>NW_020174268.1:11868021-11936398 GCF_003031525.2 Neophocaena asiaeorientalis asiaeorientalis
CTTTTTTTAATATATATATATAAATCTATTTTATTTATTTATTTTTGGCTGCATCGGGTCTTCATTGCTGCATGTGGTCTTTCTCTAGTTGAGGCACACGGGGGCTACTCTTCGCAGCGGTGCACGGGCCTCTCACTGCGGTGGCTTCTTTCGTTGTGGAGCACGGGCTCTAGGTGCCCGGGCTTCAGCAGTTGTGGCACGCGGGCTCAGTTGCTCCGCAGCATGTGGGATCTTCCCGGACCAGGCCTCGAGCCCGTGTCCCCTGCATTGGCAGGCAGATTCTCAACCACTGCACCACCAGGGAAGCCCAGTTGTACTTCTTATCTTAGGAGAGACTGTCTTCTGACTTTTAAGTTTTGTGGAGAATATTAGAAAAATATTTATTTTAAATATTGAAAGTTTATTTCATTCAAATGAAAGAAGTTACCTTAAAATAATTTGTTTTTAAAAACAACCTACTCCATCTTGACTACAGTGGAGGACTGCCATATCCTTGTTATTAATGTGGGTGAATTTTCTAGGGTATAGGACATGTTACTAAGTCATAAAATTAAAAGTGAGAGGAATATGTTTTCCTAATTGGGTGCCGACCATTTATGTACTCTTAGCTCATCTCTTGCAGGATAATTGACAAGTATCAGTGAATCAGAAATGGATTCACATACAAGTTGTGATGCCTTAGCTCAGCAGAATAGAGTCAGCAGAACACATGGTGTTCAGAGGGCCCTGTGAGTCTTTGATACCTTTTTTTTTTCCTCATACTGGCTTGAATATCTGTTCCATGTTATTTGTCATGATATGCACTGACGGCTGAATCTTCTGTGTTTCTGAACTCAGTTTTTGCTGAGAGATTTCAGGTATAAAAGGAAAATCAAAATGGAGTTGGTGTTGACAAGAGACATATCTAAAATAGAGCTGGGAGGGCACTGAAGACGTGTGACTCAAGCACCTCTCGGCCTGGAGAAATCTGAACTTGGACCACTTCTTATCTTAACATAGGCACCCAGAACATCTTCCCAATGTTCCAGAAACTCAAGATGCTTATCCGACCCTTACTCTAAAACAGTTTGTGACAGCCTATCCCTTAAGGTCAAATGTTTCCTTTATTGTATCAAAGTCAGTCATGGTTCTTGAACAACCTTGTGGTGGCTTTTGCCTTTGTAAGCCCCCAACTCTTTCTGATCTCCAGGAACATTCTAAATGGTTTTATCAGAGTCTGTGTCTCCTGAATTGCAATTCCTAAGACCTCAAATGAAGCTCTTTGTTCTTTGCAGCCTCAATAGTGATTATTGTTTGACACAGGATAGATTATGCCTTTTCCCTTGACTTTTACTCGATGTGTCAGAACCTCATGCAGACCCTGTAGGAGTTTCTTACCTGGTAATAAGATTGGAATTAACATCTGCTTGATCATTTTTGTTGCACTAATCCACCTATATAAACTACGGCCCTCATTTGCCCCTGAGGCCTAGTGTTCATGTCCTTAACTCCAGATATCCAAATGATGATATATGCAGACCGTTTGGCTATATTCACACAAATTACATTGGAGGCCTTGGTGAAGCTAATGAAACTTAGTTAGAAAATGTCAACTAAACAGATTTTTTGCAACAAATTTCCTTTGCAATGAAATCCTTCTTGCTGTTGGACAGGGACAGATCTAGGTTTTATAGGGCCTGAAACACATGATTTTGGGGTGCCTCTAAGAAAAAAAACTACAAAGTTATAAAAGGGATCTTCGTTAAAATGAGGAAATAAATCACAACAAATTATGGAAGGCTTGAAGATTCAGAGATCTCTTTAAGCAACTTACCAGAAATGAATACATAGGAATGCTTTCTGATTAGAACCTTGCTTGCTGGTCCCTCCTAGGACATTAGGACATTCATAGCTCATGACATTCATAGCTCTGTGCAAGGGAGAGACCCTGAAGGGTCAGCTTCATTAACTTCACTGTGGATCCATGTTGGCGTTGAGAGAACTATCTATTCCAGACACTGCCACCTTTCAAATCCTGCTGTCAAGCATGGCTGTTTTTCAAGTGAAACCTAAATCAGACAAAGTAGAATCCTGAAATATGTTGAAGTGACAAAGACACTTAGGTTCTTGCTTTTCATTAAGCATTTAAAATGTCATTTTAAAATGACATTTAAAAGCGCTACTTATTCTAAAATTATATTTAACATTATTAAACAAGAAAACCTCCCAGAGTGAGCCAAATACCATCTTTTTCTATAGGAAACTTGTAGCTGTTACTGAAAGGAGATGCTACAGATTTCACAAACTCAATTCATGACTCCCATTAATTTTTTAAAGAGGACTGCCCCTTAGGAAGGCAATTTGAGAGGCAACAGTTTAATGAGCTCCACTGGAGATCAGATAATTCATTATCCCAAATATCATGTTTATTATATTAATAGATTTACATGCTAATAAAAGGACATGTCCCCGTGCTTATGTTTTATAGTGAAAGTAAAACCCTTGGAAGGATGAGATTAGAGTGATGTTAGTTAAGACAGCAGCAGAGATCTGTAAGAGTGATCTTTTAAAGCATGCAGCAAGGTGGTCTCTTATAAGGGATTTTCTCTTTTCATCTGCCAAGGTTATTTAGTGGTATCCTCTCTTCTCCAGAGTATCACTTACTTCAGTAAATGCGTAAGTACAAATAAGAAAATTGAAAAAAAAAAGTCTACAGAAAAATTTGTGAAAAAATTATATTTTATAAATACTATAGGTAATAGAGTCATAAAGAGTGAACACATCTATAATCCATCATCTTTTGTAACATCAGAGCAATATGTGTGGCTTTTAGAGTGTGATTCTCATTACTTGGATAGAACTAGAACATTCTAATCATATGATTATTGAATCAACCATTCAGTTTATTTATTTATGTGCCACAGAAAAATCGTGACAAATATCTCATGAATTAATTCATCAGCTAGACTTTGCAGTGGTTTGAACCAATGTTAAAGATAGCTGAAACCTCTACATCCATCTCTTAATGAAGTATATTTGAGATCTATAATACATATTTTTAATTCAGTGTAGATAATGACAGAATCATAAGGCTCAGACTTGAAAAAGGATTGTAATTCATCCATGCATCCTTCTGCCTTCAGACCTTAAATTTTCCAGATAGATAATATATCTATTTTTAAGGAAGTTTACAGTATATTTTTTATACTACTTAATGATAACATTCACCATTAGAAAAATATATTTTATATTTAACATAAATTATTGATACAATGCCATAGATTAATTAAATTCTACAAGTGTTGAGTGTCTATTCTAAGGTCAGTCCTAACCATGATAGAAGTTCCATGGAGGGTTACATGACAGAAGGATTACAAGTTGAAGGACTGGGATAGATTTCTCTTTGTGGTCCCAACCGTAAGCACTAAAGGAGGAAACCTGAGAAGATAAAGTTCAATGTTAACGGACTCATCTGGGGAAGGTTTAGAAAGACCTAGGTCTTGTCTAATGACATTGAAGGGAAGTTATATTTGGGTAGGTGGAGAGTAAAGGAAAGCCACATTTAAAATGGAAAGAACAGCATGGGCAACACTGTGTAGAAAACTTTTATTATCTATCTAATTAGGAGAGATAAAAAGATTTTTTTTTTTTTGTACTGAGAAATTATTCAGGCATCCCTTCGGTCTCTTCCTTTCAAGTTACATAATCCCATATCCTCTGACCTTTCATTCTACACCCTATTTTCCAGCCCTCAGCCTTTTCTGAGGCTCTCCAAGCTCTCTGTGTCTCTCATGAGCCATATGGCCTAGTGGATGGAGCCTCAATTAGGGGTTCGGGGTTCTGACTTCTACTTGTCATTCTTCCTACTGTGTAGTCTTGACCAGGTCCTTACAGGACCTCAATTTCCCTCTGTAATTTAAGGCACCAAACTATGGTCTCTTGACTTCCTTCTCTCTCAAAATTCTGAGCCTTAAATTGTGAAGCCTAGCATTTGATATGAAGTTCTAGCCATGTGGAATAAAGGTTAAAGATTCCAATCTCCTTCATCCTTCATCCATATTTCTCTTTGGACATTCCAATATCATAATTATCTTTAAAAACCCTGAGTCCAGAAAAAAGTCTAGTACCTACATAGAAACTGGGTTTCCTTGTCCAAGACTTTATCAACAAAAATGTCATTTGTGTAAAATAACCTTAAGTTCCAACCCACCCTAAATATGGAGTAAATGTATTTTCCTTTTAGGGATAATGACAATTTCTTTTTAAAGAAGGATTTAGGCTGCTGACCTATAAAGTACTTTAAATATTATGTTGTGGAGGATTGCACTGGAACAGTACTGAATGCAGATTGTTTTCTGACCACATCCTTCCTTACTGAATCATTCTTCAAGATGTTGTCTCTGTCTTTTACTTCTTTTTTCCCCATTGTGCAGCAGTTAGGAAAATGAAATTATGTCTTTTGCTACAAAGCACAAGCCAGTTATGTGTATGCTCCATCAGAATAAATTTCATCCATCTTCCTTAACCTTGGATAACACAGAGTATTTTAACCTATTAAAGTAAGTATTTGATTAACAGGTAGGGTGTTTGGAAGTAGGGAAGTTCCAAAAACTGAGGCAAAAAATATTGCTTGAAATGAAATAGATGTACTGTAAAGAGGAACCATGAGTCATAGTCACAAAGATATTCCCCACCATGGTTAATGACCCGAGCATGGGTGCTGGAGTCAGATGGCTGGGCTTGAATCCCATTTCTACCACTTACTGGCTTCATTGCCTTGGTCAGTTAATTAATCTCCTCGAGTTATAGTTTTCTACTCTGTAAAATAATAGTGCCTGCATCACAGGTTGTTCTGAAGGTTGAAGATGGTAATGCAAATAAAGTGCTCAGCACAGTATCTGACAAAGTCAGAGGTCAATAAATATTAGCTGCTGTTATTGTTATTACCTGAGCTTGTAGCTGTTAGCATTGTGTTTGACAGTGAATAATGAAGACCCACAGGATAGAAGCTTGTTTCTGTTTCACATAGGGATCCGGGAATAGAAAGCCCAGAACTACTCCTTGAGGTCCTCAGGGACCCTGGCTCCTTCCAGTTCATTATCCCACCATCCCTAAGATGTGACCTTTCTCCCCATGATCCAAGATGGTGCTAAGAGCTTCAGCCATGTTCTCAGCAGCAGGATCGAGGAAGAGATAAAGAAAAATGGGAAAGATGTTAAAAAAAAAAAAAAGAAAAAGAAAAAAGGGAAAGTGGTGGCATGTCCTACTAGCTGTGTTTTAAGGAAGAATCTCAGGAGATGCCTGAGTGTTTTTTGCCCATAATATGTGAAGGACTGACTTTCATGACCATCCAACCCCATTTCAAACTTTTAATTTTTAAAGTATCACAAGAGTTATAGCCTACAGTCTCCTGGGGCTCACTATGACCATGGAATCTTTTTCTGTTATATGTCAACAATATTGATTAACTAAAACATAAAACAGTATGACTAAATTGAATGTCATTTAGGGTTTTGTATCAGGCTGCCTTTGAAATGTTATTGTCTCAGTGTTTTGAATGTACCTGAATTGTTCAGATTTTAAACTCTGAAATCTAAAATATGATTTTCCTTCCTCTTTGGGAGTCAGTGGCAAGTTAAGCCTGGAAGGCGAGATTTACATTGTAGGCTGATTGTATAACAAATGCTCCGTCAAGAGTGCTCTGGGACAGAAGTGGCCAGAAAGGTTGTATGACAGAACAACAAGGTTATATGGCAGGAAGATTAGCTTTGCCCTAGGATTCACATGAATAATAGATGCAATGCAGAATAAAAAAAAATGATTAAAAAAATTAAAAAACCCACTGAAATGACAGCAACTCAAGGCCACACACCATCCTGGGTGTGTACAAGTGGGATGGATCACTGTCACAGTGATGTCTGAAATGTGGTTTCTGTGCTCCCTCCACTGTTAAATGACTATTACTTGGCTATTAATGAGTAATGACTATTACTTACTAACATGAGCAGTAGGATCACTGAATATAAGGCAGTAGAGTGTAGTATCTCTTGGTCTACGGCATGTTATATTTTGTAACTGATCAAAATGGTACATCCAGGGACATCTTATTCAATATTTCTAATGACAACAAAACCTCTACTGATTCAGATTTCTAAATCCTAGTGCTGCTGCCTTCGCACAGCAATCAGTAGATCACAGTCTTGTAGAGATGATACAGAAGTAGGTATATTTGGGAGTTAAATACAAATTCGTTAACAGCATAATTGGACTAGTTTTGAGAAGCAAATATATTAGTTCTAAATATAAGCTCTAGTAATGACTAGGATTCAAGAACAGAAAATAATTATCCTAAGAAGGATAAAGTCATTTTCTTGAGTTGAGATATTTCTTTTAAATCAGTTCTCCCATCTGCTGTAAGAAATGGGTTGATGGTGATTGACAAGATACTGACTTTCAGATGACAGGCTCACTACCCCTTTGGCTCATTAAATAGAGAAGCAAGAGTAAGTGAACATTGCTTTTTCTTATCTAATGTTTAATGAGTATTAATGGACTTCTTTTGAGTAGCTAATGTAATAAACTATAAAATATACAAATGATATCTCTATTAAATATTACCTATTAAATATCTTCCTGCTTGCTGCCAGAAGCCAGATTTTGTTAAGGGTGGAAACATTAACCTAAATACATGCTTATAAAGCCTCTTTTGCAGTTAGAAGTGTATTGCAGTTGTGGCCAATGAAACAAAGGTGGAATTTGGCTGGGCTTTCTAGGAAAGCATTTGCTTTCCTGATAAAAATGGGCAGATGCAACTGGCATTGCTCTTTTCCTTTCTGCCTTCCTCTTTCCTTGAAGGCATGATGTCTAGACCTGTAGCAGTTTTCTTGCAACCTTGAGGTGAAATGCACAAAGTAAAAGCCCCCAAAATGGCCGGCTCTGGCTCCAATGTCTCTGAGTGCTGACAATGCTAGCATCCTACTGCCTCCAGACTTCTTTTGGGTGAATCCCACTTATTTAAGTCACTGGGTTTTTTGCTATTTACAGTCAAGTGAATACCTAATTAAAACCCAGGCCCATATAGAACTTGTTGCCAATTGGCATTGCCATAAGAATCATGTAGAGTAGGATATTTCAGTGACTCATAAATGAGTTAAAAGGAAGACACAAACCTTATGTTTAAAGCTGGGCTGATAGGATGTATTAAAAATTATGGGGGTTATATTTATGCTGGTTACTCTCCATTTACCACCCCTTCGGTCCACTCTGTGCCCTTCTCAACCCTCCTCTGTGCCCTAGGAGGCTGACCCTATGAACTGCAACTCCTGACTCTGGCTTCTGTTTGGGTTCAACCAGTGGTCAGCACCAGTAGGAGACTGGAGGTTGGGAGGTGTAACAGGTAATATCTCAACTCAAGAACTGGATTTTCCTTTTTAGAGTAACTGTTTTGTGTTCCTGAATCCAATGACTAGGACTTAGTACTGATGTTTAAAATAAATATATTTGCTTCTCAAGGTTAACCCAATTATGCTGTTACCTTGCATTTGTATTTAGTTCCCCAAATACCTAATTCTGCATCAACTCTGTAAGCCTGTGATCTACTGATTGTCATGCAAAGGCAGCAGCACTAGGATTTAGTGATCTGAAGCACCAGCGATTTTATAATCAAACAAAAATATTGAATGAGATGTGAATAAGGTAAATGGTGGGAGAGAGAGGTTGTGCTGTGTTTTCCCTGTTCCACCCCTGCTTTGGGCAGAGTTTTCTGGCAAAATCTGGATTCCTCAACTCCGTGGGTTCCTGAAATGTCTTATCTTCCCTGTCACTCTGGGTCCAAGAGTGGTAACCACTTATTCTGGCTAATTTCTAGGGGCATCAACATCTTCTGTCAGTTCCTTATCTTGATCCACATTTTAATGAAATTTCCTTGAACCACCTGATTTAGATTCTGTTTCCTGTCAGGACTCTGTCTGATACAGTATTCTTATACCCACATTTCTAAAACTGATGTTAATTTACTTGATGAAAACCATCAAATGTCTTTTAAAAAATTGTCTGGATTTGGCATGTAACTCAACTGAAATTGTATTGATTTGTGTGGCTAAGTGAGCAGTGTGATCCATTGTTCCAAACTAACTCATTAAGGGCAAAGGGATTTTAATATTTGCTAATATATTTATATTCCACTCTCTTTTTATGGCAATGATGAACAGTCTAAGAAGTTCCAAACTTTATTTTAACTGCAAAGATATGTTGCCTGGAGTTAGGTATTCTGATCTAATACAATATTTACAAAGTAATTTTATAATAATTTCTAAGTTAATCCTAACAACCTTCCTATGAACAGGGTCAATGTTATTATCAATCCTTATTTTAGAAGTCTTGTTTCTGAACAAGGAAGAAGAATGTTCCCCAGCTTATACCACTTGCCAGTTAAGGTCTGGAGCACAGGGTTCCTTGTTCTTGTTCTTGAGGTACTGCTTTAGCTTCCCTTCAAAAATTAATTCACTGTCTAATTCACTGTCACGCAGGGCAGAGCATGTTGCATGTCTTGCCTTCCTGACAGCAACCCATCATATTTAGTGTGTGTTTGTTGATTGTTTCTGGTTGCTTTGACAATGCCAAGAAATAATGGATGGTCTTATGATCTTTTTTTTCTTCTCAGTTCTCTTATTTTCTTTCTTCATATGCACTACTGCACTGAACCCACTGCTACAGAGACAGAAGAATAGAGATTCTGAGGTAGGAGTGGAATTTTCTAAAACTTCTGTGAGTTCTACTTGTCCTCCCTAAGAGAGGAGTAAGTGTCTGATGGATGATGGCTCAAAGGCCAAATAGTGCCCTCCTGCCTTAGTCTCTCAACCTGATCTTTTTAATAAAGCCTTTAGAATTGTTTCAAAAAGCAACAAACCCATTTAGCCCACATGCACACACTGATATGTTTAACTATTTTTTCTAAACATGGGAAGGCTGAGTTCACTTGCCACATGTGGGATACTTGTCACGAAAGGAAGAAAAGGTTCGTTGGGAGACTCTGCTGTGATTTGTACAAGTCATGTTCATTGCATGAAGTGATCAAGATAATAAGCTACCAGTTTTTATCAAAAATGGGACTCACAATCTTCTCCCCAAAACGTTCTTCCTGGGTTTCTTATGCCCATCATTTGTTCCATTGCCCATACGTCAGGAGTCATTTTTTCTTCATGTATGTCTTATACAGCCAACAGGGGGAGAGGATTCATTCTCCTTTTCCTTTCCTAAACTGCCTGAACTCAGTGATATCATGGATTCTAAAGACTAGCAGAGAGCTATTTGGGGTAACGAAATCACAGTTTCTTAAGAGAGTCACAGGTTTGGATGTGTATGAATCATGCATTATCTTTCTGTGACTCCTGTTCCTTCACCTACTCGCTAAAGGTTAGTGTTCCCCAGGGATCCATCTTTGGGCTTCCGGTTTTCTTACTGTGTCTTCTCTGGGTGACTTCTCTCAAGTGGATACATTCTGTTGCCACCTGTGCAGTGATCAGTTTAGCACATCCCTCCGCTGAGCTACAAACACAGGTGCCTAACTATTGGGTATGTCCACTTGGACATCCTATAGGCAACCCAAAAGCAACGTGTTTGAGTTGTATTCCCTTGCAATCTGGTCCTCCTCCTGTATCCCTGTCTTGATGACTGGCACCTCTGCCCTCTGGTCCACCTAAGTCAGAGGTCACCGGGAGTCATCACAGTCTCCTCCCTCTCATTTTCAGCCCTCCATCCTTTCTCTTTCTAACTGCAATCCATTTTCTTCTCTCCTTCACGACTGCCCCTGCTTTATTCTGCTTCATGCAGGGTTATTGCAAGAGTCTCCTAATTAGTTCCCTCACTCTTCCTCCCTCCTCAGGACCCATTTCAATTCATCTTTTGCACTGCTGCTATTCGACTCATGTAGTTCCCTGCTTAGAACCCATTATCGAATACAGAGCAAGCACCTTATCTTGACCCACAGGGTCCTAATGATCTGGCCACTCTACAGCTGTAACTCCTGCTATTCCTCAAAACGTGAGTGCCCTTGCCCTGATGTTTCTCTGTTTTTGTGATTTTACACCTGACATTTCTTTCCTTCAAATTGCCTTCCCCATCTTTAAGTCTAGCAAACTCCTACTCAGACTTTTAAGAGCACTCTCATTTTATTTATTGTTTCCTTCCGTTCTTATTTCATTGGTGCAGTCTATGTCTCTGAGATATTAATGACAGGTTTTCTTTGTAAATTATCTTCTCCTTGCATTGTTTCTATTTCTTCTGAGTATCTTCTTTCCCCATTTATTTACTTTAATCCTCAAACATCCAGCAATCCTTGTCTGTCTGGTCCTAATTAAGAATGAGGCCAACCAGTTGTTGATTGGAAGTTCTGTGTGAAAATAACTTCCCTGTTTGTTCACTGCCGGGCTTCACTCTAGGGTGATCTGTCTGCCCTGTTTCATTAGGGGCCCCCAATCCTTCTCCCTCGGGCTGGTCAGATTCTGTCTCGGGCTGACCAGAACTGTCTTCCATTCTCCTGCGTAGGGGGCCTGGGCCTGGCTCCCAGTGGTCTAGAAGGCTTATGGATGTTGTGGGCTAGGCAGGGGTCTTATAAGTCCCTAAACTTTTGCCTAATTCTTGTTTTTACAACAGTGATCTCACCTGTCGTCAGCTGTGCTCTGTGTTTCCTGTCCAGAATACCTCTGGTTCACCCTCTCCAGGGAGTAAACCTCTGGTCTTTGGCAAAGGTGCTTCTTAAATATAATACTATTTTAACCAATCTTGCTGTCATCAGCCTCACTTTTGCCCTTCCTTTTAGAGGCAGCTGGTACTGCCAGTTCCTGACTTGCTCTGAGCTTCTGTGGGAAAATCACATTGCTTCTCGGTTTCCACTTCTGCTACTGAGGATTCCAGCAATCTCTGGACGAAAATGTCACCTGCTTCTCCTCTGTTTGTTTTTTCGTGCCCATGTGTTGTGTTCACGACTGTTCCTCAGTTCCAGTCCTCTTTCTTGCTATGGTTTATGTCTTCAGCTGTCATTTAGTGGGAATTAAAGAGAGAACAGATGTAAATGCCTGTGTTAAAGCCCACTTTAGCCAGGATAGCCCTCAGTGTTTTATTCCCCAGCACTGGCCTTCAGTAGAAACTTGGTAAAAGTTTATTGGATGAATAAATGAAATCTGCGTATAGAGAGGAAGCCTTAGATTACGTACACATTCCCTGCTTAGCTGTGCATTCTGGTACCCAGAGAAACTGCCAGAGGTAAAAACGAAATTATGTCTCTCAAGCACATACTGTACTCCTGGACTTTTGACGACAAATTTTTGTGTCTCAGGCCTATCCTGAAAAGCCTGGCGATGCTCCAAAAGTGGGCAGCACTGGATGTTTAGGAAGTCCATTCTCTTTACATGAGTGACTCAGTCTTGGAACTGGAATTTACATGTGTCCTGATGCCTATAGCCCTCAGCTCTTGAGACTAGGTCAGTCTGTGAAACACCAGGATAGTTGGTGTGAATTTTACTCTACAATTTTGAGTGTAAACATTTAACATTCTTTTAAAACCCTTAAGTCAAGATTAATCTTCAAGCCCCCATCCTACCAGGTCACCATCAAATTCCATCTCAGGCATAATGGAGACCCCTTCCTTTATGTCTAGGTGTACAGAGGGGTTTCAGCGTCTGGGAAAGAGCCCCCCTCACTCCTCACTGGACTATGTCCAAGCCCACGGGGTCCTGGAGGGTGGAAGCCCTGCTGCTCTGGGTCAAGGTCAAGCATGGGTCTTTAGTGACACCTCCATGGCCTCAGCAGCCAGCGTACCATCCACAGCATTCCTGATCCACCCCTTTAGAAGTTCTGCCACCTGGTAGCATCTCGACAAGGGAGTGGAGGGATGGGCCACCCCCCTATTCCCTTTCCCAGTACAGGGGCAGAAGGAGCACATGGAATCTCCTTCAAATCTCCCTGCTAACAGTGGTGTCACCCTCCATCCTCTCCTCCTCCAGGATTATCCTGCATAACCTTTCTTAGATTTTAAAACACAGTGCTGGTCTTTCTTCAGAAGGATGTGGAAGAATGAGAGGGTAAAACTAGTCAGTTTTTTTTTCCTTCATTGACAGACTTGGGAAAACCAGTATTCTCAGGGATAATCAAAAACAACTGATGATGAGTCTTATTTTTTTAGATTCCACATGTAAGTGATAAAGTATTTGTCTTTCTTTGTCTGACTTACTTTACTAAACATAATATTCTCTAGGTCCATCCACGTTGCTGCAAATGGCAATATTTAAGGGGAAAGGGATGGGAGAAGGACAGATTAGATTAACAGATACAAACTACTATACATAAACTAGAGAAGCAACAAGGATTTACTGTATGGCACAGGGAATTATATATAATGTCTGTAATAACCTATAATGGATTATAATCAGAAAAAAATAACTGAATCACTATGCTGTATAGCTGAAACTAATACAATATTGTAAATCAACTATACTTTAAAAAAACCCAGAAAAACAAACAAACAAACAAAAAAACCTGACTGATGATTAGAACAAAGACTTTGAGCCCAATCAGGAGGTTATGTCTATTGGAAACCTTCCCAGCTGCACTGAAGTCCACTTACTTTTCTTCCTAAGGTGTAATTGATCAGTGTCCCTCCTCCCGTGCTAGGCAACACATCTTACAGAAAGATATCTCTAATTTTGCTTTTGTTCTTTCTATATTAAATTCTAGCCAGATGCTGGGGAATAAAACAATGACATAAAGAAGTTGGATTTAACACAGGCATTTATCTGGTGAGGGCTGAAAATAATATAATTACCACTCAGTTCTGTTTTATTCTTTAAGGGGTGAATTTTTCTAATGTTTCTTTCTTGATTAAATTCCTTTCTTGTGTCTTTTTTGCAATTGTTGTGAGAGGGATGAAGAAAAGAAAATAGTACATTTGAGCAGTGGCTCTGGACCTTGACTGTGCATTGGAATCACCAAGGGAGTTTACAAAATACTAATGCCTGGGGAACTAAACCCCAGGAACTCAGATTTAATTGGCCTGGGATGCAGCCTGGATGTGGGATTGTTAAGCACTCCTCACCTGATTCAAATGTGCAGGAAAGACTGAGAACCAAACCTTAAACTATAGTTAAACTGTAAAAATAGATGACTTGTAAAACAGATAGCTAGTGGGAAGCAGCTGCATAGCACAGGGCGGTCAGCTCGGTGCTTTGTTTCCACCTAGAGGGGTGGGATAGGGAAGGTGGGAGGGAGACGCAAGAAGGAGGGGATATGGGGATATATGTATACATAGAGATGATTCACTTTGTTAAACAGCAGAAACTAACACACCACTGTAAAGCAATTATACTCCAATAAAGATGTTAAAAAAAATAGATGACATTCTACCTTAAGTAAACCAGCAAGTCACTAAGTTAGTAGCAGAAATTTAGGGAATGAGCATTTAATCCCAATAAAAATTCTGGGCACAGAAGTGCATTTTATGGTTTGCTTTGGTTTGTTTTGTGTATGGATGTAGCCAGCACAACCTGGCATGCCACAAAGGCGTTGTATGGGAAGCATTTGGAAGCAGTTAGGAAGTCATTTTCCTGTTATGCTCTAATCCCAGAATTTTCTTCACCATTGCCAGTTTCCCAGGCAATGTTTGGCTTCCCCAACTGTTGATTTCCCCAGGGTTTGCATTCAGCTCTCACAGATCATAGACTTCCTGGAGCAGGCTGATGGAGGTGGAGATTTTCTCAGAAGGAAACAAAAGCCAAAGGATGTTCCTGGTAGAGAGGGACCAGACTTCAGTACATCTCCTTAAAGTGCTGACTGAACGTCTTCAATGGTCTCTCTCTGCTTTCTCAAATTTCGCCCAGAGCTCTAACACTGCTTTTGGCTTGCTATATTTTTGTTCATTGATTTTGTCCACAGTGTTCCAAGGATGCATTCAGATTTCTCTGCATCTGATTCACAACTGTAGACACCCAATCCTAAATTAATTTTAGTGAACTTGTGCTCTATTTATTAATGATGATTTTGACCACACAGTCATGGCTAGAAGAAAGGTTTCATTTGAAAAATAATAATGTGACTAATAGTGGATGTAGATGTGGAGTTTACTAACACTCAAAACTGTAAAAAGGAGAAAATAGAAAGACCACGGATTGTGATTTGTAGAACTGGATTTATCAGAGGAGATTGGTAGGAAGCACCGGCCGTCTTAACAGTAAATCAGGAGACCTGAGCCCGACTGCTGCTTCTATTCTGCAATAACGGGTGGCCTTGGGTAACTCAGTGACAGCACTGTGCCCCTGGTTCTTCATACAAAAATAGAGTTCATGGTATCTTCCCTGTCTACCTTCCAGGATTGTTGTAAAGAGTTCATTTACGTAACTCTTTTCACCACGTCACATTACTAGGCTGCAGGGCTGATTTAATTTTGTTTTGATACTTTAACATATAGAGTGGTGTTCAAATTTTAATCTACATCAGAATCACCAGGAGGGCTTGTTATGACAGTTTTCTGGACCCCATCTTCAGAGTTTCTGATTCATTAGATGTGGGCAGTCTCCCAAATTTGTATTTCTAACAAGTTCCCAGGTGATGCTTGCTGATGCTGCTGGACCACACCTGGAGAACCGTGACTCGAGAGCTTGTTCCCTCATGTACAAGGCACAGCAAACCCTAGTGTTGTGACCTGAATTGTGTCTCCCCCTCCAAATCCATATGTTGAAGCCCTAACCCCATTGTGACAGTATTTGGAGATGTGCCTTTAGGAAGGCAATTAAGGTTAAATGAGGCCCTAGTGGATTGGGGGCCTCATCCAATAGGAATGGTGTCCTTATAAGAAGAGCAAGAAATACTTCAGCTTAAATGGGACCATGCAACCCTCCAAGCCTTTCCCTTCTCCCATCACAATCTATTCATTATCTGTACTTACCTGAAAACCATTAGGTGACAGAACTAAAGTGCATGGTATGATTTAAGCTGAAGTGTTAGTAGCTGATAATATATTACCCTACCAGGACTTCCAGATTAATCAACACTTTGTTGCTCACTTCTTGAGTGCCAGACCCCAGGATAATTACTGGGTGCATATTGGTGAGTAAAGCGTACATTATCCTTGCTTTCATGGAGCTTGCAGTCTGAAGAATGAGGAAAATAAATTTCAGACAAGTGAATGGAACCAGTAGGTGGAGAAGATGCCTCTTTGATCCCTTTAAATATTAGAGGAAGAAGGCAGAAGCTTACTGATGGGGGTCCTTGAGTCTCCTGTCCCTTGTGTCCACCAGGGCCAGTTCTGCCACCTCTCACAGAGGCAGCTAAATTGTTGGGTGAAATTGATGGCTTCCAATCCTAGGGTCTTGAAAAAACAGCATTATTTTAGCTAATATTTGAGTGCTTACCAGGTGCCCAAGTCTGTTTGAAGAATTTTACATATATTAATTTATTTAATCTACATCAGCCCATGAGTTACAGACCACTATTATCCCATTCTGCAGATGACAAAATGGAGGCATAGATGGACTACCTAATTAGCTCATGGTCACATGCTGTTAAAGGGGGGATGGAGTCTGAATGTGAAAGGGCCTTATGCTCAGTGACAGTAAACAGTCTCCTGGACACCCTGCCATTTCCCTGGTGATGTTCCCTATTCTTTCTCAGGGTGGGTTGTGGGAAACTGTTGAAGGAAGACATGCATGTCGTTCAGTCATTGTTTTAGGTAAAGACATTGTATTTTTCCTCTTCAAAATCTGTTGAATCTGTTACGTTTACTTATAATAAGTAAGATGGATTTGTGCTATTAAGTAAATACAGGTAACTTCATATGTAACTTCGTATCACTGCAGGAACTCTCACAGCAGCCTGTCTGCTTGAAAATATGCTTCTCTGACTTTTGAACCACTGGACCAGAAGCAGAATCTCCCAATTAAAATGCTTTAGTGTTCCTAGCATACACGAGTGGGTCTTAAAGAATTATTGGTTTACACGATGTCTCAGTGACTCAAGCGAAACACTCAGACATTTTATAAGCACACAGTACAATTACCCAAAGGAACTGAATTCAAATAAAATACTAAGGTTATACCTATTTCAAAAAAACTTCTACAAGCTAGAGAGAGGCTGACAGCCCCAGAGATTTGTGAATCACGTAGTGTAAAAAAAATGCAGGTGGCTTTGGAAGATATACCTCCTCTCATTTATTACTTTTACCCAGTCTTGCTAGCTCCTGAGGAATGGATTCCTAACCCAGGCTACACACTAGAATCACCTGGAAATCTCTTAAAATTCCTTATTCCAATGCCCAGATCAATGATATCAGAATCTCCAGGGGTGGGACCCAGGCATCCATATTTTTTAAAGATCTACAGGCAATTCTGATGCGCAGCCAAGGCTGAGAACCACTTGGGAGAGAGAGGACTAGAGACAAATAGCAATGCTTACCTTCCTGCAAGTGTTGAGGAAATATTAATGAGCACCCTGGCATTTGCCTGATCTCCATCATCTGGGACATTCTGCAATAATTTATACAAGTAATTTAATTAACATGAAAGCAAAAGCAAAGCACACGATGAACACCTAGATAACTCATAAACTGACTATACACAGCTTTCCAGTAGATTCTGACATTTTGAAAGAGATAGAATTAACTACATGATAGAGGTTTAATAAAACCCTAACTGAATGAAGGTTCTGTTACCTGATAGGTGCAATGCATACACATGAGGTAGGCAAGATGGAAATCTTACTATTGAGGAAATCTGTACAAGCAGAGAGTTTAGAAAATTTACTTATAATCTATCTGTTCATTTGAGCAGATATTTTTAGCAGGGTGGTAATAATCTATCAGCCACTTCACCTAGGGATTTAGCTTTAAGGTAAATTGTATTACCTTTCAGGTACTAAACAATTTAACAAAAAAACGAGTTTTGCATCTGAAAAAGTGATTTCTTTAAATTGTTGGGTCAGGAACTGTTGCCACATTGTGAATCAGCGATACAGCCAGGAAAAGCATTAACAATCAAGATCCATTTAGAAATACATGTCTTGACTTTCTGAATGATAACCACAGAGTTCTCTGACTTTTCCTTTCTTTAATATTTTCTCCTTTTCTTAATGAATTTATTAGCTTCCTAAATACATATGTGTAATGATTAAAGGAGGACTGTGGAATCAGATAACGTGAATGCAGTGTCATCCCCACCAGTGCCTAGCTTTATGACTTTACAGTACCATCTTTGTGCTACAGTTTCCTCAGCTGTAAAATGGGCACAATGAAAGAACCTGACTCATAAAGTCATTGTGAGAAGAAATGAGTTATGTGTGGAATTCTTAGAATGGAGCCTGGCACATGGTAAAGACCATATGCATGTTAACCCTGCTAACAGTGACAAAGGTCCCATTTATGGAACCAGACACTTCTCTTTCCCTTTTTTCTCTTGCCTTTTGGCTGCCTCCAGGCCATTTCACTGTTAATTAGCACCTCTATCTTATCATGAGTGACAGAAATAAGGAAAGAAAATTAAGACAGTTGATTTTGGTACTAATTACCACCTAGTTAAAAAAATAAAAAGGCTGAAGCCATTAGCATAAATGAGATTTGGGGTTGCCTATAGAATTCAGTTATCTGTGTTCCTCCCAGACCCTGCAATTCTCTCTCAACTTGCCCTTGACATGGATAACTGGAGGTTGGTTATCCAAACTAATGACTCAAAAATCTGGACATACTTTAGAAACATTAGGATGTTTTTTAAAATACCTTTACCCTGGCCTCATCCCAGGTCATTGTCACTGGAATCTCCATATTGTCTTTTTTAGAAGCTCCGAGTGTAATTCTGATGTACAGCCAGGATTGATTAAGATTGACCTTGAGGGGGATTTCTGATGGCCTTTAATAATTTAGGGAGAGTGATCGCTGTGATAGGTTTGAGTATCACAGATGCATTGCTCCTGGTTCTTGGTTGAATTCCCTGTGCAAGGTCATCTGATAGAGTGGAAGCAGATCTTCAGCCCTGTCTGGCCTCACTCATGTCCCTACTCAGACCAGACATTGTAATTGATGATTTGAATCATTTCCTCATCAACATTCTTGATTACCTTTTCTTCTGAGATACACCACCAGCCCCAGATCATTCCCCAAATCTTCTACTCTCCTGCCTCGGGGCAATCAAACACTGCTAGATAAAAACATCACTGTACGTTGGAGACTGTTGCCATCACACATCTGAAGTCTTCCCCATAGTCAGCCTTTCTCTCAGTCATTTCCCTTGGTGTCTGTCACAAACATCCACAATCCTCCAGCTTCCTCCCTAGTCCCTGGCCTCCAGACCTCTCACTCTTTGGATTATTTGCTGCTGCCATTCCCATCCACTAACTTATCTACTGTCCCTGTGCTCATCCTTGCCTTCTCCCTCTAGTTTCAAAGGACATATCCTTACTCTTGTACAAGAGCAACCCCTCCTTCCTCTCTGAATGCCCTTGTTCCATCAATACCTTCCTGGAATTTATATTTTCAAGCTTTTCCTCATCATTGGCTCTTTTTCCATAATCCATAAAAACGCATGTAAGTGTCAAACCCCCCAAACTCTTCCTTGAGCCTGCATCGTCCCTTTACTGCCCCCATCTCTCCTTCGCTTCACAACCAGGCTTCTTGAAAGGTTAATTCACATTGCCTATTCTACTTCTTGATCTCTGCATTCATTTGTGTTGGTCTCAGCCTATTGATGGTGATGCTATGGGTTAGGAATGCCTGAGACCCTCGCTTGGGACCATACTGCTTGTGATGAGCCCCACAGACATTTCCCTGACCACACCAGTGCTGTGACTGGACCAGCCCTTATGGTTCTTATTATGATTGTAGGACACACCTCAGCAACAACAATCGGGGAACTTTGAAGAATAGATTTATTACCCACAAATCCGAAAGGTACATGGAACACCCAGGGCCACACAACGAGGTCTTGGATAGAGGGAGGGGGAGGAAGTGTGGACTTGGACTTGCCTTTATTAAGGTCCAAGGGTAGGGTGTCTAGGGTTTCACAGGCTCACTCTTTACTGGAACAGCTGAAATGCAGGAGTGGGAATTAGAGAGCAGGAAGGGAAAAGCGAGGTCACTCAAGCCATCAGTTATCTAGGCTACCCTAGACCTTCTAAAAGAGGTACTTCATGGGTGGGAATTGCCTGGTTCCTTATCTAGTTGGTTTGCTAGTAGCTGTGTCATACAGCATGCAATGTGTTTACTCTTGATGGATGTCTTTGAAATGAATGCCTCCTCGATCAAAAGCCTAATGTCCGTCGCTTATATTACAATCAAAAAAACTTCATGTCAGCACTTACACTACATCACTCTTACACCCTCTGTAATCTGTCTTTTGTCCTCATCTCCTGATAATGTCTCTTTGACAAAGACCATCCATGGCTGTCATAACATCCAATCTGAACAATAATTTTCAGCTCTCTTGTTATTAAACTTCTCTTCTGCATCTGACACTGTAGGTCATTCCCTCTTCCCTGGAATTTTCTACTCTCGTGGGCTCTGGGGGAAAACCTCTTGCCAATTCTCCTTCTTCCTCTCTTACCCTTCCTCACTGACCTCCTTCATAGTTCCTGTTCTTCTGGCCACCCCCAATCTCTTGTTCTTCCCAGAGTTCCTTTCTCAACTGCTTTACTTCCCTGTCCACATCGCCTCCTTGGGCCTCCACATCTACTCAGGACCTCCACAGTGACCTGTCTACTGATGGCTCCCAAATGCACGTTCTTAGTTTGCTCATTTTTCCGGACTTGGCTCAGCAGTTGTTGCCTGTGAAAGCTTCACTGAACACCAGGGAGCTAGGTGTCTTTCCTCAGAGCCTTCCTGAGTTTAATCACTTATCAAGTCATATCATAACTATCCATTTATAAGCCCCCTCCCATGACAAAGGACGTGTGCTCTGTCTTATGCATCTTTGTGCCCCCACCCCTTGCACTACGCCTGACATAAAGCAGATGCTCAATACATCTTATTGAACTGTTAAAGCATTTTATAGTTGCTTGATCAATCGAATAACTTCATGGAGTTTCAGTAAATGTTTAGAATAGTTATAGGGCACCTAGAAATACACGTCGAGGTCTAGCAATGGGTTCTTTTTGCTTTGTTTGTGTGTGTGTGTGTGTGTGGTATGCGGGCCTCTCACTGTTGTGGCCTCTCCCATTGAGGAGCACAGGCTCCGGATGCGCAGGCCCAGCGGCCATGGCTCACGGGCCCAGCCGCTCCGCGACATGTGGGATCTTCCCGGACCGGGGCACGAACCCGTGTGCCCTGCATCGGCAGGCGGACTCCCAACCACTGCGCCACCAGGGAAACCCTTTGCTTTGTTTTTGTTTTCCTCCCCACTGAGCTGCACTGTTGCTGGGAGAGCACATGCATTCGAAAAAACAAAGCTTTTGAAGCCAGACAGTTCTAGGTACAAATTTAGGCTCTGTAATGTCTTAGCTGTGTGACCATGATTTCTTTGGGCCTCAGTTTCTTCATCTGTTATGTGAAGAGAATAACGTCCACTCTTTACTCTTGTAGAGGAGATTAAATGCCAGAATAAACACAACCCTTTAGTAGCTCTCACAGAGCAGTGACACAGTAAAGAGTCACTAACATTTCTCATGTCTGCTATGTTATTTTTCAATTAATAATGTTTTTATGATTATAGTAGAAACACATACTAATTATAAGACAATTTATAAAATACAGAAAAACATAATGAAATTATTAAAACCACCTTTCTATCCAGTGAAACCACCAGTAGACAGTTGGATAGATGGATCTGGAGTCCAGGAGAGAGGCCTGGGCTGGCTGGATATACAGATTGGGAGTCCTCAGTAGATACATGTGAATCAAACCTGGGAGAGTTGACGAATTAACTCAGGGAGAATATGTGGGGTGAGAAGAAAAGAAAGCTTAGGATGTAGTCCTAAGATGAGCCACGTGGGTAAAAAAATATGTACAAGCTCCAAACTTCACAAAAGTCTGGCCTCAGTGCAGCTGGATGATGAGATGGTAGCTCCACAATGGAAGGAAACAGATTAACTCCAAGCAAAATACTTTCCCCATCCCTGGTGTTCCTTTAAGTACTTTTTCCTTTTCTTGGTGGAAACTCCCTTTCTTCAAAACCTTTCCATAACCAGAGCCACAGGTCATGGGAAGCTTGGGCTCTGCCCCATCTGGTGGAATTGCCACCCCAGAGGAAGAGATGCCTTTTCCTAATTCAATAAGGCGCTAGCTGGCAATGACCCCATCAGAGACCCATTGTTCTATTACCTTCTCTCCACAGCCAAAGCTGTTATGGATCAAGTATGATGTTTTTTATATATTGATCAAAACTCATTTATACTAGAGTGCTTCCTTAGTCAACATATATCCCCATTAACACTTGTATTTGATGGTTTCCTTGATGAGCAACTCCAGGGAACCCCAGCAATATTGAATTCCATATTGTGTTCCAGGGGATGCTATTCATATAGAATGCAGTAAATATTTATGAGAAATTAAAGGCTCTGTCCTTATTTGAAAGAATATAAATCTGGAGGAAACAGGAAAGATTTTCCAGTGGGGAGATTTTCTGAGTGTGTGGAACTCTCTCCCAGAGATCTCTGAAAGATGGTGACTTCTCAATTTGCCTTGAAAGAAGCCTTAGATATCTGAAGGCCACTTTGGGGTGGGCATTCCTTAGAAGGACTGCTCCAGAACTTTCAGACCTATCTCCACAAACAGGTGAAGGCAAGGTCATAGCGACCACACTGGTTGCCCACCCGACAACCGTTCCCTTCTTTCTAACAGAATCCAGATTTGCTCAGGTTTTTGCCCTTCTCTGAGTGGGTAGTTGTTTCCTGGGAGGTGAGTCCCATCACTAGCCCCAGAGCAGTAATAATTCTTTCCAGTGATGGGCCAAGGCTTGGGAATGTGATACTGAAGAGGGGGAGTCACACAGGCAGCTCCTGGGAAACTTTTCCTTTTCTATCTTGAAAGGAGACCCAACGGAAATAAGGTTCTTCTTTCTGCCTCTGGGTGTTGTCATAAGGATGTGGCACCGTAGCCCATCAGAGGATGAGGCTGATAGACTGGGGATGGTCATGACCTTGTTCAAATCATGGTGCTACTGTATTAGTCATCCCTAGAGATGGTTCACCTCTCTCCAAACACACACTTTAAGTTCTCTGAAATTAGAAGGACATGGTATACTGGTGACTAACTCCCTCTGAGACCAAAAGATAAGTGATAGCCTGGGTAGCTGATGACAGCTGAGCTGAAGAAGAGGTGGATGCCAAAGGGGTGAGCCTGGATTCCAAGTTTGTCAGAGAAAAGGAAGCACGAGAATTTTCCATGATCCATCGTGGGTTAAGTCCTGTCAAATAGGGCTAACTGGAGAAGTGGTGGGGCCTCAGTGGAGGGTACCTAGAGGCAGACTGATGAATTCCTAGGAGTAAAGTGAGCTGGAGTAGGGTTTTATCATTGGCCTTAAGGGAAGTGCAGATGAAAATTCTCCGGTGAATAGGGGGAAAGGAGTCCAAGGACCCACAAAAGCATACAGAAGGACTGCATCACCTTTAAACATCACTTAGACTCAAAATGTAAGGCGAGCTAAGATAGCACCAGGTAAGAAGGAACTTTCCTATTTCCCTAATCTTTCTTCCCTACAACCTCAGAGGGGTCTGAGACAGTAGCTAGAAAGAGAGAAGAAACTGGTCATACCTTTCTCGCCTAGAACGTGATTCAGCTGGAGGGAGGAGAAAGAATTGTAATTTCAATGAAGTTGGAAGCTTTGATTAACACACGAGTGTGAACTTCCTGATATCTGATTTGAAACTTGGCCCATGGAGGGATTACAGGACTTTCTAATAGGGGCACAATATTACACATAATTCTGAGAAAATGGAAATATTCCTAAGGAAAGCTTATGTTGCGTTTTTCTTGCAGTATAATGTTGACAATTAACACTTTTTGAATCTGCCATATATGTTAGTTCGCCAGAACAATTTCAATCTTCTTCAAACTTTGTCAGTTGTTGACCATCAGATTTTGTAATACTGAGCATTCCTTTGCTCACCATCATAATAAGCCATTTAATGAAAATTAGGGTTTGAGTGGGAAGGTTTTGTTTTATTTCTTTATTTCTTTATTTTTGGCTGCGTTGGGTCTTTGTTGCTACGTGCAGGCTTTCTCTAGTTGTGGCGAGCGGGGGCTACTCTTCATCGCTTTGGACGGGCTTCTCACTGTGGTGGCTTCTCTTGTTGCAGAGCACCGGCTCTAGGCACACAGGCTTCAGTAGTTGTGGCACGCGGGCTCAGTAGTTGTGGCTGGCAGGCCCTAGAGCTCAGGCTCAGTGGTTGTGGCCCACGGGCTTAGTTGCTCTGCGGCATGTGGGATCTTCCTGGACCAGGGATCAAACCCGTGTCCCCTGCATTGGCAAGCGTATTCTTAAACCACTGCACCACCAGGGAAGCCAAGCCCCTTGAGTGGGAAGGTTTTAGGCTGGGGTAGAGACAATAAGAAATGGTCCATGGTAAACTGTATTATGTCAGACCAAAGATTCCCTGGCTTGAAGACCAAATGTTTTAAAATAAAACAGATAAACTGTGCTGTAGTTTTGCAGTAATCTTATTTTTTTGATGATTCCTTTCTCAACAGTCCTTGAATATTAATTCTGTAGAGTCTTCGGAGAAACCTAGGCCTTCCTCACTTCCTGTGCATCCAGATCTCAGGACAGAGATAAGTGGAACCACCACTTCGTTGAAGTTTTCAGGCAGGGAAGGAGCAGGTATCTAGTTGTAGGTGTCTGACTATTTCAAATGAAATAGAAATTAGTTTGGCTTATCTATTTTTTCCATTCTCTTCTCTTTCCATTCATGCATACAGTTTATAATTGGCTGTATAAATTAAATACTTCATAATGAACCTAATTCTTATCTTCTCTAAATGCAGCTTCATTAACATTAAAGCTTCCTGGAGTAGTCTGTCATGTCAAATCATTGTACTTATTCAAAAGCATACTAATTACCCTAGGAATTGTGATTCTAAGTTAAGCACTGTGAGACAGGGGCACAGAATCTGGAGAAAAGTGACAGCAGATTAGAGCATGTTGTCAGGGAATACAGAAGATGAGCCTGGAGCAACGTATAGTGTCAGAAAGTAAGGAAGCAATGGAGGGAAGGAAGGAAGGAAGGAAGGAAGGAAGGGAGGGGGGGAGGGAGCGAGGGAGGGAAGAAGGAAAACCACACAATGATGGGGTATGTAAAAGAGACATAGGAGCCACCTGAAAGAGCTCCCAATGGGCAAGTCTAGAACAATTTGAACAGCAAAATCATATTGGATGATAGCCCAAAGTATAAAATAAACATCCATGAGTCCTTACTGATATATGTGATTGATGAATGAATAAATAAATAAATAAATGGGAAAGAGGAGACATGTCTCCTATGCATAAGAATTCTAAATAAATTATGTAGATACTCGCCCTCAAGGAGTTGGAGCAAAACTCTCTCCTCCTTAATTAAGTATAACCTTCACGTAGTGACTTCCTTCCAAAGAACATTGTATGTAAAGGGGAGGGGGGAGAAACTTTCCAATGGAAATACCTGACGAACACCACCTCAGCTAGGTTATCAATGTCAACATCAAGAGTGATAAGTCATGTTTTTGGTTATTTCTTACTTTCATACCCTTGATATGATATGGTGAGAATGGCAGTTTTTGATCTTCCTCCCCAAAACTCGTTATCTTGTCTAATCATGAGAAAAACATACAGACCCCAACTGGGAGACAGTCTACAAACCATCTGACCAGTACTCCTTAAAAATGTCAAGGTCATCACAAACAAGGCAAGTCTGAGAAACTGTCACAGCCAAGCAGAGTCTCAGGACACAAGACAATTAAATGTATTGTGGTATCCTGGAGAGGAGAAAGAACATTAGGTAAAAACTAAGGAAATATGAATAAAATATGGACTTCAGTTAATAATAATGTATCAATATTGGTTCATTAATTGTGACCAACATACCATCCTAATGTAAGGTAATAATTGGGGAACTAGGAATGGGGTATATGGGAACTCTCTTTTCTATCCCCAGAACTTCTCTGTACATCTAAAACTATTCTAATATTAAAATTTTATTTAAAAACAAATTTGAGCATTATGGATTATAAGTGGAATTGATGTAATTCAAGTTGCAGGCCTCTAAAGAGGGTAACCTAGGGCCACAGGAGTGAGTGGGGTGGATTCCCAATAGGAGAGGATGGCAGGTGAGTGCTATGGCCAAGGAAGAATATTATACTGTGGAAGATCAGAGTAAAGAAATGCTCACATAATTATGCTTTAGGACTATTCTGTCGCATATCAGAAAAATGTTTCCAAATACACACAAAAGGAAAAAAAAGAGTAAGGGCCCTAAAGGAGCTTGAATAAAAGCCAGATTATCAAATTCATTTTAAGTTAAAGAAATCTCCTTCTTTAAAGATTGAGCATTAATAGATTCTTCATTTCTTATTTTGAAAAGTCCAGAAGAATAAGTGTCATGGAGAAGGATGAGTAGGGGCTGGTCTCACCATGATGACAACTGAGCCACCCGTGGGACCATATACAGAACAGACGGCAACATAGAAGGATGTGCTGGGAAGGAAGAGAGGCTGTGTCCTCTTTCTCTGTCTTTTTTTGTCAGTGATCTGGAAGAAGCAAGGTTAAAGAATAGAGGTTTTAGGAAAAGGAGATTTTGAGGGAGAGCTCACCAATAAAAAATTAGCAAAGCCCAGGCTACCAATGGAGCCACATGGCAGAGCCTGTCTAACTCCAGCTGTTCATCTTCCACCAACCTCTGCACAGATCCAGTGGGTCACGGAGCCACAGAGTTCTGTTCCAGAAGAGGTCAGTAAGATTGTCCTAAGTGAGGGAATAAGACATGCGAACAATAAAACTGGGAAACACTGTGATTTGCTGTGTATCTCTCCCTCACTCCCTGCAACCAGTCACAATATACACCTGTGTGTTAAAGTCTCTAAGAAAGGGGGGAAATGAGGAAATGTTGGGGTACAAATTTCAGTTATGCAAGATGAGTTTTGGCAGTTCAGTGTACAGTGTGGTGATGATAGTTAACAATCCTGTATTGGATACTTGAAATTTAAGAGGATAGACCTTAAATTAAATCTTCTCAAGACACACACACACACACACACACACACACACACACACAATTGTACCTTGTAGAGGTGGTAGATAAGTTATTTAGCTTGATTTTCGTGATCTTTTCACAATGTATACATACATCAAGTTGTATACCTTAAATATATGCAGTTTTATATGTCAAAGAATAACATTAAAAATTGTCTCTAAGAAATGGTACAGTAAATAAAAGTATTTAACTTTACTAACCCACCATTTCTCAAACTTATTTAGCCCTGGAATACCCTGCCCTCTCTCCAGTACTCATTTTTACCTCCTGTTGAATAGTGTTTGGTGAATTCTAGGTTGGGAAACCTTATCTTAAAAAGCTATTATTCTGTGACTTTAAAAATAGGCAGAGCTGTAAGCTGCTGTTTGAGCTGTAACATGGATATGGATATGACTCTACCCACTAGAGTCAGACAGGCAAAATTCCATGCTACATCTTTACTAACTGTGTAACCTTGATCCAGTTCTTACTCAGAGTCTCATTTGTGAAATGTAATAAATGGCAGGAGAATAGCCACTTTGCAGCGTTGTTTTTACAAATTATAGGTATCCATCAAGCAGGTAGTATATGCTTGACGTGTATGTGCTGCTGAATAAGAGAGGTTACTGTCATGACTGGCTTATAGCAACTGCTGAACTAAATGATTCTTATCATATACAGGAGGCTTTATATTCTATAAAGCAGAAAGTAAATGGAAGTTCTCATAAGGTAGGCATTTTAAAAGATTGAATTAAGAAAAATAATTGGATTCTGTCTTAAAATCTTGCTTTAGTTGTATCTTAAGAACAATTAAAGTATAGCTTGTATGTGGCATATAAGCGGTAATTATGATGTCATTTATTATTTAAATTTATACAAGATACTGAATGGGACTATATTTTCTGTTTTCTTGGAATTTTAATTGAAACCCTAAACCTGAGAAAATAGGCAAAAGATGCTTCTGGTGTCTAAAGAGAAGTGCTGGATACATCTAGACCAGACCTAGTCAAAGATATCAGATTTGGTCAACCCTGTCCCCTACCTCCAGCCACCATCAGCCTATGTAAGAGAAATGGTCATCAAGCAAAGGCAGCTATATTGGCCTAGGGGGTTAGCAAGGCATTTCCAACCTCCAAGCCAAGTTGTGGGTCTGAGAGACATGCTTACCAAGACTGGCGGGTGCCTGACAGGAGAGACATTTGGCATCTCACTCCTGGCTCTACACTCAATGAGCTACAGACACTGCCGGGCCAACCAGGTACACTGAAGTGGAAGAAGTGAAGGGCAGCAAGAGGTTGACATGGGTTTCCATAGATGTTCCAGGGGCATCTGTGAACATAAAGACTCATGACTGACTTCTGTCTGGAATACACTGAAGGTAGGAGGACAGCTGGAGAAGCCCATTAACCAACCGACATGGGGCAAGGAGTGAGGTAGCCCTTTCCCATTTGTTGTGGAAAGACACAAGACTTCCTTGAGGACCTAGAGAATGTGGCAGTTGTCACCAGGCTTGAGCTGTCTTGATGGAACCTTCCTCCAAGTGCTGACTCCTGGGCTGAGTGACTGCTGCCCTGAGAGGGGTTGGGGTGGACTGCCTGGGGCTGGCACTGAAGTGAGAAGGAGGTCTCTACAGGTCTGCTGAATAGTTCACTGTTCCTGTCAGGAAATGAGAATGTTCTTGGGCGGTGGAACGGGGGCAGGGGGAGGGCTCCAAAGAACCCTAAGTGGTGCATTTGTATATATGCCTGCCAGATCGGAGGGTATAACAGGCAACTAGCAGTAGCCAAGAGAGAGCACCAGTGGCCTTAGCCTTTGCCTGCCTCCCTTTCCCTGATTTGAAAGAGCCAGAAGATTAGGCAGAGAAAGGGCAAAAGTCATTATATCAGCTCTTGCCCACTGCAGGGTTCTGAGCCAAAGCTGAGCCCTGACCTGGTAGGGGGTGGAGGGGAGAAGCTATGAACTGGCTGTGAGCTTCAAGTTTTGATACTAGATGGGATCAAACCTTTTAATATCCAAAAGTCAATTAGTACTAAATAAGACTTTTTTTAAGTAGCTGGAATTGATAGGACAGCTATGGACTCTACATAAGCTGTCATCAGGGGGTGGGCAGAGGAAATCTGAGAGTGCAAATGTGAAAGTGGTTTGTGGTTTTACCCCATTGATTAAACCCATTTTAAAAATCAGTAACTGTTATTTTAAAATAGAAATCTTCTATAGAAAAGGCTTTATTGACAAGCAAGCCATTGAAAATTTCCCCTTGTCCTCCTCAGATATGCAGGCCCAGGGAGACATAAGTCGAAGAAATTATTCTTCCTGAACATAGAGCCTGCAGGGAGTTCTGCTGGAACATTAGCTTTTCAAATCCCACTCGGTAGCAATGTAGTGTGAGTTGTTGGGTGGTGAAGACAGATTTCAGGGAAAGAACCATGACATTTTTGGAATACATGTAATATTTTGAAGACAAAGAGAAAAGGACTTAAGTTTCCCTGCATATATATGGCCACCTGGCACTGTGATAAGCGCTTTATCTCATTTAATCTTTCCTACAACCATGTGAAGTTATCATTCACACATTCATTTTGCTGATGAGGAAATGGAGCCTCAGGAAGGTATGGAATTTTCCCAAACTCATCCAATTTATAAATGTATTTGATTCCAAAGCCATTCTGTTTCTATCATATTGCATTTCCAAAACTTGTGAAAGGGAATATGAACCTTACCACATTGAACTTCAAGGGAAACTGACTAGTATCAGATAGTTTAGAGCCGTAGCAGGGATCGTTATCAAGAAACCAGACAAGAGAGATGGGAGTTCCATGAAGGAAAGAAAAGGAACAACTAAAAGCAATAGGAGCTTGGGGTAATATTGGAGGAATGCTGGCAGTGTCTAGAGCAGGGGTCCCCAACCCCCAGGCCACGGACTGGTACTGGGCCACACAGCAGGAGGTGATTGGTGGATGAGCGAGCAAAGCTTCATCTGTATTTGCAGCCGCTGCCCATTGCTCACATTGCCACCTGAGCTCCACCTCCTGTCAGATCAGTGGCAGCATTAGATTCTCATAGGAGCGCGAACCCTACTGTGAAATGCGCATGCGAGGGATCTAGGCTGTGCGCTCCTTATGAGATTCTGATGCCTGATGATCTGAGGTGGAGCTGAGGCGGTGATGCCAGCGCTGGGGAGCAGCTGCAAATACAGATGATCATTAGCAGAGAGGTTTGACTGCACAGAGACCATAATAAACAATTGCTTGCAGACTCATATCAAAACCCTATCAGTGAGTGGCAAGTGACAATTAAGCTGCATCTGGTGGCAGGCTTTAGAGTGGCAAGTGAGTCGATGTACTTCAGTTATACAGCTGCATCTGGTGGTGGGCTTTAAGTCAGAATCCGACACTTAATTTAGTCCATGCGTGGCCCACCCATTATTTTATTTACCACTTCCATCCACGCCTCTTTCCTGCCCTGCACACTTGTCTCAGTCACAGTTTTGGTAAGCCCACAAGCTAACCCTAGCCAAAATGAGTAAAAATCAAACGTCGCTGGAGAGCTTCTTTGAAAAGGGGGAAAGACCCAATGATGAGAGAGCAGAAGACTCTAAGAATGCCAACAAAAAGAAAGCTGCATTTAAAAGAAAAAACCAAGAGTCCTACTTAAATTACGGGTTCATTGCAACAGGTGATTCACATTCTCCAAGCCCGCTTTGTATAATACGTGGCGACTCTCTATCCAACAAATCCATGAAACCTTCAAAACTGCTTTGCCACATGGAGACCAAGCACCCTGCATTAAAAGACAAGCCTTTGGAGTTTTTCAAAAGAAACAAAACGTGAACACGAAGAGCAGAAGCAATTATTGAAGGCCGCCACTTCATCAAATGTGTCTGCACTGAGAGCATCATTCTTAGTGGCTAACCGCATTTCTAAAGCTAAGAAGCCCTTTACTGTTGGTGAAGAGTTGATCCTGCCTGCTGCTAAGGACATTTGTCGTGAACTCTTAAGAGAGACTGCAGTTCAAAAAGTGGTACATGTTCCTCTTTCGGCTAGAACCATAACTAGATGAATTGACGAAATAGCAGAGGATATTGAGGCACAATTGTTAGAGAGGATTAATGAGTCACTGTGGTACGCAATCCAGGATGACAAGTCTAGTGATGTTGACAACAAGGCAACAATGCTTGTTTTTGTGTGATATATTTTTCAGGAGGACGTGCATGAGGGTATGTTATGTGCACTTTTGTTGCCAACCAACACCACAGCTGCGTCAAGTCTTTGAATGATTACATATCAGGAAAACTGAGTTGGTCATTTTGTGTCCATATATGCACGGACAGAGTGGCTGCCATGACTGGATGGCTTTCTGGTTTCACTACTTGGGTCAAAAGAGATCGCTTCTGAATGTGTGTCTACGCACTATGTCATCCATAGAGAAGTTCTGGCTAGACGAAAAATGTCGACTGAACTTAACAACGTTTTGCAGGATGTGATTAAAATTATCAACCACATCAAAGCACATGGCCTTAACTCACATCTGTAGGCACAGCTCTGTGAGGAGATGGACGCAGAGCACACACGTCTTCTCTTATACACAGAAGTGAGATGGCTTTCTAAAGGGAGATCCCTGGCCAGAGTTTTTGAGTTCCGAAAGCTGCTCCAGAGATTTGTTTTAGAAAAACAGTCACCACTGGCAGCACATTTCAGTGACACAGAATGGGTCGCAAAACTTGCTTACTTGTGTGACATATTCAACCTGCTCAACGAACTCAATCTGTCACTTCAGGGGAGAACAGCAACTGTGTTCAAGTCGGCAGATGAAGTGGCTGCATTCAAAGCCAAACTGGAATTATGGGGGCGACGAGTGAACATTGGGATTTTTGACATGTTTTAAACATTAGCGGAGATTTTGAAAGAGACTGAGCCAGGGCCTTCTTTCTCCCAGCTGGTGCATGATCACCTATCTCAGCTTTCAGAGGAGTATGAGCATTACTTCCCAACCACAAAAGACCCCCGAACTGGGAAGGAATGGATCCGCAACCCATTTGTGGATAAGCCAGGTGAATCAACTTTGTCCGTGCAAAGGATCAGAAGAGGATCAACTGCTTGAGATCGCAAATGACAGTGGCCTTAAAAGTATGTTTGAGACAACTTCAGATCTCCTTACGTTCTGGATTAAAGTCAAGACGGAATATCCTGAGACTGCCACAAAAACACTGAAAAGCCTGCTTCCATTTCCAACATCCTGTGTTTGTGAAGCAGGGTGTTGTTCTGCAGTGACAGCAACCAAAATGAGATCACGGAGTAGACTGGACATAAGTAATACACTTCGGGTGTCACTGTCTCCCATCACCCCCAGATGGGACTGTCTAGTTGCAGGAAGCAAGCTCAGGGCTCCCCCAGATTCTGCGTTATGGTGAGGTGTATAATTATTTCATTGTATACTACAATGTAATAATCATAGAAATAAAGTGCGCAGTGAATGTAATGCGCTGAATCATCCCGAAAACATCCTCCCACCACCCCAGTCCGTGGAAAAGTTGTCTTCCATGAAACCAGTCCCTGGTGCCAAAAATGTTCGGGACCACTGGTCTAGAGGGGGGTCTCTCTGGATTAGATCAAACAGAGCTGAGCCGATGAGGCAGGCACATGGAAAGGTAGAGGCAAGACTGATGTAAAAGGGAGCAACTGGAATGGAAAAGACACGTGGGAGCAGAGGTTGCTGTTAGAAGGGGCGCAGTTCCCAGAGTGAGCAGCTCTAAGAAGGACACTGCAGGAGCTGAGCGGCCCTCACACCAGCTGGAGACTGCTGTTCTCTACCTGCCAGAATGTGAGCCCGCCTCTCCTTACCCAGGTTGACCTGGGGATGCACAGTGAAGATCAAGGAAGGAGGTTAAGGAAGCTCTCAGACAGGCTACCTCTGAGCTTGGACATAATTTCAAGGCTGTTGCCATTCCCATCCCCAGGTGGGTCCTTTGAGAAACCGGCCAAGTCAGGGAGGTCACTTGAGGTCTCAGTGTAGAGAGACTGACAGAGTAGATTTTTCCAAATGAAATCTAAAGAGTGTTTATCCTGACACTGTCCCTGCTCACTTGGATGAGGATCTCCAAATAAACAGATGGATTTTGTTTTGGTTTGCTTTCTTCAGTGCCAAAGGAAAGTCCCCTCTACAACTGGATATAAACAGGATGCCCTGCCCTCCTCTTATTCCTATTCCTGGAGAATCTACAATTTTGAGCTTTATTTAAAGATCCACATGTTTGGGGAGTTGAGTTGGTGAGGGAGGGTGGTCTAAAGCCAATCTCAGAAATTCCCTGAGAGAAACGTCAAGGAAAACCTCTCTGCGGGATCATCCCCCTCTGCGTGGCCTGTATCCTGACCCATCTGCCTTCCCTCACACTTCTGAAGGATCAGCTCACCACGAGACAGAATATGGGTTCTTCCTCTGCTCCCCCGGGGGCCCCTCCAGATCCTGCACTGATGTGCATCTCTGGGAAGGAAAACCAGACACGTTATCATGCAAGAAGTCCAGCACACGATGTGGCATCTGACAAGGGCCCACTTCCCTGATTGCCACTCATCTGTCGTGGCTGCTCTGTTCTCTTTCTTTGATCCTTGAAGGCAGAGGTCTGTGTTGTCATGGAAAGAGCACAGGCTTGAAGTTACAAACCAGGGTTCAGATCTTTATTAGTGTCATCTTGGGCAAGTGACAGACTTCAGTTTCCTCATCTGCAAAATGCACAATCCCTGCATCACTGGTTTTGCATTTGAACTGTTTTAATGATTAAATAAGATAATGCCTGCAGAGTACTCAGTATGTGACAGACATGCAATAAATAGTCCCTTCCTCCAGCCTCTTAAGTCAGTGTTTACAGAGTTGCCTGCTGTTTCCAAAACCTACATTTGGGGCACCCTGGGGATAAGCAGGACCCAGCCACGCCAGGGCACCCATATTTCAGAACACCTTCATTCCCTCACTTCCCTTCACGTCCTCCTGGTCTGGGCACTGAGTTCCCTTCAGCTGAGTTAATAGTAAGACAGAGATGGCAACAGGAGGCGTGATCCTTTGCAAGTCTTGTTGTTGTCCATTTTCATTCTTCCTGACATGAAAGCAAACCTACCTTTCTGACAGTGTTACTTACAATACTTACATTACAGCTGCCACAGAGCAGTCTGTGACTGGGGGGCTTCCTGACAGAATGTTCTCTTCAGAAATTCCTTGAGTAGAAATGACCTATTTGCACTGTTAATGCGTTTCTGAGACCCCCAGGGTCCACCAGTAAAGACTGTCAAAGGATGGATGGATCCACTCTGCTGCTAGATGCTACCACATCTTCTTCAAAAGACATTTAAGTTCTATACCTAAAGGTGCATTTCCTATGGGATTTTGTTTGCTTATGATGCTGATGTAATATGATCATATAATCACGTAAGATGATGATCATGTAATATGATATCTTACATGTTTATATGATATAAACAAAATAAAGTGTAGGTGGATACTATTTTGAAATACTAATTGATGCATTCTTCTTCATTCCTTTTACTTAGAGCCCTTTAGACAGGCTATAAATAAAAGGCCTGTCTAAGGCCATTTACTTGCAAAAGTAAGGCTGAAGCTTCTTGCTCTGCAAGGACAGAAAAATATCCATTGTGAAAAATGGGTAAATTTTATGCTTTGAGTTCCAAATTAGATGCATGAAATTCAAAGCCAAAACAATAAATTTATTTATTTATTTATTTTATTTATTTTTAAAGATGTTTTTGATGTGGACTATTTTTAAAGTCCTTATTGAATTTGTTACAATATTGCTTCTGTTTTATGTTTTGGTTTTTTGGCTGCGAGGCATGTGGGATCCTGGCTCCCCAACCAGGGATCAAACCCGCACCCCCTGCATTGGAAGGTGAAGTCTTAACCACTGGATGGCCAGGGAAGCCCTCCAAAACAGTAACTTTAAAAGCCAAAGTCTTCTGATTTGTAAGAGATGTCGTTTTATTTAATTTTGTTTTTCAAAAAGGAAAGGCTGGAGAATTAGAGTTTTTCTACCAAGACTTTTGAGAGCAGAGAGCTGACATCTTCCTCCTAAGAACTTTGCCCCAGGCTGAGGAGAGCGAGAGCTCGGTCTCACTCTTGGCAAAAAAAAAAATATAACATATACCATAAATCACACCCACCAGCATCATTGGCTACAGGAGCAGCAGGGCATCGCCTGACTACTAGACCAGGTGAGGCATGAAGACCAGAGGCTGCTGCTGGGATTACTCGTTCATCCACCCAGCAAACATTTCTAAGGCAGTCGACTACGTGCCAAGACTGTTCTTAGGATACAGCAGGGACCGAAGGTTTCTGCCCTCGGGGGCCTTTTGAACTAAAATGAATCCAGTAATAGGGTACTAAAGATAGATTTTGTCACATCTAAGTTTGTGGGCTGATATGATTGGACGCTTAAAGCCATGGCAAAGTGGTGTGAAATTCTGAAGCCTATTAAGAGGTTAAGCTTTTGAACAGGTTCTGTTTTTCTAATTTGATAGGCAAAAAAGCTGAAGCTCAGAATTCTAAGGCAGGTGTTCTCCAATTATGGGCCTGCACCGGCCCATACTTGGGAGCTTGTTAGAGATGCAAGTGCTTGGCCCTTCGGCCCCTCCCCAGATCTCATGAATCAGGAACTCTGGGGGTGAGGCCAGTGATCTGCTGACAAGTCCCCCAGCTGATTTTGCCCACGCTAAGGTCTGAGAACTACTGCTGGGATGGATTGGGATCACTAAGGAGACATTAATTTATCCAATAGGCATTTATTCTGTTTAAGTCCTGCGTTGGCACTGGGGATGTGAAGGCAAACAAGATGAGTTCCCAACATTCAGGTGGTTGTTCAGACCTGGACACAGATCACCACAGTGTCTGCAATCCCACGGTAAGAGAGGCACGCTCAGGTAGAGGGCGAGCCCAGGGGAGGTGGACCCGGCTCTTCCCCACATGTCTCCTTGTGGTAGAGGGAAAGACAAGGCTGCTCCTTCCTGGGTCTCAAGAGTGCCGGGGCCCGAGAAGTCTTCTGCCTCCCAGGCAGAGCTGCCCCGACTCTAGAGCAAGCTTCCCACAACAGGCTGTGCTTCAGAAACACAAGGACAGTTTATAAACATAAGCTCCTGGTCTTGTAGATTCAATGTCAGTGGAAATCTATATTTTTTAACAAGCTCCCTAGGTGATTCTTATGCAGAGTAAAGTTTGTTCTAACAGATTAAGGATTAATCAGCCTCTGAACTCTTCTGTCTCAATTTTCATTGGCACTGCTCATTGCACTATGAGGAGATAAAGGAAGTATTTTGCTCTGGTTGTCCGGATTCATCCCTCTTCCACAACTAATCTTCTGTGAGGCAAATCTAGGGGCTGGGTGGGATGTTGTTTACCTGAGAGCAGTTGTTCATGGCACAGGAATCTCACCATGCATTGTAGCTAAACTACCACTGTAATGATTGCAACACTCACTTAACAAATGTTTATTGAATATTCACAGGTCATGACTCCCCTCTCCTGGCATGCTTTGGCCAATGAGAATGACCAGGCATGACCTTTTGTTATGGCTGAACAGAAGCTTTAAATGTCATCATATGGCATGGCTGAAGCCAGCCCCCAGTATGGGGTCTTAGGTAATGGCTTCTCCTTCAGCCTAGATTCCAGGATGAGAAATAGGTGGTACCAACCTAGCAGAGCCCAGCTGACCTGCAGACTACATATAACAGGAATAAGAAATAAATATTTGTTGTTGTAAATGATTGTGACTCTGAGCTTGTATATCCTGCAACATGGTCTCAAACACCTACTCTGTGATTGGCATTATGCTGGGGGGATAACGATGGTTAATATAGTCTTCTCCCACAGAATGTTTGCTTGCTGTTCCTGAAGAAGGATGAGACAATATTCTGTTCTATTCTACCCTAACCTATCCTATCCCATACTACTCATTCATCTGTTCCCTAGCTTGTTACGGAAAGGATTTATTCTTGCCTTTATGTATAAAATGTAGGTAATGGAATACAATAAGGTACATTAGAAGCAGATGAAAAGGAAAAGGGAAAAACAGAGATCAAGGAACGTGACATAAAAATGTGTCATCTCGGGCTTCCCTGGTGGCGCAGTGGTTGAGAGTCCGCCTGCCGATGCAGGGGACACAGGTTCGTGCCCCGGTCCGGGAAGATCCCACATGCTGTGAAGCGGCTGGGCCTGTGAGCCATGGCCGCTGAGCCTGTGCGTCCGGAGCCTGTGCTCCACAACGGGAGAGGCCACAACAGTGAGAGGCCCACGTACCGCAAAAAAAAAAAAAAAAATGCGTCATCTCAAAGCATCGAGTTGATCTCCCTGTGCTATGCAGCTGCTTCCCACTAGCTATCTATTTTACATTTGGTAGTGTATATGTCAGTGCTACTCTCTCACTTCGTCCCGGCTTCCCCTTCACCCACTGTGTCCTCAAGTCTGTTCTCTACGTTTGCGTCTTTATTCCTACCGTCCCACTAGGTTCATCAGTACCGTTTTTTTAGATTCCATATATATGCGTTAGCGTATGGTATTTGTTTTTCTCTTTATGACTTACTTCACTCAGTATGACAGACTCTAGGTCCAGGGTGGGAGGGAGGCTCAAGAGGGCGGGAATATGGGGATATATGTATACATATAGATAATTCACTTTGTTGTACAGCAGAAACTAACACAACATTGTAAAGCAATTATACTCCAATAAAGATGTGGAAAAGAAAAAAAATGTATCATCTATGCTCCTGGGGTGGATACATATTTGATTCTAATCATCTAGGAGCCAATTCATAAAAGAGGCCTGATTAATTTCACGTTTCACAGAGCCCATAAGATTAAACAGCAAGCAATTACTCCAGAAAGGCATGGCTATGTCTAATCATAAGAAAACATAGAAATTACTCTGAAAGTCCATGGGATTTGAGCCATTCAGATTTGCTCTTGGTGTTGTAATTTACCATTTTCCCTTTCTAATATACTATACATCTCAACTTGATTCTGTTTTAATTTCAAAGAGAAGAGTGAGAAGAAAAGAGATTTTTTTTTAGCTAGAAGGTGGGGGGAAAGATGCAGTGAGATATCTATAAAGCATTCTTTTTGACTGTAATGCTTTACTAATGTCACATTCCACTGTAAGTATTAGTTTACTTGTTTTTTGTGTTTTTTTTCCTGTGGGTTATTCTAAGGGAGGGTTTGGTCTTAATCTATTTCGACTTTCTGGCTCAGTTCCTAGAATAAAGTTCAATAAATGTCAAATAGAATGAGTGAGCATTGGGTTTACTGATTTTCCTTGCTGTATGGTGTTCCACTGTGTATATTATTATATGTCCATTCTACTATTAATGGATATTTGGGTTGTTTCCAGTTTGGGGAAATTACAAACTATGCTACTACGAGCATACTTGTATATGTATTCTCCTGTACACACATACACATTTCTCCAGAGAATAAACCTAACATGGAGTAACTGGGTTATATGGTGTATATATATCTTCTAACTTACTGGATAACAACACTCTGTTTTCCAGAGTGTGGTTCCCATTTACCTCCTCACCAGCAGTAAATAAGAGTATCTGATGGTCCATGTTTACACAAATACGTCGAGTATTTTCAGTCTTCTTGATATTTGCTAATGTTAATGAGCGTATTGTGGTGTCTCCTTGTGGTATAAATTTGCATTTCCCTGATTGCTAATGAAGTTGAATTCACCCTCATGTAAGTGGCTATTGGGTTTCCTTTCCTGTGAAGAGCGAGTTCAAGAATTTTGCATATTTAAAAAATTGCATGTCTGTCTTTTAACTGCAGAGGTTCTTTATATGTTCTGCATACTAATCCTTCACCTATTATGTGTGCTGCAAATATCTTCTTCTACTCTGTGGTTTACCTTTTCACTCTTTTTATAGTGTCTCAATGAGGAAATGTTCTGTTGTCAAATTTAGCACCCTTTCATTTTATTATGAGAGATTTTTGTTATCTAAGAAATTCCTTCGTATCTCAAAGTCATGAAGATATTTCTTATATTCCCTTCTAAAAAGCTTTATAATTTTGCTTTTTGCATTTAAGTATTTAATCCACCAAGAATTATTATTATTAGTTTTTTTGGTTGGGGAGAATGGATCTGGTAGGGTTCAAAATGATCCACTTCAGTGACACATTGTAAGAGGTTTTCACAATATAGCTGTGTCAGAGCTATTCAAGAAGTTTGTGTGCAGCAGTGAGGTTGGAGGTTGGTGTCTAAGCTATTATCTTTGCAGTCACTGAAGGGTAAAGGATGCCTGCCACCACCACTGCCCTCAGGTGCTATAGACACAGAGGCAATAACTCCGTGGGAACACAGAAGTCAAAGCTGACCCCTCTCTGCACCCCAGCTCAAGCCCAAAGGTGGGCAGTGGACTGTAGGTAGTCCAGAACTGAATTATGGCCCTCCAAAGATGTCCAAATCCTAACCCCTAGAACCTGTCACTATGTTACTTTATATAGCAAAAAGGACTTTGCAGATGTGAGTGAGTTAAGGATCTCAAGATTTGGAGATCCTGATGTAACCCCAAAAGTCCCTAAAAGAGAGAGGGAGAAGAGAAGAGAGGAGAGAAGATGCTCCACTACTGGCTTTGAAGATGGAGGAAAAGACCACAAGTCAAATAACATAGGCAGCCTCTAGAAGCTGGAAAAGGCAAGGAACCAGATTCTCTGCTAGAGTTTCCAGAAGGAATGCAGCCCTGTGTACCCATTTTAGACTTCTGACCTCTGATGGCTCAGTTATTTTCAGAATTGAATTAAATGATCCCACTATTTGTTCGGGAAACAAATGATCCTTCAGAGCAGTAGTTCTTAACTCATTTTTGGGCCAGAGACCTTTTTGAGTTTCTGATGAAAATTGCACGTAGTCAACATATGCAAAATTCTAAGTATAATTTCAGAGGGTTCATTTATCCTTACTTTAGAGTCATGAGGCAAGCCCAAGAACATATATGTCATTGTCGTAAAAGTATGCACTTGGAGCAAGACCTTAGTTTGGAATCATTTATTTAGCTGTGTCCTTTCGTATTATCTCAATACAAGTTAAGAATTTAACCCCTTTCACCTTTAAATCCCGAAGTCCATTTTAAAAAAATAAAGATGAGGCAACAGATGAATGGATCAAGAAGATGTGGCACATATATACAATGGAATATACTCAGCCATAAAAAGAAATGAAATTGAGTTATTTGTAGTGAGGTGGATGGACCTAGAGTCTGTCATACAGAGTGAAGTAAGTCAGAAAGAGAAAAACAAATACCATATACTAACACATATATATGGAATCTAAAAAAAAAAAAAAAGGTTCTGAAAAACCTAGGAGCAGGACAGGAATAAAGATGCAGACGTAGAGAATGGACTTGAGGACACGGGGAGGGGGAAGGGTAAGCTGGGATGAAGTGAGAGAGTGGCATGGACTTATATATACACTACCAAATGTAAAATAGATAGCTAGTGGGAAGCAGCCTCATAGCACAGGGAGATCAGCTCGGTGCTTTGTGTCCACCTAGAGGGGTGAGATAGGGAGGGTGGGAGGGAGACACAAAAGGGAGGGGATATGGGGATATATGTATACGTATAGCTGATTCACTTTGTTATACAGCAGCAACTAACACAACAATGTAAAGCAATTATACTCCAGTAAAGATGTTATAAAAAAAATTAGAGGTGAGGGAACTCTAGGTCTGTCCAAATTAATGTCTGTAGAACTGGCTGGAGAGAAATAACCCTCTGGGATTAGAGGCTGCCGGGCCATTGGCCTGACCTGACCCCATACAACTCTGATGCTGACTTGGAGTCAGGCCAGGCCCCATCCTGTGTTCCCTCCTAATCAGTGGTGATGGATGTTTTAAAACTGATTTTCAAAAGCTAAATGTTGAGACAGTTAAGGAGTTTACAAATTCCCTGATGACCTTAGAATAATAAACCCAAGTACTGAGCTTTTAGAAGCAAAAGTGATTTCTGGAGGAGTTATTGCAGGCAGATATACAGTGAGACAGCAAGCTGAAGTCCAGCCTGGAAATAGATAAGGACTTCATCTTCTTAGAGAGCCCCAAAATAAGTTGGAGCATTAGGGTAAATCTGATTACTTCTATTTATGTAATTTTAAAATGTATTTGGATTACTCTTGATTTGCCGTAAACAGAGTTTTTCAGAAAATGATGACTTCCTTAACTGTGGAAAAAATGCACATGAGATCAAGACCTACTTTGGGGATAATGTGAAATTAATTTACAGTCAGCCCACTATAGCCAACTTCATAACCTGCCTGAGTCAGAGCCCCAGGGGGCTGTGCTGGCCAAGGGCCTTGTTCCCAGAGCTGTCTACCTTTTCTCCCAAACTATTTCTGCTCTCAGTAATCTTAAAGGAATCTAAGACGCTGTAATCCCCAGACTCTTCCGGAGAATTTATGGATGCAACTAAAACTTAATCCATTTGGTCAGAAAGCTGGAAATTGCTTTAGTGTTGAAATATGTGCAGACACGAGTTTCCTTAAGATCAATGGAGCTCTTCTCTCTCATTCTTCCTTCAGAATATCTTGCAATGCCCAGAAATTTATATAAGGGTTTTACACACCTGCATATCATGGTATTGGAGAAGTTAAGTGACAGAAAGACTTAACAGATCATCTGGTCTTTGGCTGTGCCAGAATAACATGGTTCCTTACAGCATGCAGTCTGGAGATCTTTTCTGGCTACAAGCCTCTAACCATACTGTTAAGTGATTCTATAATAATCCAATGATGCTAGGACATCTCCTTGACATTGAGTGTGTACCTTTTCCTCCCAATTTTAACCATATATTTTTAAGGACTCCTTTTTTGACAACCTTAATTTACCAACTTTCTCAATTTCTGAATTCTTTAAGAACTGACTGCAAATAACAAAATAAGAGAATTTTTTTAAGTATAGGGAGCTTAAATAATGTATTTTGGAAACATATCAGATTTTCTCTGGGTTTGACTATGCATTCTGTGCTAGTATTTTTGTTTACTGTCTAGATTTTACCAGTGTCTCACTGCAATCAATCCCAAGATGATCCTCTTATATTTTGAATACAAGAACAGGAATGCTAACATGAATGCTTAAAACTTAGGAATTTTAGGGTAGTTTTGAAGTTAAAATAAGACAAATAAATATGCCAATTTAGAAAATTGTTAAAATAAATAAGATGATTGATTAAAAAGAATTCAGCCGTGTAAACTCTGAGATAGTTGAATTCTGCAAAACATATTTCTTGGATGTGTTCAACCATAGTCAGTTTTTTTCATTACATTCCCGTCAGAGTTAAATTTTCAAAAATTGTGGGATAAAAGAGCAAATGTAGAAAATATTTTGAAGTCTTATTTTGCTTTTTATATTAGGATTTCAAATTGTGGCCCAAGAGAGCAGTGGTGCTTGCCTGTGATGTGGCTGGAGAAGGCTGGGTGAGTGGAAGAGGTGGGTTGTGATCTGCATTTCAAAATTTGTTCTCTGGCCCACCACTCATGCCTCCCCCTTCCATTATGATGGGCTGTGTAGATTTTTCTTAGCCACAAGAATTTATAGATTCTTGAGGGTAGTGAAGATATCACAAAAAGAATATCTTTGTGGCTGAAACATAAGAAGAGATTAGAAGAAAGGGAAAATGCAAAAGGAATTTGTAAGCTCAGACTTTAAAAATATGAAATATATGTATTTTGCCATTTTGTTCACTGTTTTATAAGACCAGAGATAAATAGGCAATCAACTTTATGATCAATAATTGACCTCACTGGTATTTTTCTTGCTTTTTGTAAAATCTCTAAAGAGGAGGGTAGAGAATTGTGTTGGAGAGAAAATTTAAAGCTAAATAATTATTGCCACATTATTATTATTATTATTATTTTGGCTGCATTGGGTCTTTGTTGCTGCGTGGGCTTTCTCTAGTTGTGGCGAGCAGGGGCTACTCTTCGTTGCGTTGTGCAGGCTTCTCATTTTGGTGGCTTCTTTTGTTGAGGAGCATGGGCTCTAGGGAGTGAGGGCTTCAGTAGTTGTGGCATGTGGGCTCAGTAGTTGTGGCTCGCGGGCTCTAGAGTGCAGGCTCAGTAGTTGTGGCGCACTGGCTTAGTTGCTCTGCAGCATGTGGGATCTTCCCAGACCAGGGATCGAACCTGAGTCCCCTGCACTGGCAGGCAGATTCTTAACCACCGTGCCACCAGGGAAGTCCTGCCACATTATTATTTAAAGAGAGCCTTTATTTAAATAGCTGTCTGAGTTTTCATTTTATCTGGTATATTTTTAATTCTCTGTTAGCATTTTTAATTCTTTGGTAACTGAAGTTATCATACTTCCATATTTCTGGCTAAATGTTTCTTACTTAAGTTTTGTCCTTTTACCAGTATAAAAATTATTCCATGAATTCTAAAATGTTTTTTTCAGTATGCTTGGTTAGGTGTTAAATATCTCAGTAGACACTATCCTCTGTGTTCTAGTGGAATGATGCTTCTAATAGGCTAATTGATGGCCAGAAAGACAATGATGCTGTAGTGAAGAGTCTGCAATATGAAATAAGGCTTCTTTCACTTTCTTGTTAGGTACTTGACCTTGAGTCTCTTATTAACCTCCATATGATGGAGACAGTAGCAATCTGCAGATTGTTAGGAAGTTAGCAAACAAGAAGGAAATTGGCCAACTCTGTAGGAAGGAAATTGGCCAACTCTGTAGGAAGGAAATTAGCCAACTCTGTTTCTATTTACTAGCCAGGTTTTCTCCACTGTTCTGATCTGTACATACCACTCAGAGAAGGGAGAAACCTTGTTCCCAACCTCCCTATTAGGTCAGATTTTCCATCTTTTTGTTCCACTGGAACAGCCCATCATTGTGATGTTGCAAATCACAGGAATTTTACAATTCTCTTTCTCACTTGAATGAGGCAGCCTCCTTTGTCTTGTCACAGTATTTACTTTTGGCATTTCTGCCAACTGTGTAACCACAGTTACCAGAGCCACGTTTGGATCTACTTGGTGTTCATAAGCCTCAGTCATGGATTTCCGAAAGCACTGGTCACTTATCAGCTCTTTGGGAGGGATTACCTGCTTCCTCTAGCGAAGGGTCCCGAACACCACTACTCTTCAAAATCTCAACTCTTTTCTTTATCTCGTGTCATGTAAAAGCATGAACAAAATGGCAAGATACATACTTCAAACTCCTGAAGTCTGGCTATAAAACCAGAGCATACTACATTGTGGAGTCTCCACCCTGAATACCTAGCTACTAAGGAGGCAAGACTTCAACCACCTGACCCCAACGCCACCCCGCTCCCTTCCCCACAAGTAAGGGCTTCAGCCAGCACTCTTGGAAATACACTGTGACCTGAGTGAGGTGTATCTGGGTCTGAGGAGAAAGGAGAATTGTCAAGCTTATCCCTTGGGAGTTAAGGTTCTCCCTATGGCTCATAGGAATCCTTAGGTTAATATTTCTAGTATATCTTGAAATGCTTGCAATTTTATTTTAATTTGATGGTGAGAAGGTATAGCTGCTTTTGATATTGGAAGCAAATGATAATGTGAAAATTCTCCCCTCTCACTTCTGCTGTGTGTAATTGCGGCTTTCTGAGTTTTTCTCAAGCGCTTATGTCAATGATATTTCTATTTTATGCAACTTCCACTCTCTAGAGCAAATGCATTATCATGAAAATGTAGAGAATTAACTTTTGTTTCAGAGCTGCTATTGTTTTTATCTAGCTTTTTAAGTCAACGGAAAGCTTCCGTTGTTTGCACTGTCATCTCTGAGACCCAGAGGGCTGAGTAAATAGTACACATGCTGAAATGTAGAAATTGAGCTTGTGCTTGGAAACTGACTGAATTGCAAAGTGGCACAGAGATGAGTGGGATTATGGCTATTGAGCACCCACTGTACTAACCATGTCTTTTGTTTTCTGTATTCTGATACTTTGACCTCGGGGACCTAGCTGACCCTGGAGGCTGCCCCTCCCCGGGTGAGCCAGGCGCTACAGACAGTAGACAACTGGCTCTCAAGTGTGCTTTTCAAATGCAAACCAACCAATCTAGAGCCCACACCCCAACCACGTCCTTTATTGGGCTCTCAGCTCTGGGCCATTATCCCACTGCCTTAGTCACCCCAGGGGCAGGTACCAGACAACTAGAGAAGCCTCTATGCCCTGGAGCCTGTTGAAATTACTCACACTATTCAATCTTGAGCCTGTTTACCTTGACCCACTGGTTCCTTACATGGAAACCACAATAAAGACTCTTGCCCATAGTTTCTCCCTCTCCATCTGTCTCCTGACCAGCCATGACGCTTCCCTGTGTGGTCCACTGTGGCATGCCGTGACACCTTCTCTTGAGAACTGTGAGTAATAAATTATCTTTTCAGGCAATTGTCTTCCAATCTGTTGGCCTCACTATACCTCAAATTTTATGTTAATGCACTACATTTTAAGACACCCACAGATTATTCATGTACGTGGTGGAAACATTATTATACCTACAAGATGCTACTAGATGATGATTTAACATCAGTCTTTACATGCAGTGCAAAATTATAATTATATACTTAAACACAGGATCTTTTTTGAATTTCTTAATGATTTGAAGAAATTAGGTCCTCAAGAAAGCATTTGATAGGTTGAATTGATTTGTTGTCAAGAATCCTGGGAAGTTTGGTGAACTACATACAGCTTGTTTTTCCTCTTCTGCCAGTTTTGGTCCTCTATCATTATTCACCTGCTGCTCTGCACTTCTAGGATTACTGGTATTAAGTAGCTGATACCTCAATCTGCATTTTTATTTTGATTTCATTTGTGCACCAGCTGAAAGCCATTCCTGACTGTGCAAAGTTTAAAAGCTTTACAAGGAAGAAATGGATTAGGTAAGCTGAAAGCATTACCATGAAACCCTTCTAATTAAGATTTATAAGGAACTAGAGATAACTAGTTCCTTATAAATCTATAGTGAGATAACTATAACATATTTTTTCTCCTCTCCTCTGCAAACACTCAGAATAACAGAATAATGACGGGCTTCAGGGTAGGAAAACTGGATCATGTGAGGGGCCTGAATTTTATTTTATGTTTTTAGTTCAGAACTTAAAAATTAATACAGAGTCCAAATTTAAAACAATGATTTTTTAAATCAGCTATAGTAAATAGAGTTAATACTTCACTATAAAATGAAAGAAAATTATCAAACCCTCATGATCAGAGTTCAACTACTGGACTTTACGATGCCCAAGTCATAGATAGGAAGACCCCCAGGGCTCTTTCCACCCCACTGTCCTTATGGCTACCACTGCCCACAGCCCCATCAGAAGGTGTAGGAGAGGCAATCTGCCTTGCTGGAACAATCCACGGGTCACAATTGTACAGAAAATAGATACTATATATTTACCAGAAGTAAGTCAGGATTTTAAAAAATGAATGAAGAACATCAGAAATCACAAATATTTGATTAAATATAAATGACTATTTTCTTAAATTCTCTAAAAATGACTTTAAAACAAAAATTATAACATTATCTTGGGGGATGTTTACTATATGTAAATGTAATGCATATGACAGTTGACTCATAAAAGACATCTGGGGATGGGGAGGTCAAAAGACCCTATACAGGTGCAGAATTTCTACATATTATGGGAAATGGACCCATGTTAACTCTTAGTAGATTATGAAAAGTTAGGCGCATATATTGTAATCCCTACAAATATTAATAAAAGAAAAAATAAATAAAAGAGTCAAAGAGGTACAGTTTAAAGATCCAACAGATAAATTATAGTATTGTCTTAGCCCAGGCCACTAGAACAAAAATAGCATGGACTGGGTGATTTAAACAAGAAACATTTATTTCTTACAGCTCTGGAAGCTGGGAAGTCCAAGATCAAGGCATCAGCATATTTGGGTCTGGTGAGAGCCCTCTTCCTGGTTTGCAAACAGCTGGCCAAGAGAGATCACCTCTTATAGAATCTCTTCTTTTAAAGGCACTTATCCCATCATGAGGGCTCCACCCTCATGATCTAATTACCTCCCAAAGGCCCCATGTCCAAATAGTATCACACTGGGGATTAAGGCTTCAACATATGCATATTTGGGGAACACATTTAGCCCATTGCAGAAATACTAAAAAAATATTTAATTAATCCAAAAGAAGGCAGGGAAAGGGGACTAGAGGAACAACAACACACAAAAAAAAAAAAAAACAGAAGAGAAAAACAGAAAACAAATAATAAATCCAACCATATCAATAATTACATTAAATGCTAGTGATCTAAAGCACTAGAATTAAATGGTAGAGACTGTCAGTATGGACAGAAGCAAGACTCTAATATATGTTGCTCATAAGAGAAGTACTTTAATTTGAAAGACACAGGTTGAAAATAGATGGATGTGAAAAGAGTGCACAGAGTAAGCATAAGAAAGCTGGAGTGGCTATATTCATATCAGATAAACTTCCAGACAAAGAACATCAGCAGAGATATTCGGGATATTTCATTATGAGAAAAGATAAATCATCAGGTAGACATAATTGTAATGTGTATGGGCCTAACAATAGAGCTTTACAGTACATGAAGCAAAAATGGACAGAATAAAGGAAAAGATAGTTTCACATAGTATTATATTTAGGACTCCTTTCTTAGCAATTGATACAACATCTAGACTTAAAAATTAGTAGACATAGATGATTTTAACAACCCTATAATCCCTATGATCTCATTTGTTGATCTGCAAAATAGACTTCTCTTCAAATGCATAGTTCATTCTTCAAGACTCACTATATGTTGAGCCATAAAACAAGTTTCAATAAGTTTAAAAGAGTTGAAATCATAAAAATATATTGTCTGAGGGCTTCCCTAGTGGCTCAGTGGTTAAGAATCTGCCTGCCAATGCAAGGGACACAGGTTCGAGCCCTGGCCCAGGAAGATCCCACATGCCACAGAGCAACTAAGCCCGTGTGCCACAACTACTGAGACTGAGCTCCGGAGCTTGCAGGCCACAACTACTGAGCCCACATGCCACAACTACTGAAACCTGTACAAGCCCGTGCTCCACAACAGGAAGGGCCATGGCAGTGAGAGGCCCACACACTGCAGCGAGGAGTGGCCCCTGCTCACTGCAAGTAGGGAAAGCCCATGCACAGCAACAAAGACCCAGCACAACCAAAAATAAATAAATTAATTAATTAATTTAAAAAAATATATATATATAGTCTGAAACAAATCAATAAGAATAATCTTATTTCAGACGAAAACACAAATATTTGGAAATTAAACAGAACCGTTATTATTGCATTATTAAGTTATTCACAGAACAAAGAAGAAATACAAGAGAAATTAGAACATATTTTTAATTCAGTGATAAGTATAATTCAACCTATCAAAATCTGTGAAATGCAGCTAAAGCACTGAATAGAGGAAAGTGTAGTTTTAAGAGACTATATTTAAAAAAAAGAAAAGTATATAATCAGTCACCTGAAGTTCCATTTTATGAAGTTAGAGAAGAATAAATTAAACTAAAAATAAACAAAAAGTAGGGGCTTCCTTGGTGGCGCAGTGGTTGAGAATCTGCCTGCCAATGAAGGGGACACGGGTTCGAGCCCTGGTCTGGGAAGATCCCACATGCCACGGGGCAACTGGGCCCGTGAGCCACAACTTCTGAGCCTGAATAAATAAATAAACAAAAAGTAGGAAATAATAAATATAGGAGCAAAACTTTTTTTAAAAAAGTAGAAAATGGGCAATAGAGAAAATTAACGAAGTCAAATACTAGTTCTTTGAAAAGATTTCGACAAATGCTTAGCTAGACCAATCAAGAGAAAAGAGAGAGAACACTAATGATGAATACCAGAAATGAAAGACAAGTTATCACTTTGAAGTCTACAGACATTAAAAAGATAAGAAATGAAAGCCCTCAAACCATTTTTAGAAACTCATTTTGTATCTGGGATTCATAAATAGAAATACAGTAATATTCAGCAGAACAAATAAAGATTACTCTGTAGATCCTTTGGGAATCATAAGATTTTTATTCTGCTATGTGCTTAAAATGTAAACCACGAAACTCAATTATAAAGGTATTGAAACCATAATGTCTAGATTTTAAGGGAGCAAGAAAATCTTTATTTTTTGGGTGAGCAAGTCATGAAGCAAAAAATTAAGATTTTCCTTTTTTCTCTTCTTTTGAAAAACATGTAGTATATGGAAAGTCATTAAGACCAGGTTTACCTTCTCCACTATAAAGTTGAAAAGAAGTTCACATGAGAACCGTGCTATGTGTGCACTAAATACATTCTGTAACAAAACATTTATTGCAGGAAGGAGCTATAATGTTCCAAGTAAAATTTCCCTGGATACATAGATGTGAAGTTTTAAAGTAAGGGGAAAATATCCTTGACAAAAATCAATAATAACACTATATATCTATATGCAGTTGTTATTAAGTGAAGAATAATTTCAGACTGTTAGAACAATATCCATTGCTTTAATTACTTTGACACTATATAATAATGAAAAGTATATGAAAATATCCATGAAAATCTGTACTTAATAATGTCTAATACAGGAAAATTTTTTTAAATACCATTCTTTTGTGAGATACAAATGGCATTCTTATATTTCAAAATTTCATAAAACAAAAGTATAATAGTGATTCTTCAGATCTTTTTGTTTGCTTTTGCTTTTGTTTTGTGGAGCTTAGTTCTTATTCCAAAGTTGCTATATGCATCTTCTTATCATTGTAAATAAGAACTATTTGGAACATATAATACTCTTAAAGGAAAAATATTTGGTCAGTGGATTTGGACATCAATTAATATGGTTGAGTGAGCAACTACAAAATCATCTCTTTTTTGCTCTCAGAGAATAGAAATTTTAATGAAATATATTTCTTAAATATTAAAATATACTCAATATTTTAAATATACAAATTAGATATGGAATATATTTTAAATAGATAGCTGTTTAAAAGGGGTGATAGAGGAATTTCCATGTTCCAGGAATACTAAAGAGCCCATAGTGGAGATTGAAGCCATGGGGCTCCCAGAAAAGAGTAAGTGGGTGCAGAAAATGGGTTCGAGTATTACAAGGCTCACAAAGAAGTGGCTGATGGCCATAGCTCTCTTGTGGCAAAAGACCAGAATGAAGCTGGGTGCCAGATAGCTCTCCTAACAGTGAAATGGCCTGAATTAACTTTATTTGAAACCCCAGGACATGACCACAATTGTGCCAGTTTTTTGTGATCTTGAAAGAAAAGAGAGACAACCATGAGAACACCTTTGCCAAGACAGCATGTGGGCATGACATCCTCACTAATTCTCCTCACATGGATAAAGCCTGCAAGCCTCCAACTGAAGACCGGTTTGTCTCTGTTCAACCTGGAGGACCTCACTGAGGCAACTGAAAAAAACACAAGAGATGAGGACTTTGCATGAGAAAAAAATTGCCTGTATGAGGTAATATCTCAGACAAAAGTAACAAGCACATGAGGAATTGCATCGAGAGGTAGTCAACTTATGTAACAAATGGGAGAATTCATACCCAAGGAGATAGAAATATTGAAGAAGTAACAAAGAATTGTAAAATATGCATGCTGAAGCTGTTCATGGAGTTTTTTAAAAAAACTATTAGCATCCTTCCAATTGGAAGGAAAGGTTATGCAGCAAGAGCAAGCAGATATAAAAAATAATACCACTGGAAATCTTGAAAATCTCAATAATTTTTTTCAAAAGGAGAGATAGGATGAACAGTGGATTTAATACAGTTGAGGAGAAAATTACCTAACAAGAAGATAGAACTGATGAACACAGCTGTGAGAAGTTGAGACAGAAAACAGGGAAGATAATTTAAGACAGATGGTGGATAAATTTAAAAGTTGTAACATTATTAATAGGAAATCCAGGAAATGATAAAAGTGAATGTGGCAAAAAGGAAATATCTGAGATAAAGGCTTAAAATTATTCATAATTTTAAAAAAGATATGAGTTATTAGATTGTAACAATTCACTGACTGGAGGAAGCAGTGAAAGAAAAGCAAAGAGAACTCATGGTCAATACAAAAGTAAAAGCAAAATGGTAGAAATGAGTCCAAACATTTCAGTAATCAAAACGAATGCACATGGGTTCAACTCATTCATTAAAATTAAAAGACTCTGAAATTGATAATTTTTTTAAAATGCAGCTTTATGAAGTAAAATGACACTGAAGAAAAGATTGAAAACAAAAGGATGAACAAGGTATAACAGGGAAATACTAACCAAAGTTACCTGGTTTGAGAAATTAATTCTTGTCCAAATAGAACTCAAAGCAAGTTGCATTAATAGGGTTAATGGAAGACATTTCATACTAATCAAAAGACTAACCCACCAAGAAAACTCTATAATCCTAAATAACTTAGCCACAAAATATATAAAGCAAACACTGAGGAAATCACAGAGAAATGAATAAATCAATAATAATTGTAGAATATTTTAACATGCCTTCTTAGAAAATAAAAGGTTCAGTAGACAAAAAATATATTCCAAATATACTAGATCTGAATGGTACTATAAACTTTCTTGATGTAATAGATATATAGAACTCTATGCCTAAGAAATAGATACACATTCTTCTCAAGACCTGAAACATTTATAAAAATTGATCGGATCTTTGTCTCAGAGGAAGACTCAACAAACTGCAAACACTCAGTATCATTCAGCCCACACTCTCTGATAACAATATAATAAAATTAGATATCAACTTTTAAAAGAATGTTCAGAATGCCAATAATTAATTCATGGATTAAATATGAAATATTTAGAAGTGAATAGTAACAAAAATACATATTAATGATTCATGGGATGCAGATAAAGCAGTACTTAATTAGAAATTTTTATATATAAATGTATTTATTAGACAACAAGAAGGCTTGAAAAGAAATAATCTATTTTCAACTCAAGGAATTAAAGGACATTAAGAATTAAACCTAATAAATTATAATAAAATAATTAGAAAAGCAAAAGCAAAAATGCATTTAATCAAAAATAACAAGAAAATTAAAGTAGTTAACAAAAGCTAGTTCTTTGAAAAGACATAAAATAGTCAAAGTTCTGTCAAGACTGATCAATAGAGAAAAGTTAAACAATTTAGAACAATAAAGTAACAGACCTACAGATATAATAGAGACTTCTTAAAATTATAAATATTACAAATTAATGCCAATGATTCTATAAGTGTCAATAAAATGAAAAACAGTTAGAAAAATGTAGATTATCAAAATTGATTCACAAAGTAGAAAACCTGAATAAATTTAAAAGTTTGATTTTTTAAATTTCCCCTATAAAATTATACTCATATCATACGATTTTATGGGTGAATTTTATTAAGCCTGCAGAAAATGATTATTCCTCTTTTATAAAATGCTCCCAGAAAGTAAGGAATAGAGTAGGAAAGCTATCTCTGAATCAGTTTTTAAAACTAACAAGCTAATTCAGAATGTTGGTGGCTCTAAAATTAATGAAACGAAATCAACAGCACTCCTAGTAAACAATTAGAATATATAACAAGACAAAACCCTACTCACAATAGTAAGAAAAAAAGGTAACAGAAATGGATCTATCAAAAGATGTGTAAGAGCTTTCTGGAATATTTTTAAACTGTCGATTGAACTATATGAAATTCTTTTTTTGTAAGTCAAAAATTTTTAAGTATGGGTAACTTCATATGGTTCAACCTATTATATTGATGGAAATAAGAAAACCTAAATAAATGGACTGGTATATTTGTTTATAGATGTAAAAACTTGATGATGTCGTAAGTTGGTTTATTAATTCCAGTCAGTATCACTCCAGAAAAATTGTATGGCACCTTATTTTAAATCTGCTTATTTTAAATCTACTTCTAAGATCCATACAAAATAGTAAATATCTAAGAATAACCAAACAAAAATTGAGAAAAAGAACAAGCAGGGAGGGGGCTTTGCCCTGCCAGATATCTAACTGATTAATAACTATAGTATTAAAACAGTGTGATACTTAAGCAGAAACAGACAGATCTAAACAAGAGATCACAAAGGTCAGAAATAGACCTAACATATATGAAAACTTTAAATATAATAGAGATGGCATTAAAATCAATACGAGAGAGATGAATCATTCAATTGATGATATTGAAACACTAGATTCTCATATGGAAATAAAATATTCTTAAATATTCACATCATATTTAAATAGTAATTGCAGAAGGATTAGAAAAACTGCCTGTGAAAATATTTTAACTATCAACAGAAAACCAAACCAAAACAACAACAACAACAAACAACCTATAAACTTGAGATAGGGAGAGTTTCTTAAATATAACATAAATTCATGGAAGATAATATTAAAACTTTTTTGTATCAAAATTACAAAGATCTATATGAGAGAAGACATCATTAGAAATTAATGTTTAAGTAATAAAGCAATAGAATGAAAGCATAGGTTCCCCTCCACCACCTCTCTAAATCTCACTAAATAACATTTTAAGGATTAAAAAAAAAATTAGAAACCCCATAAGGACAAAGAAAGAAGGGAAGAAAGGCACTAACAATATTTTGGTATCATAGAAAGGCTTGGAAATTGTTAGTACCAGGTACCTAAAGCAGAGGGAAAGATAGGGGCCAAAAAAAGATGGATTGAAAGTTCACTCGGGAGCAAGTAGATCTTCATAATCCATTCTCTATTCGTAGCTAGGAGAAGGCACTTTTCTAACCCTCTAGAGAAGGTGAACCAGGACTCTGTAGGAGGCAATATCCAATGGAAGGAAAAGGTACAATATTGGAAATGGAAATACGTGAAAATTCACATTCTGAAACGTGAGATATCTTTCCTCTCTTGCTTCTAGCAGCCAGGTTTGTATCTTCATAGCAGAAATTGGAAGATATTCCCTAGGAGTACTGACTTACTAAGAGACAAGATCTATAGATACTGACAGTGGCATGTCTCTGAGGAAACAGCCCAGCCAAATTACCTGCAGACTCACTGATTTATTCAAAGCCTCCAATCAGCTTTTACTGCCCCACTCTTGAATATGACCATAAATCCAGTGACCACAAGCTGAGGAAAGTCTCCAACATGAAAAGCAGAAATTCTCTCCTCCTCCTCCCCCAACAATAACTAATGAAAAATTAGAAAAGGAAATTAAAGAAGATAAGAGGCAAGATTGGAGAAGGAATATTTTTAGAAAAACATTAAGATATTGCAACCATGAAGCAGAAACAGAATGCTTTTAAAAAGGAGTATTGGAGAGCAAAAAAAGCTTAGAAATAAAAATTTGGTAACAGAAATGAAAAGTCTAACAGAAGGTTTAGACAATAAGGAAGAGGAAATCTCTGAAAGTAGAGAATAGATTAAAAGATGAAAAATATTTTAAAAATGATAAAATTAGAGGTCAATCCAGGAGGTCCAACATCTGAATAACAGTAGTTCCAGAAATAGAAGGAAAGAAAATGGAGGAGGAGGAAATTATAATTAAAGAACATTCCAGAACTGGAAGACACATATCCTCAGAATGTCAGAGCCATCAAGTCCCCAGCAGAATGGCAGAATGAAGATCCACATCAAAACATATCAGCACAAGATTTCAGCACTGGCCTCAGGGAGAAATTTTAAGATGTCCAAAGAGGAAATAAATAAAACAACAACAACAAAAAAAAACCCCCACAAAAAGTCATATACAAAGGAAAACGGCAACATTGGAAGCTTTTTTTTTTAAAAAAGCAATTTTTAAAGCATTCTGAGGTAAATAATTTCTAAACTACAATCTATACTAAGCCAAATATTCAAACAATGTGAGGTTAGGATGGAGGCATAGTCAGACATTCACAGATCTCAAACATTTTACCTCCTTCTACAGATGCAGTTAGGGACTATGCTCTATGGAAGTGAGAAAATAAAACAAGAAAGTGAAATCTTTGTGGATCATTAAACAAGAAATCCAATACAGGAGAGAGATGAGAGGAGATCTTGGGGTGAAAATGTGCGGCAGACTTAGAGAGAAATGTGACCAAAACAAAAAGACCATTGCAGGAGGAATACACCCCAGAGGAAGAAAGGGATTAGATATATGTTGTGCTGCAATGTTTTGAGAGATTTTTCTCTTCCGGCAGATAAAATTGTGAATGGAGAGTGACATGCAAATTAGGGGAGTTATTGGTGTATAGATGGTGGAGAAGCCACGAGGCTATGCGGAACAGTTTAGGGAGGGGTATGGAGAGAGAGAGAAGGAAAAGAGCCCTGGGCATCCCATTGGTTAGAGGCTGGGGAGACACAGAAAGAGCTGACAGTGAAGCAGGAAGAGAGTGGGTGAAGCAAGAGAGGGGTGTTCTGAGAGCCAAGTGAAGAAGGTATTCTAGAAGCCAAGAGTGATCAACTCTGTGAAATTTTTCAGATGGATTAAGTGAAATGAGGACTCAGGATGATGGCTGGATGAGAGCTGTTTTGGTGGAGCGGTGAGGATGGAAACCTCCGGTGGGGATGTGAGAAAACAGCAGGAGAGGAACTGGAGACAGATGTCCCTACACAGATGAGGAGCTAAATGAGAACAGAGGGATGTGATGGGAGCCAGAGGAGAGACGTAGGTTAGAGTAGACTTTTTTAAAGATAGAAATGTTTAAGCACATTTTATGCCATTGGGAACAATCCAGTAGAGAGGGAAAATTTCATGACACGGGAAAGACAAAGGAATAATGGCTGGAGGGATATTCTTGATGATGCAAGACTGGGAGAATCCAGTGTTCAAAGTGAGGTGGCCTTAGGCAGGAGCACAATAATCTATCCATAGTCACAGAAATGAACTCCTAGTATGTGGATTTAAATACTATTTAGGGACACACTTAAGTATACAAAGCTGGTGAAAGACTCATATAAATATATCAAATTCAAGATGATGGGAGCCTGAAGCACAGATGAGATTGGGATAAAGGTAGGGTCAAAGGGAGATCAACTTTCTCTGAAATTTTTAGTTTATTTTTAAAAGATAAAGCAAACATTAGAATTTTAAAATATTTTTTTCCTGCTCCTATTCATTACCAGGCTTCAGATGGCATATCAAACACATACAGCTTTTCTTCTCAAAGCCCTATAGCTTTGACTCTCAAAAATTGTCTGCTACAAGTATTTTTAGATAGTTTATTAATATCCAGGAATCTTATCCACCCTGTACCTGTGCTGCCTATGGATCTTTAAGCTGTATTAGGATGCAAAGAGAACCAGATATTTTAAGAAAAGCAGAAGTAAATTGTATTTCAGTGCAGATGGAAGGAAGGGCATATAAGCAAGAACAAACACAATTTTGACATCAACCTTAAGAATAATGTCAAGAGAACTAAAGCAACCCTAGCTCTCAAAGGATGCTGACGATAACGGCAAAGCATTTGTTATTGAGCCAAGTCAAAGCTAGCAGAGCAAGGAAATTGACCTATCACCCTGAGGGAGGCGGGGAGGAATGTTGGTGCCACTGTTTATTTAAATACTTGTACCTCACCTTCTTCCATAAAGGATCTGAGGTTATTCACAGAGACACTTACAGTGAAGCAAGATCTTTTTAAAAGTGAGAAAACAAAGGGAAATAAGGATAAGAAGAATAAGATGAAGCCAGATATATGGAAAGGACCAAAATACATGTGCTATGATCTTGTTCACTTTGCTAAAAATCGGTCTCATATTAGATTCTAAGTGACAAGCATGATCAGTTACTCAGTCCTTGAAATCCATAGGATAAAGACAGACTGTTTGCCTGGAAGTTCAACCATCTCTGTCCCGAGGCTGGAGAGAAATCTCTGCTGTGCATCTTCCAAAAGACAGTATGGAGGGCTTTCAACACAAAGCGGGGTTAAAATGGCACCCCAGGGTTTTCTTTCCCTAATACCTAACAAAATGAGCAAAATAGAGTAAAAACTAACAAGAAATGGGGGGAAGGGAAAGCCCAGTGCAATACACTTAAAAACCTGGCAACTAAGGAAAGACACAGATTTTGGAGCAAAGCATAGGAGGGCTATACAGCTAGATTCCTAACTTGCCCCCTTTCCAGGTGGCACATTAATATGTTGAGAAAATCCTGAGATGACACACAAGTATCCCCAAATCTGGAGAGAAGCAGAATGAGAATGTATCCTCTGAATGAAGAATAGTGGAAGTAACAGCTAAAGAGAAACAGATGAACCTGTAAAGTGCTGACTTTCTCTGAGGGAGAGGCACTGGAGCACCACAGGCTGGAAAGTGTGAAGATGTTCTCCTTGAGCATCAGATGCATTCCCAGATTAAGTGGCACAAACTCAGGTATAAAACATCTAACAGAATCTCAAAGGAAAATGCAGACCACAGTTTCCTTTCTTCCCACCGCTATGTCAGTCTATAGAAAAGTAAGCATAATATAATATGTTAAGTCCTTAACTAGGTTGGAAGTAGAAAACATTCTAGTCGGATTGAATGGGAAGGAAGACAGGAGTAATAGAACGTTAGACAGAATCCCTCTAAAATGAGCTAGATGAAAAGGAGTCACAAAGCAATTACAGGCACACCTCAGAGGTACTGTGGGTTCAGTTCCAGACCACTGCAATAAAGCGAATATCGCAATGAAATGAGTCACACAAACTTTTTGGTTTCCTAGGGCATATAAAAGTTATGTTTACATTACAATGTATTCTATTAAGTGTGCAATAGCATTATGCCTGAAAAACATATATACCTTAATTTAAAAATACTTTATCGTTAAAAATGCTAACCATTCTTTGACTCTTCAGTGAGTCGGAATCTTTTCGCTGGTGGAGGGTCTTGCCCGGATGTTGATGGCTGCTGACTGATCAGGGTGGTGGGTGTTGAAGGTGGGGTGGCTGTGATAATTTCTTAAAATAAGACCACAGTGAAGTTTGCCACATCAATTGACGCTTCCTTTCACAAATGATTTCTCTGTAGCATGCAGTCGTGTTAGATAGCATTTTACCCACAGTAGAACTTCTTTCAAAATTGGGGTCAGTCCTTTCAAACTCTGCCACTGCTTTATCAACTAAGTTTATGTAATATTGTAAATCCTTTATTGTCATTTTGAAACAGCAGGACCCTATGGTCCTCTGCCTGCCTTTTGTCTGGGGAAAAACTTTAGCCAAAGAATAAGTTTAATCAGAGAAGTGAGAAAATGCAGAAACAAAGGAAAACAGTCAAGGAGACCAAATAATAATTGTTTAGTCTTTAAGAATAGTCAAGGACCTTTAGTTCCCTCTTAGGGGCTATAGATAATATTCTGAGCCATAACTTGTGAGCTGTCTTGTAGATACTGAAACTCCCACCAGACTGTAGCCATGACATAAGCTGCCACAATTCCGAGAATTGGCCTCAAGGAAATGGGAAAAAAACGACCCTGGAACTAAAGATTAACTGTAATTAAAACAATCAAGATGATGCTCATCAGGTCACCACATGGCCAATTTCAAGATGAATGTCAGAGCTGGTTATGCAATTTTTACATGTAGCCCCCTCCCTCCATCTATAAAACCTCTTGTCCACTGGTTGTTGGGGGCAGGAAGTGGGGGAGAGTCAGGATTTGGACAGGAGTCAGCCCTCCCCCAACCCCACTCCCTAGTTGCCAGCATCCAAAATAAAGCAAACTATCCTTTCCACCAACCTTGCCCCTTTATTGGCTTTTGAGCAATGAGCCGTTGGACCCCACTTTCAGGAACAGTTTCAACAGTCTCCACAGCATCTTCACCAGGAGTAGATTTCATCTCAAGAAACCACTTTCTTTGCGCATCCATAGGAAGCAACTCCTCATCTGTGAAAGTTTTATTGTGAGATTGCAGCAATTCAGGCACATCTTCAGGCTCCACTTCTAATTCTAGATCTCTTGCTATTTCTACCACATCTGCAGTGACTTCCTCCATTGAAATCTTGAACCCCTCAAAGTCATCCATGAGGATTGTAATCAACTTCTTCCAAAGTCCATTAATGTTGATATTTGTATCTCTTCCCATGAATCACTAATGTTCTTAATGGCATCTAGAATAATGAGTACTTTCCAGGATGTTTTCAATTGACTTTGATCCATCAGAAGAGTCACTATCCATGGCAGCTATAGCCTTATGAAATGTATTTCTTAAATAAAACTTGAAAGTTGAAATTACTCCTTGATCCATGGGCTACAGAATGGATGTTGTATTAGCAGGCATGAAAACAACATTAATCTCATTGTCCAGCTCCATCAGAGTTCTTGGGTGACCAGATGCATTGTTAATGAGCAGTAATATTTTGAAAGGCATCTTTTTGTCTGAGCATTATGTCTCAACAATGGGCTTGAAATATTCAGTAAATTATGCTGTAAAGAGATGTGCTGTCATCCAGGCTTTGTTGTTCCATTTATAGAGCACAGGCAGAGTAGATTTAGCATGATTCTTAAGGGCCCCAGGATTTTCAGAATGGTAAATGAGCACTGGCTTCAACTTCAAGTCACCAGTTGTGTTAGCCCCTAACAAGAGAGTCAGCCTGTCATTTGAAGCTTTGAAGCCAGGCATTGACTTTTCCTCTCTAGCTATGAAAGTCCTAGATGGCATCTTCTTCCATTGTAGAACTGTTTTGTCTGCACTGAAAATATGTTGTTTAATGTAGCCACCTTCATTAATTATCTTAGCTAGATTTTCTGTATAACTTGCTGCAACTTCTACATCAGCGCTTTTATGTTATGGAGATGACTTTTTTTAAACCTCATGAACCAACCTCTGCTAGCTTCAGACTTTTCTTCTTCACCTTCCTCACCTCTCTTAGCCTTCATAGAATTGAATAGAGCTAATCCAGGGTCTTGCTCTGGATTAGGCTTTGGTTTAAGGGAATGTTATGGCTGGTTTGATCTTATATCCAGACTACTAAAACTTTTTCCATATCAGCAATGAGGCTGTTTTACTTCTTATCATTCATATGTTCACTGGATTAGCACTTTTAATTTCCTTCAAGAACTTTTCCTTTGCATTCACAGCTTGGCTAACTTGTTGGCACAAGAAGCCTAGCTGTTGGCCTATCTCACCTTTCAACATGCCTTCCACACTAAGCTTAATCATTTCTAGCTTTTGATTTAAAGTGAGAGACATGTGACTCTTCCTTTCACTTGAGGAGGAGGCCATTGTTGGGTTATTAATTGACCTAATTTCAATATTGTTATGTCTCACAGAATAGGGAGGCCCAAGAAGGAGAGAGATGAGGGAACAGTTGGTTGGTGGAGCAGAGACCACACGACATCTATCAATTAAGTTTGCTGTCTTACATGGGTATAGTTTATGGTGCCCTAAACAATTACAATAACATCAGAAATCACTGATCACACGTCACCATAAAAAATATAATAATAATAAAATGTTTGAAGTATTGTAAGAATTACCACAATGTGACATAAAGTGAGCAAATGCTGTAGGAAAAATGGTGCTAATAGACTTGCTAAACGCAGGGTTGCCACAAAACTTGTAGCAGAATGCATAGAAAGAGGTGTGCTGTATGCAGAATTGTTATGTCAGTTGCTAAAGTTAAAAAACCCGAAATACATGATACACAAGACAAAGCACTGGACCTCAGAGGAAACATAAATCAAGGAACAGACGGAAATATAACACAGTTGCTTCTGCTGTAGAATAACTTAATAAAAAACATTAACATGCTAAAAGACAAGGATGTTAAAATAACTGAATGACATGAAGAAAAGTTGTAAAACTAAGGAAATAGAGCATTAAAATGACTAATAAATAAAACTAAAGCATCAAGGAAGAGAACAGACTCCATTAAAATTAAACTCTTGGGGCTTCCCTGGTGGCGCAGTGGTTGAGAGTCCACCTGCCAATGCAGGGGACACGGGTTCATGCCCCGGTCCGGTAAGATCCCACATGCCGCGGACCGGCTAGGCCCGTGAGCCATGGCTGCTGAGCCTGCGCGTCCGGAGCCTGTGCTCTGCAATGGGAGAGGCCACAACAGTGAGAGACCCGTGTACCACAAAAAAAAAAAAAAAATTAAATTCTGACAATTAGAGGAAAGGCTTGAGATTATCACTATAAATTAAGATAAAAATTACAGAGAGTAGAGAAAGTAGAAAAAAGCTGTAGAATATAGACAAGAGGGTCCTACATAAAGATAATTGACAACACTGAAGTATAGAAACAAAAAAATGGAACAAATGATGTATTCAAAGATAAAATACAAGAGAACCCCCTACACTCCCCCCCAACACACACACAAAATAAAAGTTTCCAGGTTGAAAGATTACTAAATTCTGGAAAATTTTGATACAGAATGTTCACCAGTGATACATATCAGAGCTAAGCTACTAAACTTTAAGGAAAAAAGTTCTTAATTTTTAAGAATCTTAAAAGTTCTTAATCTCTTAATAAGAGATAAATCAGACTGGCCTTAGACTTTTCCGTGGTGAAGACAGTGGAACAGTTTATATCAAGATATGTGGAAAGTAGTGTGACCAAAGAATGTCATACCAAGTGCAGATGTCATTCAAGTATAACGAACACAGGCAGACCTTCTTCTCAGGAGAGAAGCAGCTCAGAATTCAGTATACGAGGGTTTTTCTTGGGGAAACAAGTTGACAAAAAAATCCAGATAATTAAAAGACTCAGGAATAGAGAGACCATGGTGGGAAGGGGCCAGTAATGAGCACTGAATTTGTCTAATTGTAGAATGATTACTAAACTACTATGGGAATTATATTTATGAACAAAATGTAAATATTTTCAAACTGAGCAATGTTACTAAGAATATACAAACAACATTTGGGAGATGGGCAGCAAGATGGAAGCAATAGAGTATTAGAGAGGTGTATGGATTGCATACCATTCAGGCAATCCATAACAAATACTATTTCTCTCAACTAAACTTTGGAAAAATACTGGGTGGCACCAACTGTGAGACTTTACTCCCTGACAAGTAGTTGGAAATCAAATCTGTAAGTACAAATCCATTAGCTTTTGGAGTTAGCAAGCCTACCAGATCCATAAGCTTTTAGAGTTAGAAAGGCTAACAGATCCATAAGCTTTTAAAGTTAGCATGGCTAATCTGAGTTAGTCGATCTCAGAAAGAAGGCAGAATCACTTAGCTCCTGTCTTTATTTTCATGGTTTTCAGAGACGAGAGAGGAATTCAAATAGAAAAGTGCAGAAAAACATGTAACAAAGAAATTGTAGCCCAACATAACTGAGGAGCCGTTTAGAAAGGGACTTAGTCACGTATAAGAAGCATTCTCATTTCTAAAGCCAGAAAAAGAACATCCCAGGGCCCAGAAGGAACCATAGATGTGATCTCAGCCTTCTAGAATCTCGCAGCAAAGTCACAGAGAATGAGGAAAGGCCTGAACAGTGGAGACAGAGAAATGTTACCCTACTTTGCAAAAGACGAAGTAATTGAATTCAGAATATAGACTAACAAGATTGAGGTCTGGAAAAATTCTTGAAGAGACTGTCACATGGTGAACTTTTAGGAGAAAGGAAACTAATTTTTAATGATAATTTACATATTCAAATAATTCCATCCCCATAACAATTGTGTGATGTATTCATTGTTCTTACCACAATGCAGATGGAGAAACTTAGTGTCAGAGAAATCAGTATTCGTTCAAGGTCACGCAGCTAGTAGATGCTGGGCTATATTTGCTGCCCCATTTTATTAAAAATGTGATGATCACTAAGGGTCCATGCAGTTTTACTAAGATAAGGTTGGTCAAACTTACTCTCTCTTTTGATAATATTCTAGGTATAGAGATCTACCAGAGACCTGGTATCCTGGCTTAGTTAGGTGCTTGACCAAGTCTCCAGGGTATTCTTGTGTCTGATGTAATGGAAAAAAATCAATGTTTCATAGAATAATTGTTGCTTTAAAATCCTCAGCCTAAAAATATCAATAGCACTGTACAATCTATTAAATGAAAAAATTATCTAAAATAAGAGCCTATATCTTATTTTGTTTTGTTTTTTCAGAGACCAACGTTTTTATATATATTTTAGTTAGCTACTTTTCTCTTGACATGGTTTCTGGTATATAGTAGGTACTCCAAAATATTTTGTGGAAAAGTTTATAAATTTGGAGGGAAATCTACAGAGGCAAGCTGCAGAGCTCTGTCCCGTTTGACATTTTCTTCTGTGACTTGATGAAAACGTAGAAGACACGCTTATCAAGTTTGAAGGTGACAGAAAGCTGGAAAAGGGAATGAATAAGACTGATGATAAAATCAAGATTCAAAATAGTCTTGACAGGTTGGAATGATAGGCAAAACCGAAGTGTTCTATTCTGTATTTACCTTTAAAAACAACTGCCTGACTACTAAATGGGGAAATGGGTTTTGGCACCAGTTTATATGAAAAAGATTTTAGAGTTTTGCTTGTCCATAGCGGGAGCCAACAATTTGATGTAGTTGCTAAAATTTTTTAAAAATTCCAGATTGCGTTAATAGGATGGTGGTGTCCAAATCACAGAAAGTAATAATCCCGCTGGGTTTCCCACTGGTCTGCTTACAGCAGAATATTGCTTTCAATTTTGGGCACCCCAATTTACGATGGATACTGAAAAATTGAAAGCCTCTAAGACAAGATGGCCAAGAAGGGAAGAAGTGTTCTTTAAGAGACAGTTCAAAGAACCAGGGGACTTTGGCCTGTGGAAGTTTTAAGGGGAGACACATTAGCTGCCTTCAAATATCTGAGAGGTAATTGTGTACGAAAAAGACAAGATCTACTCACTGTTTTTCTAGGGAACAGAAATGGGAGGAAACAATGACAGAAAGCAGAAGGCAAGCAGATTTCAGCTTATAAAAAAGAACTGCCTCACAACTAGTTTTATTCGTTGGAGAAATGGGCTAACTTTCAGGGGAAGCCTAGAAGTTTTCACTTCAGTGTGAATGACTGTCTGGAGGGGATTCCTGTACAGAAAATGAGGAGAGTCAAGAATATCCCATGGGCTCCTCCCAGAGACCTTCTGCTTCATTCAGATTCTGGGCTAGAGAGGAACTTGATCTCAAGCAGAATTTTCAGTGGTTCTCATTACTCTCCCCAATGACTCACAAGGAATTTCTTTACAAACAAAATGCTTCCCACCTGCCTTGTATTTCCATCTTTAAGCAAATCTGCACTTTACATACTTTATCATATGCATATTATGCATCAGTTTAAAAGATCCATTGTGCTCTAAATGCTTGGGTGTCTTCTGCTGAAAGAGTAAAGATACCACTAATGACAGCAGTAAAGTTCAAACACTTGACTTGTTAATATGAGACTCCTTTTTACTAAAGAAATACACAGTACACAAGAACATCCAATAGAAATTTGTTTATTTTTTTAAATGAAACAAAACTTCTATCTCAAATTCAGGTGGAAAGATTCTAAATTAATATTTGGACTCCAAAAGTCCCTAGCAGTGACTAAAATTAAAGACTCTTATTAAAATCATCTTGTTCCACTTATGTTCCTACAGAATTCTTCCTTTATTTGATTTGCTTAACAGGTTTAAAATATTTTCTTCAAGGTAACGGGCACCTTGCCTTGAAATAACTGGCTTCTCTCTGGGAAAGTGAAAGATCATTTTGTAAGCAAAAGCTGACAGATGTGAATAGCAATTTTAACCTACAGACAGATCATGGATATTTGGGAATTCAATCTCCAGCTTGCTAAAGACTGACAGAACCTGGGGGAGGAATGCAGATTGGAAGAAAACAGATTTCTGCCGATCAAGAAAACCAAAGGAAGAGCTCATGAATATTGATTCTGGACCTGCTTTCGCTCTGCAGAGAGAAATGCTGACACAGTGCAATCCATATTGCCGTGCCTAGATCCAGTCCAACAGCACGCTGCTGCTAGATTATAAACAACTTATCAAACCACAATCTAGACATATTTCTTCACTTTCATATCATGTTTCTGAGGATAGAATCCATTTCACAAAATTGCTGATAGGCCCTATTCTGGGTACTTTAAGTGAAAGTCCAAGCAAATAAGGGTCTGCCACATACCAAGTGCTCAAAAATGCTTACTACAAAAACATGAACTGGGTGGCATCTCAGATTCAGTCTGTTTTGCAGGTGGAGGATGGGGACAGATGTGATCTGGGAAGAGATAAATGGAAAAGGAGCAGAGCAAAGAGTTGTTGGCTGGTTATGGAACACGCTACAAGAGACTTTTAAAGTTTTCATTAAATACCAGGACTCTTTTGTGTAATATATAATTTGTCCCTAAAGAAAATGGAAGATCTCATACATTAGGATTTTTTTTGTTTGTTTTTCAGGAAGTGTGCAATATAATTGGTACTATATCCAGTTTACAAAGGACTGGGTTAGACATTCCTCTTTAAAAATGCCTGCTGAATGGAAGCTGGGACTCAAAGAGCACATGTGGTGAATGTTTCAAGGCATGTTGTTGGTGATAAGTCATTAGCAACTCATTGTGTTTTTAAAAAATTCAATCAATTCTACTTCAAAAAGGAAGAAACCCTAGATGGAGATATTTACCATTACACAGAAAATACTCAAGTGGTCTCCTTGACAGCTTTGCTCAAATACTGCATTCGTTATTCCTCATATTTAAGCAACCTTAGTGTTTCAGAGAGTAAAGGAACTATGTGAGAAACCTGTATCCTACTCCAGAAACTGACATTCACAAAGTAAAATTGATTCTGTGCTAGTGAATTCAAAAGAGAAAAATATATATTTGTCAAATACTTTTCATGGCCAATTCTTTTAGCAGTTTACACTCTTGAGACGAATTTTAATTCTAAGGGTTTCTTTCTCAAATAACTATTATAAAATGCAATACTTTGAACTATGGTGTGACAGAATCTGGTTGTGCTATGTTTGATACAGGAATGAAATAAACTTTGCCTTCATAAAGCAGATTTGCTCTAAGACAGAAATACGTGGCAGGAGGGAAACACTTTGTTGGTAAAGACACTCTTCGTGAGCCATTGGAGAGAAAATGAGAACCACTGAAAATTCTGCTTATCTGGGACCAAGTTCCTCTCTAGCCCAGAATCTGAACATATCAATTGTATAAGGTCCTTGGGAGGAACTCATGGGATATTCTTGACTCTCCTCATTTTCTGTACAGGAATCCCCTTCAGGCAGTCATTCACACTGAATTGAAAACTTCTAGGCTTCCCCTGAAAGTTAGCGTACTTTAGGTGCCATATTCTGTTCCCCCTCACTCCACATCCTTGCCAAAATTTGTCAGATGTTTAAATTTCAGCCATTTTAGTGGGTGTGTACTGACATCTCATCATGGCTTTAATTTTCATTTCCTTGATCAATAATGATATTGAGCATATTTTCATATGCTTATTGGTCATTTGGAAATCGTCTTTTGTCAAGTGCCTGTTTCAGTTGTTAGCCAATTTAAAAAAACAAATCATTTGTAATGAGATATAATTTATATAATAGAATAAAATCAACTAATTTGAAGTATTCAGTTTGATGACTTTTGGCAAACATATATACTTATGTAACTGCCACCACAATCAAGATATAGAACATTTCCATCACCCCCAAAAGTTCCTTCATGCCTATTTGCAGTCAACGTCCACATCCACAGCTCCATCCAAACACTGATCTGATTTGTCAGTAGAGGTTAGTTGCTTGCTCTAGAATTTTATATAAATAGAATTGTACAGTATGTACTCTTTTGTGTCTGGCTTCTTTCACTGACTATGTTTTGGAGGTGCATCTATGCTGCTGGGCATATCAGTAGTTCATTCCTTTTCATTGCTGAACAGTAGTCTTGTATAGATGTTCCACAATTTATCAGTTCATTTGTTGATGGACATTTATTTCCAATTTTTTGCTATTATAAATAACGACTGAATAGAGCTATTATGAACATATGTGTAGATATGTCTTTGTTTACACATATGTTTTCATTTCTCTTGGGTAAATACCTGAGTGGAATTGCTGGAACAATGTCATATAGTAAATGTATATTTAGTTTTATAAGAAACTCCAAGCTGTTTTCCAAAGTAATTGTAACATTTTAAACTCCATTGAACAGTATATGAGAATTCCAATTCCTCCACATCCTTGCCAATATTTGAGGTGTCAGTCATTTTCATTTTAGCCATCCTTTCATGCACCAGTAACTAACTGTGGTTTAAAGTTATTTAACCTGTTTTTAGTTAGGTGTTTTGAATTTTTCCTTAAAGGTTTGTGTTATTTAAAAATATATATACTTAAGAGAGTGGTTCAAGATGGCGGAGTAGATGGACGTGCGCTTATTCCCTCTTGCGAGAGCATCGGAATCACAACTAACTGCTGAACAATCATCAACAGGAAGATACTGGAACTCACCAAAAAAGATACTCCACATCCAAAGACAAAGGAGAAGCTGCAATGAGATGGTAGGAGGCATGCAATCACAATAAGATCACATCCCATAACTGCTCAGTGGGTGACTCACAAACTGGAGAATAATTATACCACAGAAGTCCACCCACTGGAGTGAAGGTTTTGAGGCCCCCGTCAGGCTTCCAACCTGGGGGTCCAGCAAGGGGAGGAGAAATTCCAAGAAAATCAGACTTTGAAGGCTAGCACGATTTGACTACAGGACTTCAACAGGACTGGGGGAAACAGAGACTCCACTCTTGGAGGGCACACACAAAGTAGTGTGCGTGTCAGGACACAGGGGAAGGAGCAGTGACCTCAGGGGAGACTGAACCAGACCTACCTGCTAGTGTTGGAGGGTCTCCTGCAGAGGCGGGGAATGGCCATGGCTCACTGCGGGGACAAGGACACTGGCAGCAAATGTTCTGGGAAGCACTCCTTGGTGTGAGGCCTTCAGGAGTCTGCCATTAGCCCCATCAAAGGGCCTGTAGACTCCAGTACTGGGTTGCCTCAGGCCAAACAACCAATGGGGAGGGAACTCAGCCCCACCCATCAGCAGACAAGCAGATTAAAGTTTTACTGAGCTGTGCCCAACAAAGCAACACCCAGTTCTACCCCCGACCAGTCCCTGCCATCCGGAAGCTTGCACAAGCCTCTTAGATAGCTTCATCCACCAGAGGGCAGACAGCAGAAGCAAGAAGAACAACAATCCTGCAGCCTGTGGAACGAAAACCACATTCACAGAAAGATAGATAAAATGAAAAGGCAGAGGACTATGTACCAGATGAAGGAACAAGATAAAACCCCAGACCTGGAAGACAGAATGGTGGAATTCACTGCCACGGAACAGGATAAAGAAAAAAGAATGAAAAGAAATGAAGACAGCCTAAGAGACCACAAGGACAACATTAAACGCACCAACATTTGCATTAGAGGGGTCCCAGAAGGAGAAGAGAGAGAGAAAGGACCCAAGAAAATATTTGAAGAGATTATAGTAAAAAAAACTCCCCTGACATGGAAAAGGAAATAGTCACCCAAGTCCAGGAAGCACAGGAGAGTCCCAGGCAGGGTAAACCCAAGGCGAAACATGCTGAGACACATAGTACTCAAACTGACAAAAATTAAAGACAAAGAAAAATTGTTAAAAGCAACAAGGGAAAAATGACAAATAATATACAAGGGAACTCCCATAAGGTTAACAGCTGATTTTTCAGCAGGAGCTCTATAAGCCAGAAGGGAGTAGCATGATATATTTAAAGGGCTGAAAGGGAAGAACTTATAACCAAGATGACTCTACATGGCAAGGATCTCATTCAGATTAAACAGAGAAGTCAAAAGCTTTACAGACAAGCAAAAGCTAAGAGGATTTAGCACTACCAAAAAAGCTCTACAACAAATGCTAAAGGAATTTCTCCAAGTGGGAGACACAAGAGAAGAAAAGGACCTAAAAAAAAAAATACCCAAAACAATTAAGAAAATGGTAAGAGAAACATACATATCTATAATTACCTTAAATTTGGATGGATTAAATGCTCCAACCAAAAGACACAAGCTCGCTGAATGGATACAAAAACAAGACCCATATATATGCTGTCTACAAGAGACCCACTTCAGACCTAAGGACACATACAGACTGGAAAAGAACAAAATATCTTAAAATTTGTATGGAGACACAAAAGACCCTGAAGAGCCAAAGCAATCTTGAGGGGAAAAAACGGAGCTAGAGGATTCAGACTCCCTGACTTCAGACTATACTACAAAGCTACAGTAATCAAGGCAATATGGTGGGCAGAAAAACAGAAGTATTGATCAATGGAACAGGATAGAAAGCCCAGAGATAAACCCACACACCTATGGTCAACTAATCTATGACAAAGGAGGCAAGGATATACAATGGAGAAA
>NW_020174268.1:11936441-12048296 GCF_003031525.2 Neophocaena asiaeorientalis asiaeorientalis
CAATGGACTATTACTCAGCCATAAAAAGGAACGAAATTGGGTCATTTGTAGTGACGTGGATGGACCTAGAGACTGTCATACAGAGTGAAGTAAGTCAGAAAGAAAGAAACAAGTATCATATATTAATGCATATATGTGGAATCTAGAAAAATGGTACAGATGAACCGGTTTTCAAGGCAGAAATAGAGACATAGTTGCAGAGAAGAAACGTATGGACACCAAGGCGGGGAAAGCAGGGGGGTGGGGATGATAGGATGAATTGGGAGATTGGGATTGACATATGTGCACTAATATGTATAAAATTGATAACTAATAAGAACCTGCTGTATAAAATAAATTAATTAAATAAAATTAAAAAAATATATATATATACTTATATTTTGGATATAAGCCCTCTATTACATATGTTACTGAGAATATCTTCTTTGCATCTGTAGCTTGCCTTTTTACTTTCTTGATGGTGGCTTTTGATGAACACGAGTTTTTCATTTTGCTGAAGTACAACTTATCTAATTATTTTCTTTTGATATGTGCTTTTTATATCCTGTTTAAGAAATCTTTGCCTAACCTCAAAGTCATTATTGTATTCTCCAATGTTTTTTTCTGCAAACTTGATCATTTTACGTGTCACATTTAGGTGTAAGATCCATTTTGAATTCATTTTTATTTATTGTATGAAATAAGCCTCAGGATTCACTTTTTTCCAAATGGATATTCAGCACCATCTGTTGAAAGTTCCACTGGATTTTAAAGACTATTTCCACATAAACTCTCAGTGTGGAATCCATTTTTAGATTACAGCATTTAAGTAAATGGAGTGGGTTATTAGAAACTTTTATGTTCTTCTATTGAGTAATCATGGTGACACCCTGAAAGTTTGTTATCTCTCCCTAGATGGATGGGGTATGAGGGATTTTCCAATTTGTTGCCAACAGTCTAAGTGGATTCTAACTGATCTTGACCAGCCCCCACTCTGACTCTCAATTCTAGGGAGAGCCAGGTACCTGGGTTCAGCCTCTCCTCAATCAGTGCCTTCTCCTGAGAGTTCCACATCTCACCAACACTTGGTATGGTCATTCATTTTAATTTTAGCCATTCTGGTATGTAGTGGTAACTAATTGTGGTTTAATTTTTTTTCCAATTTTAAACTTTCATGTGAGTTTTGCTGAGAACCATCCTCAATGAACATATCCATCCCTCCTCACCTCAATGTATTCTTATAAATGGCTATTTAAGTCTCTACATATTTGGTATTGTTTGATGCAATTCCTTGGCCTCATGATATAGACTGCTTTTTCAAAAATTTAAATAATACACAAAGCTAAAGAAATGGAACTCAAAAAATATTTACATTGAACACCCCTCAATTCCTTTTGAATTCAAAGCTCAGCAGAAATCTGGGAATGTACTTGTAGACTATTCATTTTATTTCAGTCTTCAGTACTGGCACATAAAAAGAGAACTTCCTTTATGTAAACCAGAGATCCTCAGTGTTGTCTTCAACCATTTATCATTCCTGAGGAGCTCCATGTAGTCCACAGACCAAACTCTTGCATTATTAATGCGTATAATACAATTCTGTCTGTACTTTGTTTCTGACTTACATTAATATTTATTATGTTTAATGAAAGCTAATTATCACCTCTTCAGAGCCCATTGAAAATAGCAGCATTAGATCCAGACTTCTGTTGAAGCTTTTGGGCAGTAACTTGACGTGCTTGCAGGTCTTTCATCAAAATATTATCCAGAGCTGAAAGTGTAAAAACAGCTTGAATACTCAGTTGTCAGTTCCTGTGAGAGGCATTTTTTGAAAGAAGGAGGCTTAGTAGGGTGGAAAAGTAAGAACGTTCAAATGTAAAACTTATTCTGTAATTAAAATAGGAAACATTGCTTTGATCATTTAACAACTTAAGAAGTAGGTAATCAAGTTGTTTCTTCTCAATTCTGTGATAAGAATATACAACTTATATATATATGACTTAAAAGGCCGATGGAACCATAGTACTTATGGCTCTCAGACAAAAAATTGGAGTTGTAAATATTAATTATTTTCTGCAATAGCTAATTTTATGTGTTAACTTGACTGGCCCATGGAGTGTCCAGACATTTCCCCAAACATTATTCTGGATGTGTTGGTGAGGGTGTTTCTAGATGAGATTAACATTTGAATTGGTAGACTGAGTAAGGCAGATTGCTCTCTTCATCCAGTCAGTTGAAGGTCTTAATAGAACAAAAAGGCTGACCTTGCTAGAGGAAGAGAATTTTTCCTGTCTGACTGTCCTTGAACTGGGACATTGGCTCTTCCTGGGTCTTGAACCTATTGAGCTTTGGAGTAGAACTACACCATCAGCTCTGCTGGTTCTCAGAACTTCAGATTCAGACTGGAACTAAATCATTGCTCTCCTGGGTCTCCAGTTTGCTAACTCACCCCGTCAGTCTCGGGAACTTCCAGCCCCCATAATCGTGTGAGCCAACTACTTATAATAAATCTTTTATGTATATAAATTTATTTATTTATTTATATTTATCTATTTCCTAGCATAGCTATTTCTCTGGAGAACACTGACTAATATATTACCTTCCATCCAAAGGGAAAACATTTGAAATTTAAAACTGAAAATATTTTTTCAAATACTTTATATTCAATGAAGAAGATTTAAAGGCAGACTCTCAAAGCCTTGCTTTTCCTATAATTTAAGGCAAACAATTTAAAGCAAACAAGCACTGTTTACCTACTGGGCTTCTCCATCCCACAGACACATATTATACCCATGGTCCTCACAGGGTTTTTTTGTTTTTTGTTTTTAATTGGAAAACAAGCAAGCTTTAACTAGAGGAATTTTCAAATGTAAAAAAAAAAATTAAAAAAGGAGAAAGAGTGGGATACTAAACCCTTAGTATGCATTAACCAGCTTCAATAATTGTCAGTATTTTGTCATTTTGTTCATTTCTTTTTCCCATTATCATTTTTTTAACTGTGGTATTTTAACTTAAAACCTAGACTCTTGTCATTTTACCTTTACATGCTTCAATATACATCTCTAACTGGTAAGAATTTTTAAAATGTCTTTCTTGCCATTATTATCTTAAAAAAATAAGTAATTCCTTGATACCGTGTGATACTCCATACCCACATGTCACAATTTGCCTCAAAGATGTCTTCTTCCAGTTGGTTGGTGCAAATCAGAATTTAAACGAGGGCTACATGTTTTTACTTATGTCTTTTAAAGCTTCTTTTATGCCAGTCCCTCCTCCTTTCCTGCCAATGTCTTTGCCCATAGAAGTGTCAGGGAAGAGAGTGGAAATGGATCCGCCAGCCGTAACCCATATTCATTCCTTTCTGGAAAAATAAATCAAGACATGTGCCTTCCTGTTGTGAAAGTTGGGTTTTTTGTGTCGTCTCACTCCACATAGAAAACACACAATATCTCTTGAGTGCTTCTCATGCAGCTAGGCTGGCAGCCAGGAACCTGAGTCGTAAGACAGGTTACACCTGCTCCATGAGCCTCAGCGTCTTCAATTCAGTGGGGGAGGAAGTAGGAAGTCCCAGTGTGACTTCTGGTCTCAAGCCATGTCTTCTATTTTTTTCCTAGAATTCTCCTTTGGAGATGATGGGAGATTGTGAGATTAATAAAATGGATACTTTGGATCCCATTTGGTTATTTGTTCTCTGGGGTTGTATATGATTGGCCAGAACCCTGGAAAGTAAGAGTGGTAATAGGCACAAGGAATCCCTCTTAAAATCATCAAAAACAAAACAGCCAAGAGATAGATTCCTTTTTATACTGGAAATTTTGTCCAAGGTAACTGGTGTTGGACCCAACTCTTTCTTATGCATTCATCTTGGATTCTGACTGCTCTAATGGTGGTAGAAGACCAAGGCAGGTGGGTGTTGGTGAAAGATTCATAGTCTTGACGGAAAGTCTGGAGCAAGTCTGTTTGTGCGTAGGTGTGGATGTGGGTGTTGGAGGGTGAGATGGAGAAAAGGGGCAGAGAGCTCTTCTCTCTCCAAGAGTAACCAACACTTTACAAGAGTTTTACAGTTTCAAAAGCATTTTCACGTATATTATTTTAGTTAAACCTCATACCAAGTATGTAAGTTAAAATTGTTACCCAGGTTTGACAAGTAAGAAAACAGCAGTTTTTAAAGATCAGATAGGCAGGCAGTACTAAAGGAAGGGTCCTTCCACTTCATCCTCTACTCCCCCTGTCTTTCAGAAACAAACCCAGGTGCCTATGAATCATTTCCAGGATGGCTTAGGCACACACTGAGAAATGGAATAACATGGTCTAATTTGTTCCTCTTCTGTTCAGGCCTAATGGGGGTTGTCCTGGAAGACACTTAATATTTTTTTTAAAGCCGTTTGTCTTGGATTACCCAGGCTTGGGATCGCTGGCCTATAAAGATTCTTTGATGTAATCAAGTGATAGTTGAAATGACCATGATGGTTCTGCAATGTGGAATAGGTCCTGTTTTGTTGGGGTTTAATCATTTCTGGTGGATAAAATGGCCTGGCCTGCTAGAGATTTAGTAACCTGGAAATCCTGTTGATTTAAAATACAAAGTTGTTTAGAACTATTGTTTTGTCTTGTCAAGTTGTTATCTTTGGAGATTAGTTTCCTTTAACATTTATTTCTTTTTTCAGTAAGCCATACTGAGCACATTCACGGTTGGACCGAGGCACGTGTGCACCTCAGGAAGGCTAATAATCTAACCCCTTTAAACATTTAGTTAACACGTTTAGTGGAGCAGAAAGAAACTGCTTTTCTATCACAAAAGAAAAGATATATTAAATGTACAGAGCATAACAGTTTAACTTATTTGTAGCTATCTTGCATTTCATAATTTTTCTGTTCATAATTGAATAATAACAAGGGGCTAATATTTTCTGAGTGCTTATTATATGCTGAGTACTGATTCGTTTATATGATGTATCTCATTTCATACTTGTAACGATCCTGTGTGGTAGGTAGCATTATTATCCTCAATTTCCAAGCGATAAAATTGAGACTTAGTTTGTGTAACATGCCCAAAGACACGCACAGTTTCTCCCAAGAGGTAGAAATAGGATTTGAATGATGCAGTTCTGAATTCAGAGCCCACGGGCTTCCTTAGAACCCCCTCCTTCTTTGTAATATTAGTCCCTTCTAACTCAGTGTAGAGGTCACATGACTATAGGCAAAAGAGCCTTGTTCAAAATCTGTTTAAAAGTTCTTTCTGGCTCTCTTGCCAGTAAAACTCTCTTCCATTTTCTTTTGCTAGTTTTGGAATCAAAGATTATCTTGGGAGGCATATTAAAAGTTTTCCATTTTAGACATTAAAATGAATAATACCTCATTTCCAGTAAACAGCATTAAGTGAGGTACTATTTGACTTCAGACTTCTGCTGAACACAACTGCCTATGTGAGCCAGTCATCAGCGTGCTGGGCTGGTGGTGTTGCCTACAGGCATACATGCAACTTGCATAGAATCTGTCAGCTGAGGAGTATTATTATTATTATTTCTACTGCATTATTACTAGTTCTACTACTATTATTTCTATTTATTATTGTTATCATTTCTATGATTACTTCATCTACAGGGCGCTCTCTAGCCCCAAGGGAATAAGGCAAGTTATAGCTCACCAAAAATACGAATTAACAGGCACCATTTTAAAATACAGTAATGTTTTGTCACCCCAGCAAATCCATCCCACTGGTCTGCCCTAAATTTAGCTCTGCACAAATTTAATGTATGAGAAAAAAGTTCAGCTTTCTAGTCCTTAAGGAGACCCCCTCATTATTCAAATGTCAAACTGAAAACTCAATAAAGCAAACCAAGGGACATTACTAGCCTTGAATTTGTGGATTGTAACCTCTATATTCCATATGTTGGAAGGTAACTTGATCAGAGTGTCTAGTAATCTGGTGGTCAGATCATGTGATTATGAGAAGAGCCCTCTGAATGCATGAGCACCAGAGAAGGAAGGGGATCTTGAAGGTGATGTCAAGTGAAAAGTGGTAAATGCTAACTGTGATTTGTCCATAAATTGTAAATCATCCCCAGGTGGCCCAGTCCATGTCCCAGTGACATTATAGTGTTGACGAATGTTGTATTGAATAAACATGTGGCATCACTTACCATGCAGAGAGCAGAGCACTGTCTGTTTAAACGTAGACACTACAGGAAACAGTTTGCATTTGTGCCCTGGCATCTGAATAAGTCACCCATCTGTTTCAGAAATTCCATTCAATTTCTTAAACATTTATTGAACACCTACTACAATCAGAGCAGAGCACTCTGACAGATGCCTTAGACATTACAAATATGAGTAGGTCTCAGTCTTGGTCTGGCAGGGGAAATAAGATGTGTGCAGGAATAATCACAACACCAGACAGAATGAGAAGTCTGGGCGATCTCTAGAGAGCCATGGACATATAGGGACAGCCAGGGGGCTGGGATTTAAAGAAGGTTCCTCTGGAAAGTAATAGGACTGGAACAGTGGATAAAATATGAGGGTCAGAAGTGAGAAGTAAGGAGAAATATCCTTGTTAGGGGAGAATAAGAGAAGACTACCAAACGTAAAATAGATAGCTAGTGGGAAGCAGCCGCATAGCACAGGGAGATCAGCTCGATGCTTTGTGACCACCTAGAGGGGTGGGATAGGGAGGGTGGGAGGGAGGGAGACGCAAGAGGGAAGAGATATGGGAACATATGTATATGTATAACTGATTCACTTTGTTATAAAGCAGAAACTAACACACCATTGTAAAGCAATTATACTCCAATAAAGATGTAAAAAAAAAAAAAAAAAGAGGATGGCAGTCAAGAGCAAGCAGGACAAAGAATGGCATTGATACACAAAGGGAGTCGTGACTCTAGGAAATAAGGCAAGTTCAGGTACAAATGGCAGAAATCAGATTTCAAATCTCAACTTCTGGACTTGAATTCAATCTAAGATATGAAAATACATTTAATCCTGAATTGATGTGGGTTTGGAGTGTTCTAGTTTGGGAAACTGAATATCTTGGCTTTTGGAGAGTTACCATAAAACTTGAGATGAATGTAAAGTGTGGTGAACAAGACTTTAAACATATTTATTGAGGTGTTTCTGCTTACAAATACTGAACTTAACACACTGACTATTCTTCATGATTACTAAATATCCCTTTACTTGTTTTTTAAATGACTGCAGAATATTTCAATATACGGATGTACCTTAGTGTACCTAATGTCTCATATTTATGTTGCTTCTAATTTTCAGCTGCTATAAATAAAGCTACAATAAAATTCTAATGGTTAATTTTTCTCAAACACTTACAGTGGTCCAGGCACTGTGCCAAACACTTTTTAAAAAATTGTGAAGAAATTCACATAACAAAATATTAACCATTTTAAAGTGAACAGTTCAGCGATGTTTGTGGATTCACAATGTTGTGCAACCACAACTTCTGTCTAGTTTCTAAACAGTTCTAGTTGCATCACCTTGGAAGGAATCTGTATCCATCAAATAGTTAACTTTTCACTCCTCTCGCCCCCAGCTGCTGGCAGCCACCAACCTGCATTCTACTTATGGATTTACCTATTCTGGACTTTTTACCTAATGGAATCATACAACATGATTCTGCCTTCTGTGTCTGGCTTCTTTCACTTAGCATAATGTTTTGAGGTTCATCCATGTTGTAGCATCTATTAGTATTCCATTTCTTTCTATGGCTAAATAATATTACCTTGTATGTATATACCATGATTTGATTATCCATTCATCCCCTGATGGACATTTGGGATGTTTCCAGCTTTGGTTATTGCAAATAGTCCTGTTATGAACATGCATGTATATGTATTGTTTTTAATTCTTTGGGGTATATACCTAGGAGAAGAATTACTAGGTTATACAGTAATTCTACGTTTATTTTTTAAAAGAACTCCAAGCTGCTTTCTGTAACAGTTAAAACATTTTACATGCCTACTAGCAATGTGTTAGGCTTCCAATTTCTCTCCATATCCTTGGTAACACTAATTTTCCTTTATTTTTTTATTTTTTTGGTTAGTGCCATCCTGGTGGGTGTGAAGTGGTATCTCATTGTGGTTTTGATTTGCATTTCCCTGATGACTAATGATGCTGAGCATCTTTTCATGTGCTTGTTGGCCCTTTGTACATCTTCTTTAGAGAAATATCTATTTACCTCCCTTGCCCATTTTTTAAATTAAGTTACTTACCTTTTTTATTACTGAGTTGTAAGAGTTTTCAGACATATGATTTGCAAATATTCTCTCAATTCTATAGGTTCTCTTTTAACTTTCTTGATAATGTCCTTTGCTGAACAAAAGTTTTTAATTTAAAGTCTAATTTATTTTTTTATTTTATTGCTCATTTAATCTTTTGATATCATATCTAAGGATCCATTGCCAAACCCAAAGTAATGAAGATTTACTCCTATGTTTTATTCTAAGAGTATTATGGGTTTAGCTCTTATATATTTTTTTTTTCATTTTTTACATCTTTATTGGAGTATAATTGCTTTACAATGGTGTCTTAGTTTCTGCTTTATAACAAAGTGAATCAGTTATACATGTACATATGTTCCCGTATCTCCTCCCTCTTTCATCTCCCTCCCTCCCACCCTCCCTATCCCACCCATCCAGGTGGTCACAAAGCACCGAGCTGATCTCCCTGTGCTATGTGGCTGCTTCCCACTTAGCTCTTATATTTTTGTTGTTGATTCATTTTGAGTTAATTTTTGTATACAGTGTGAGGTAAGGATTTGTTTTCATGTGGATATCTAGTTGTCCCAGCACCATTATTTGTTGAAGAGACTGTTGTTTCTCCATCGTATGGTCTCAGTACCCTTGTCAAAAATCAATTTGAGATAGATGTATGGGTTTATTCCTGGACTCTCAATTCTATTCTGTTGATCTGTATGTCTATGCTATGCCAATACCACCTTGTTTTGATGACTATAGCTTTGAGGCAGGTTTTGAAATCAGGGAGTATGACTTCTCCAACTTTGTTCTTCATTTTTAAGATTGTTTTGGCTATTCAGAGCCCCTTTCAAATCCACATGGCTTTCGCATCTATAAAAAAGGCTTTTGGGATTTTGACAGAGATTGCATTCAATCTGTAGATCACTTTGGATACTATTGCCATCTTAATAATATTAAGTCTTGCGATCCATGAACATGAGATGTCTCTCCATCTATTTAGCTCTTCTTTATACCTTTCAGTGGTGTTTTGTAGTTTTCAGTGAATGTCTTTCACCTCTTTGTTTAAATTTATCCCTAAGTATTTTATCCTTTTGGGTACTAGTGTAAATGGAATAGTTTTTAAAATTTTCTTTTCAAATGATTCATTGCTGGTGTAAAGAAACACAACTGATTTTTTTGTTGATCATGTATTCTGCAACTTTACTGGATTTATTAGTGCTAGTAGGTTTTTTGTGGATTCTCTGATGTTTTCTTTATATAGGATCATGTCATTGGTGAACAGAGATGATTTTACTTATTTCCTTCCTATGTGGATGCCTTTTGTTTCTTTTTCTTGCTTAATTGCTCTGGATAGATCTACTAGTTCAATGTTGGATAGAAGTGGTGAAACTGGGCATCCTCTTTTTGTTTCTCATTTTTTCCTTCATTCTATTAAATGTGATGTATTATATTGATTGATTTCCTTATGTTCAGCCATCCTGTGCCAAGACTTATAAGTAAGTTATCACATTTAATCCTTACAATCACCTATGAGATGTGGGTAATCTTTTCTTCCTTTTTAGTATATTTTAAAATGTATAGTATGGTTAAATTACACTCACAGTTTTTCAGAGTTTGTGGGCTAGTATCATTTATCTGATTTCAGAACCTACACTCTTAATCATTTATGCCAGTCACAGAATGTTTCTGCATATGTATTTTTATTCTTTCTAATACTATTTATTATGTATGTACTCTGTGCCAGACACAATAATATGCACTGGGGATACAAAAATAAAAAAGAACAGAATTCTTACTTATGGAGTTCCTTTCCTCACACTGGCCCCTTTCAGGCCCCTCCAAGAAACCAAAGATCAGCTTTGTGTCACTATAGAGTTTGCATTTTCTCAAATTTTATATAAATGGAATCATACAGTATGTACTATTTTCCCCTTTCATTCATAATTTCTTTAACCCATCATAATTATTTTGAGATTTATCCATGTTATTACATACATCAATAGCTAATTCCTTTTTCTTGCTAAGTAGTAGTCCGTTGCCTGGATATGCCACATTTTGTTTATGATTCATTTGCTGAAGAACATTTGGGTATTTTCAGTTTTTTGGTGATTATGAATAAAACTGCTATAAATATGTGTACAAGTCTTTGTGTGAATGTATGCTTTCATTTTCCTTGGATAATACCTAGGAGAGTAAGATCCTTTGGGAAGTGTGACTTTATAAGATTCTGTCAATGGTTTACAAAGTTGCTGTGCTATTTTACATTCCCACAAAAAGTGTGTGAGTTTTCCAGTTTTCTTTTTTTTTTTTTTATTCTTGCCTAACTGTACAGGCCAGAGCCTCCAGTACATCTTGAATAGAAGTGAGAGTGGCCATCCTTTTGTCTTCTTGATCTTAGCAGGAAAATATTCTGTCTTTCATCATTAAGTATGATGTTACTTGTATGTTTTTCTTTGATGACCTTTATCAGGGTCAAGAAGTTCAATTCTACTCCAAACTTGGAGCAAACTCCAAGTTTGCTGTGAGGAATGGATGTTGAATATTGTCAAATGCCTTGTCTATGTCTCTTAAGATGATCATATAGTTTTGTTTTGTTTCTTAGTTTGTTAATATGGTGAATTACATCAATTGTTTTTGGATAATAAGTCAACCTTGCATGCTTGGCATAAACCCCACTTGGTCATGGTGTATATTTGTTTTTATTTTTTGTTGGATTTGATAAAAATTTTAAAGAATTTTTGTATCTATGTTCATGAAGGATATTGGTCTATAGTTTGTTTTTTTGGTAATGTCTTTATGTAGTTTTGGTATCAGAGTAATGCTGATCTCATAGAATGAGTTGTAAATTATTCCATCCTCTTCATTTTTTTTAAGATTATAAAATTGTTATTATTTCTTCCTTAAATGTTTTGTGGAATCCATCAGTGTTATCACATGGACCTGAGGTGTTCTTTATTGGTAAGTTCTTAATTAAAAATTCAAGGTCTTCAATGTATAATAGGGTTATTTGGGTTATATTTCTTGTTGATTGAGCTTTGTTAATTTTGTCTTTCTGAATTTGTTCATTTCTTCTAAGTTTTCAAATCCATTGGCATAAAGTTGTTCATTATATTCCCCTTTTATGCTTTAATCTGTAGAGCTTATAGTAATGTCACCTCTCTCATTCCTGATATTTTTAATTTGTGTCTTCTCTCTCTTTTTTTCTGATCATCCTAGTTTGAGGTTTGTCAGTTTTATTCATCTTCTCTAAAAATTATCATTTGGTTCTATTGATTTTTCTCTATGTTTTTTTTGTTTTTTATTTCATTGATTTCCCCCCGCCTTGGTCTATTATTTCCTTTCTTCTGCTTACTTTGGTTCTCACTTGCCCTTCCTTTTCTTGTTTCTTAAAGTGGAAGCTGAAGTCATTGATCTGAGGCATTTCTCCTTTTCCAATAAAAGTGCCTAGTACTAAAATTTTCCCCTGAGTGCACCCACAAAACCTGATATGTTGTGTTTTCACATTCATTCAGTTCAGAATAGTTTCTAATTTCCTTTTTGCTTTCTTCTTTGACCTGTGGGTTATTTAGAAATGTGTTGTTTAGTTCAAATATTTGGAGATTTTTCATAATTTTTCTGCTTCAATTTCTAATTTAATTCCTGTATTGGAGTGCATATTTTGTGTGACTTGAATTATTTTAAATTTATTGACTTGTTTTATGGCCCAGAATCTGGTCTATCTTGGTAAATGTTCTGTGTGTACTTGGAAAGAGTGTTGTTGGGTCAATGTTAGGTCAAGTTGGTTGATAGTGTTATTTAATTCATCTATATCCTTGCTGATTTCCTGTCTTGTTCAATAACCCCTTCCTTTGCAATATATAATCTGTTGTTGATGCTATCTGATGTTTCATTCATTTCAGACGTTGTAGCTTACATTTCTAGAAGTTCTATGTGGGTCTTTTTCCTGTATCTTCCATGTCTTTAATTCAGTTTTGAACATATGGAATACAGTTATAGTAACTATTTTCATGTTTTTTTCTGGAGAAGGTAAAGACAGCTTCCCTGAGACTTAAAGAATGAGTAGGCGTTTGCCATGGGAAGGGGGTAGAAGGGGTGGTAGTATGCAGCCAAAAAATCATATTCCAAGCAAAATGAACATGTAAAGGTCCTCAAGCAGGAAGGACTTTAGAGTTTCAAAAAATACAGAGAAGGTCAGAATGGGTGGCACAGAGTATGGTGAAGAGAGGGAGAGTGGTGAAAGGTGTGCTTGGGACGAATGAGGGCAGCAGATCATGCAAGGCCTTCTAGGCTTGTGTCTTAGTCAGCATAGGCTACATTATGCTGTGATAACAAATATCCCCCAAATCTCTGTGGCTCATACAACAAAGGGTTATTTACTGCTCACGTCACGTGTTCATAGGAAGCTGACTGAGACTCTGTTCCACATTTCCATTCAGGGACAAGAGCTAAAGGAGCAACTTTTAACAGGATATACCTACTCTCTGGCAGAGGGGAAAGACTCTTGGTGAGCTACCATACAGCTTTCAAAGCATCTGTCTGAAACTGGCATATGCATTTCCACTCACATCTCATTTGTCAGTGGGATGGGAGGAGCAGCAAATATTTGGTAACAATAATACAATCTACCACATAGTGCTAAGGATTTTAACCTTTATCTGAAGAACAATGGAAAGCCAGCTTCAGTGGAATGTTAAGCAAAAGAGGGATATTATAATTCCATCTAATAAGATCAGACTTTATTTCTGGAAAAAAATCAAAAGTAATTTGGAATCAAAGTCAGAGAAAATAAGATGGATGATCATACTCAGTAATATTGTTTGGGTCAAAAAACAGGATAAAAATTTTATGAAAGTAGTAAGATTGATTTTTCTGTGAGATTATGTAATGCTATTATGGCATATTTTATGTTTATAACTGCCCAGCAGAACCATCTTAAAAGGAATGACAGTTATTTGCATATGTAGCTTCTGATGTCTTTTTTTTTAATGCATTATTTTATAATAGTATCTTGAGCACCGTATTCTGATGATTGCTTTTACAAACTTAAGAGTGCAATATAAAACTGAATTTTACACTGCAGTTACATTGAATGTTACTTAATCTTTCTTTGCAATATAAGCAATGGTGGGTTTGAGAGGGTTAGTGTTTTTGTCCTGGTGCCTCAAGGGAAGGGACAGATAAGCACCAGGGGCCGAGCCAACCCTCAGACACAGCTAGATGTGATCCTTTGAAACCAGAATTCCAATTCACTCTAGGGTTTGACAGAGCACAAGTCCTCTGGGGAGAAGAGTGTTACCCTTGATGGGCATGGCCTCTGTGACAGTGAAGTCAGGGACAAAGGAAATCCAAATCTGAATGTGTTCTCTTTGAGGACATAAGTCTTGCCTTTCAGTGACCATCTGTACTCCAGGTGCCGGGCCATAGTCCAGCAGAGGAAATTACACTGGAACCAGCAGGTGTCCTCCTACAACTCCAAGGCTAGGTCAGGTGTCCAGACACTCTGTTTATATCTCTACTGTAGCACTTGCCAGATAAGTTAAATGGTCTGCGAGTGTGACATTTTTCCCCATAGACCATAAAGTCCCTAAAGGCAAGAACAGTGTCTTATCTACCTTTGTATCCACCACCTAGCATAGTGCCTGGCAGACACTCAACCAAACTGATGCAGGAAGAGAAGCCCATTGATCTAGCCATTCATTCCTCTGAACAAGCTTGGCAGTGGCTCTGTTAGAGGAAAGAGATTTTCAGACTCTTTTTTTGGTAATGCCTGGGAAGACCTCCAGATGAATGCACAGCGTGAAGGAGGCAGAGGGCCAGGAGGCGTGCTGGCAGGAAGCTGTGTCCAGAGACCCACCTGAGAGAAGCTCCTGCCAGCGGAATGGGCAGTAGAACCCACAGGAGAGACCCGCAGATGATGGCAGGAAAGCCTGAGCCAAAACTGGAAAGATGTTAGGAACCTTGGAGGAAAGGCATCAGACGCTACCATTGCTTTTTGCTTGATATTAGATGTTTCTTTCATACCTTGTGACTAGTATGTGCAAGAAGAGCCCTGGGCTCTCCAGATTTTCCAGGTTTTTAAATGGGAATTAAAACCAAGAAAATTATGACCCCCTGTCCAAATTATCCTGAGCTCTTTATTGGGTGGCAGTGTATCTCCCATATGAAGCGAAAGAAGAAAAGTCTGTATGTATGTGTATGTGGAATGTGGCCTGAAGTTGGGACAGATTTGCCCGCAATTTCCTATATCTTATATAATTATAAGGCTATGTCCTGATTAGTTCATACATATATTATTCAACATTAACTTACTGATAACTTGTCTTTTGTCTGTTTCATAAAAGTAAAAGAAAGCTAATCAGTTATGTGTTTCTGGGAAAACAGGAATTTTGCTGGTTTTTAGAGCCTGGTGAGTGTAAACCTTAAAGAGCTTCATTCTCCCTGTGCGCCCTCCTAGGAGTGGTAACCACCTAGGACTTCTGATTCTAGTTTGTAGCTTCATTACCTCCTAGCCTATTTTGGACTGTGACTCAAACCACCAGGCAGATCATTGTTTATTTAATAGGTTTTAGGCAAACTGTGATCTTGTAGGCAAATGAACATGGGAAACCTTGGTCAAAAAGAGCTAAACAAGTTCCTTTACTGTGGGCTTCCTTAGAATCTCCATTATGTTAATACACTCTGGAGAGTGGGTCTATAGCATTTCCCAACTTATGTGACATCAGAACTCTTTCCTTGCAGATATCTCATAGGAATAGTGTTCTACATAGCCCACTGTGACATTCCCTGGAAAGTAGGAGCCAGGAGCATCAAGTCAGTTACTTTAATATGAACCCAGCTCTGCCACTGGGAGTGACCCAGGCCACTGAGAGCTTTGGCCATGGCAGAGATCTTGGATCATTACTGTAAATGTCTTTGTAAATCACTGCACCTTTCTGGGGTTTAGTTTCTTTTTTTGAAACATAGAGAAGTTAGCTACCTTTGGAAAATATCTAAAGTCCCATCCACTATGCAGTTCTCTGATATTCCATCCTGTCCTTTGCAAGGAAGACATTATCAAAACAATAGCAATTTTTGTATCTCAAAGATAACACATAAGAAAATCCATGCTTTCATATTGCTATAGCAATTTCTCTGATCACTTCACTCCCTGAGTCCCCCACCTCCACTCCAAAAGCCAGCTTGGGGTTTTGTTCCATCTTGCTAATAGGATAAAGTCCAAACTTGGGCTCCTACAATTGGTTCTGTTCTATTATTACTACCTTCTTCCCAACCACTCACTCCGCCTACCTTCTCCCCATGTTACAGTAAACTATTCACTGTTCTCTTCTTGAAATAATCTTTTCTTTCTCTTCTGCCTCTGGTAACCCCTATTTATCCTTCCAAATGTCACATCATCTATGAACCCTACCCTGACTTTCCTAGGAAGAGTCACAGTGCCCCAAGCCACCACAACATTGTGGGTATTTTCATGTAGGCTCTTGATGAATGTTTGTTGAATTAAATTGAACACTAATATGGATTTCTGGCTTCCTGTTTCAATGAACAACGGACGTTTATGATCGCATAGTGTTTGATGCCAGGACCCGATTTTATGACATAAGTCTACTCCCTGGGCATCTATAGCTGAGTGTCACATCCTAACAAATGAACAGCTACAAGGGAAATTTGTCTGGGATTTGAATATTGGGTCAATGAACAAAGATTCTGAAAACAGCAGGAGTTAATTAATGAAAGCCATCATGGCCTGAGCATACTAGTGGCAGAGCAAGACTAATACTCTGTTTTATTGGTTGTAGTTATGGCTTCCAGAAACTGCTGGAATCACCTGTCTGTTTCCAAACATTTTTCTCTATCCTTCTCACTGATTCTATGAACTCCTGATAAACTTAAGCAAGACCAGAGTCTGATTCTGTTGTCACAACAGAATACTAGCTGATGCAAGGAGGCAGGAGGAAGTCGAGTGGGACATTCTCAGTTAGAATGGTGAGCATCCTGCATCTGCATATGATACTGAGGGTTCAGATCTATGGGAGGTGGAGAGATCCCCATTTTTTAAAAGGATAGAACCTGTAGTGATTAAAATTTTGTCATTACATATTTTTTCAATTAATGGATACTAAAGAGTTTGACTGCAATTCCCTGGAGGGTTGTAAAATTTTTGACACTAAAAAGAGATCCTTGCCTTTAGTTAGAAAAAGAGTTTTTATGCAGCAATGAAAGCATAATCCATAAAAGAAAAAAGCCATAAATTGGACTTTATCAAAATTAAAACCTTTTTCTCTGTAAAGGATACTTTTAATAGAATGAAAAAACAAGCTACAGACCAGGAGAAAAATATTTGCTAATTATATATCCGACAAAGACATATCCAGAATATATAAAGAACACTCAAAAATCAAAAAACAAACAATCCAATAAAAAAAAAAGTAGACAAAAGATCTGAACAGATATTTCACCAAAGAAGATATACCAATGGAAATAAATACATGGAAAGATAGTAACAGCAATAGCCATATGGAAATACAAATTAAAACTGCAATGAGATACCACTATATTCCTATTAGAAAGTATAAAGTATAAAGAAACTAACAATAACAAGTGCTTGCAAGGACGCAGAGCAACCAGAATTCTCATATATAGCTGAAGGGGATGCAAAATTGCACAGCTACCTTGGGAAATAGTTGGATAGTTTCTTATAAAGTTAAACATATACTTATCAAGTAATCCAATAATCCTTATTCCTAGGTATATACCTAAAGGAAATGAAAACTTATGTTCACATAAAACCCTGTATATGAATGTTTATAATCAGCTTTACTCACAGCTGCCTCCAAACTAAAAACAACCCAAATTACCATAAGCAGGTAAACAGAAAATCAAATTGTAGTTATACATATAATGGAATACTACTTAGCGATAACAAGATACAAAAAATTATACACATACCAACATGGTTGAATCCCAAAAGCATTTTGCTAAGTGAGAGAGTCTAGACCCAAAAGGCTACATACTATATGATTCCCTTTATGTGACATTCTGGAAAAGGCAAAGCTATAGAGACAGAAAACAGAGCAGTTGTTGGCAGGGATTTGGGGGGTGGGGGCTGGGGAGTGGGGAGGGTTGATTCCTAAGGGGCAGCAAAAGGAATTTTTGAAGTTGATAAAATTGGTCTGTATCATGATGGATAAATGACTCTATACATTATTCAAAACCCACATAACTCTACACCACAAAGAGTAAATTTTACTATATAAAAAAATAAAGTTTAAGAAAAGATCCTTGTTTATGAAGCCTATGGCATTTTTGGAGGGTGAGGAAGGCTGATCCTTGTCAAAACAGTAAAAAGTAAAGGAAACAAATTACGAAATTTAGATTACATTTTAATATAATTATTAATAAAAATGCACAAACAGAATTCATGAAGCTTAGGGACATTTTGTATACCGTAATTGAAATAAAATACTACCACTTTTTACAGAATTCCCAATTAAAAAAAAAACCCTAAAAGAACATGTTTCATTGAGTACCATTTTCATGGTTGATCATAAAAGCCCTGTTTTCTTCCCCATGGATCACAAAAAAATCGTCTCTTTAACCATGTAGTATTCAAGACAAAATGTTTGAGGTTCTGTTTACTTGATCTTTTCACTTGGTTTTCTTTTCCTGTGAAGATTTTTCAAATCAAAGAGCAGGTCTAAAGTTTGTATCAGTTGAATGGGTCATTTTATTGGAATTTCACTGAAGTGAATCTGTGGCACTTTCTTTGGAATGAAAGTCTTTCTTCATGGTAAAAGCTTATCGATCAGAGCCCTGCATCTCCAATGATTTTATGAGAGCACAATCATCTTGCTTTAAAACAAAGTTAAAATCAATGTATTCAAAGATGGACATGCTACTGAGCATCGGAGAGTGAATTAAAATTTTGATTCCTTTTGCATTAGTGAACAAATGTTTTTAAAGCATTGGAAGAAAAGCTAACTTCTTTAATGCAACATGAACTCTCCTGGTAAAATTCTTAGGATAAAACAGAAGCAGTGGGCTATCAAGTTTCCAAATTAGTAAGCAATTCTGTGAATGAGGATACACAGTAGGTAGGCGGTGTCTGCTCAGGGTCACTCGATACACTGCAGCTCTCCAAATGTATTCCCTCCCTGCCCTTGTACACCTCACAGAGCCAGCAGGTATATATTCCCTCGTGCTTCAGGCCTCATGTGCTACTGGAGTTACAGCAGTATTTACTTTTGAGCAAATACAACATTCCTTCTAAGTGCAACCATTTCTGTCCCAAGAGAAATAAATAGTACTGCTGGGTCTAAGCTGAGAACTGAATTATTCTATAAGACCGGCTCAGGTGTTTTAGGAAAAGTAACTTATTCAGTCAGATTTTCTGTCTATGTTGCTAGAATAATGTACAGAGTTTTGAAAGCTACATTGATTTTTTTTTCAGGTCACTTGGGTACTTTTTGACTTTGGGTATATAAAGTGGTTTCCCCAAAGCTCTAATTTGCTACCCAAACTAGGAACTTGTTGAAATTATGTCCCTGGCTGAGGGGTTAAAATAGTAAAGCAAGAAGGGGCAGTAATCTTGAGGTTGTCCTCATAACCAGGAACCCAAGGGAAGGACTCTCGGGAGGCAATGATTAAGTCATACCTTAAACAATGAGCAAAACCAGTAGCATCGATAGCGTGACACCAGGAAGTAAAGACTTCATCTGCAGTTCCGCCATCCTCTTCAAACACCAGGACGATAATAAGTGTTTAATAAATGCTTGTTGACATGAGTCTGTACAACCCATTCCCTGCATATTCTGTACTTTCTAAAGGTAATCACAACAACTAACATTTATTATATGCTTATCCTGTGGTCACCACTTCTAGTGCTTCACCGGCATTTTCTCACGTGATACCCACAACACCACCTGAGAAATGGATGCTATTGTTATCTCTTTTACAGACAAAAAATGATCCCTACGAAATTAAATAATGTGCCCGAGTTCAAAATATCGGTATGTATCGGTGACAGGGTGAAAATCCTGGAAATCCAGATCCTATACTCAGGGCCACCACACTAAACTGTGTATTATGAGCAGCGTAAATTAAAAGAGGTCCATAAACTAAACAAGGCAGAAGAAGAAGGGGGTGACATTGATTTTAATGAAGGAGAGAATGTGAGAGAAACAAAGGATGAAAACAACTATGACAAAGACTTTTCTTTCAAGCTTAACAACTTATGTCCTGTTGCAACTTGGTTTAAGAAAACCATTATGACAGCCATTACTCAGTAGCCTTCTCTGATCTTTTCATCTTTACTCACTAGGATGTGATGGACAGTCCCCATGAGCCCGAATGGGCAAGGCTAAGGTAGTGTTCTACAGCTGGTCCAAGAAACATCACTTCCTTCGCCTTGGAGCTGCTCACTGTCCAGTGTCTAGTTGCTGTGGGTCTGCTCACTGGTTACCACGACACCAAGGAAACACTGGCCAGCATGTTCAGTGCTGCACCATCAGGAAACAAACCTCTGATTGGGAGGTGGGGCTGGCATTCACTGTCTCCAGTAGGCAGCAGCTGCCGGGAGCTCTGATTTCCACACCCTTTCCTTGAATCTTCCTGGCAGCCCCAGCCTGAGAGAGTCTACCCTGATGTCAGGTTGTGGACACTTCATCCTCAGAGCATTCAGAGACTAAAGAGAGAGCAGGCTAACTTCAGATCTGCTTATAGGGTAAATGATATAGAAGCTGACTCAGGCATGGATCAGTACACACACTAAGGAAAGGAAGGGTTCCCGAGCCCAAGAGTCTCTCCATCACTTCCATCAACTCAGGGAAGGCAGAGAAGCCACAAAGCAAAGACCCACCTGTCCCCTCAGACCCTGCCAGGTCAGTTCAGGACAGGCTCATGGGCTCTGCTTGCTCCAAACAAGTGGTTCCCAGACTTTCCATTTCATGGACTGCTAAAATGACCAAAACCATGATGGGACTAATCTAGTGCCAACTATTTATTCTGCCTGGTGTGGACATCAAACGAAGCAAGCAGACAAACTACTATCTACTGTTTGCTTTCATATCATAATAAAATGGATGTTTTCATAGCAAAAAGGAATTAAGCTAAAGGATATCTTAATACTAGTGTTATTTAGTCAAAGGACATACTCAGCAGTCCTTTCTGTCCTGTACACATGAACATTACATTTTCTTTATTTTCTTGTTTTTGCCACTGCCCAGCTCTTGAAAACCACTGCTCTAAACCACTCTGATCCACCACTCTTTCAGAATTTGGGGAGATCACAAAAAATTTTCCTACTTGGAGGAACGTATGGGATAAACGCAGGGACCATTTCAAGCGTGCTGGGGATATCCATGTGGTGGCCTGATTCTCTGTAGCACAAAGAGCCTAACAGAACTGAGGATGAGTCTAAGTGCCCCACACATATACGTACTGGGTGAACTATGGCAAGTAACATAACCTCCCTGAACCTCAGTTTCCTCATCTGTAGAACAGGGTGGGTAATACTCTAGAGAAAGGTGGGGGAATGAACAAAAGCACCCAGCCCCGTGCCTGGCTCTGTGAGTTTCCCCACCCTCTGCCCCGACGCGGCCTTCCTGCCTGCAGGGTCTCATCTTCCCTGACACGTCTCAGGACTGTGATCTCCTAGGTCTCAATAGGTATTTGTGGAATGAACAAAAGAGTGAAAAAAAGAATGAGAGAAGAAGAATCTTGTACTCTTTGGACAAGAACCTGTGGGAGTCATGCTCCCTGAAATATGGCCTCAAACCATCTGCATTGCCTTTGGTGACAGTATTTCAAGAGGAGAATATGTTTCCTCTTCAGCCTCCATGAAGTGAATCCTCCAGCCATTTAAGTTTCCCCCTAGGTGTCTGTTCACTCTCTCCACCAGCAGGCTGATCTCAATAATTGCTTGACTCTCATATGGACCCACCACTGTTCTCACACCCTCATTTCTTACTGTGCTTCCCACCCAGCTGCAACTGAATGGTCGATCTTATAATGACTCACTGGCATTACTCCATTGCATCCTTGCTTCTCTGCCCACTGTGCCTCTCACTTGGCAAAACCCTGACCCTTGTTAAGTACAACCCTCTATCAACTCTGAATCTTCAGCTGCATAATGACTGCTTCTGGAAAACACATCCAGCCTTGTCTGTGGTCTCACTTGATGGTGCTGGCTCCACCAATGACTGACAACACAACCTAAACAGGCCTTGCCTGTTTCCACGAGATCAAAGGGGACAGTGATGTGAAAGTGTTTTGAAAAGCACAGAGTGGGTGATTTAAGGTGGTACTAGAGGAATTCTTTTCCCCATGTATACCATAAGCTCCTTGGGAGAATATGTCTCACGTTGATTTATCTGTGCCCTCAAGGGTAGTACAGAACAAGCTCTTGATAAATATGCACTGAGTGAATGAATGAAGAAATACATGATAAAGGAACTTAGATCTGGTGGTTACTGTCCTCTTCCAATACAAACTCAAGCTATTTTGCATGAACAATTTTGCTTTAAAATCGCTTTCCTCCAAGCCCCTGGGAAGTTCTGGGCAATGCCTCTAGCTCCCCTCTGAGAAAACCTTACCACATACAGGTGTGAATCAAAGAGGCTGTCTTTCTGGTCCTTGGCAAGAGAGGTGTGTTGGCTTAAGTGGAAATGAGCAAAGGTGAGAACAGCAAGTATTTCATCTTCTGGGAACCAGCAGAAGATAAGAACATCAACAATTTTTAACATGAGATTTTTTTTTAACATCTTTATTGGAGTATAATTGCTTTACAATGGTGTGTTAGTTTCTGCTTTATAACAAAGTGAATCAGCTATACATATACATATATCCCCATATCTCTTCCCTCTTGCATCTCCCTCCCTCCCACCCTCCCTATCCCACCTCTCTAGGTGGTCACAAAGTACCAAGCTGATCTCCCTGTGCTTTGTGGCTGCTTCCCACTAGCTGTCGATTTTACATTTGGTAGTGTATATATGTCCATGCCACTCTCTCACTTTGTCCCAGCTTACCCTTTCCCCTCCCCATGTCCTCAAGTCCATCTCTACATCTGCGTCTTTATTCCTGTCCTGCCCCTAGGTTCTTCAGAACCTTTTTTTTTTTTTAGATTCCATATATATGTGTTAGCATACGGTATTTGTTTTTCTCTTTCTGACTTACTTCACTCTGTATGACAGACTCTAGGTCCATCCACCTCACTACAAATAACTCAATTTCATTTCTTTTTATGGCTGAGTAGTATTCCATTGTATATATGTGCCACATCTTCTTTATCTGTTCATCTGTCGATGGACACTTAGGTTGCTTCCATGTTCTGGCTATTGTAAATAGTGCTGCAATGAACATTGTGGTACATGACTCTTTTTGAATGATGGTTTTCTCAGGGAATATGCCCAGTAGTGGGATTGCTGGGTTGTATGGTAGTTGTATTTTTAGTTTTTTAAGGAACCTCCATACTGTTCTCCATAGTGGCTGTATCAATTTACATTCCCACCAACACTGCAAGAGGGTTCCCTTTTCTCCACACCCTCTCCAGCATTTATTTTAACATGAGATTTTAATCAAAACTCATAGTCTCACTTTTGACAAAACTGTTTTTGAGATTCATATATATATACACACACATATATTTATGCATACATATTCACATATGCATATATGTTCATATAGACAGACAGAGAGACATTTGTGTGTATTGCTTTTAAACATCAATCAGGACAGTTGTGCATGCGGGCAGTAGAACCCCTAAAACTGGGCTCATGGGGGAATATGGAAAAAGAGGGAAAGGTGGCTTTGCATCTGTCCCATGAAGGGCCCACTTGCTCTCTGAAGGGCCAGGAAGAACTTCTCTCTGTAGCAGGAAGCATTGCAGTCGGCCACAGCTGGAGCCGCCTTGGGGATGTGTCACTGCCACCAGCCAACTGTGTTGGGAACTCAGCCCCACTGGCAGCCAGCTCGATCTGTGCCAGTGTTTGGCAAATTTCCCCAAGTGGAAATCTGCCAATTTAAATGAAGTGGTGCTCTGTGTATGCTGTTCCCTCTGACTCTTGGTAAAATAATCACTGCTTCACCTCTTTTATTGCCTTGTCGTTCATCTGATAGGAGGCGGGGGCAGGGGTGGGGGTAGGGACTGCTTGATGTGAGCGGTGAATTCCCAAGGAAGGAAGCATTTTAATGGGTAACTGAAAATCAAAGATAATCTTCCCAGCTGGTTGGGGTGGAGGAGAGGTGCTGAGAGGAGAAGCACACATCCTGACCTCAGGATGATCGGGCAGATGTATGGGAAAACGTGATCCTCACCATCTGGGTAATCCATGAGTACAAAGTCGGTGGTTAACTGTACCCACCCTTTGCAAAATAGCATATGTCACAGCCACCCAGTACCATCCATGACTAAAACCTGTTCAAATTTGCAAACAGCCTGGAAGAACAATGAGAAAACTCTTAATTGGGGTCTGTTTGTGCTTCCCTTATAAAAAGAGACTGATGTGTTGAAGGTCTTGTGATTCATTTGCAAGCTTTGGAACCATGTGTGAGGGCTGACCCAGGCAGGGCCTCCCCAAAGGACAAGGATCAGCATTTTAATGTCACGGAGGATGGCTTTATATGCTATAACCTTTGTTGTCCCCAATTCTATTCACGATGAACAATTTATGTAAAAACAAATGAACAAATAAAACTACTGGGAGATGATTAGCTTTGAAGCATGAAGTGTCTGCCATCTTGGTTTCTTTACACGTGCTAATTGCTTTCCAGTGACCCACATGGAAAAGGACCTAAGGTTGGAACAGTTATTGCTGGAGTATCTGGTGAGATTATATGAAAGAACATTACAGGCTGTAAAGTGATATACAAGAGTAAAGTGATATCCAGGAAGGAATATGTAGGATAGCTTCTATTATTACTATACATATCCACAGGAGTGGATATGTATAGTAATAATAGAAGCTATCCTACATATTCCTTCCTGGATCTCTCCTCTCTGTGATTGCAGAGCCTTTACTTACACCACAAACATGTACATGCAAGAATCCCCAGATTACATGAGGGAAGCTCTTGTGCCTGTTACTTTTCTCCCTCTGGCCCTCATCCATTCTGTACAGTTCTCTCCTTCTTCATGAGTACATAGGATTCCTAGGCTTTTCTCTGGCAGTTCAGAAGTCCTCCTGTCCCCCAGTGGACCCTCCCAAACCTACTTTCTCTTTTTATCTTTCTGCCCAATCTACATCTTAGTTGTCACAGCTTTTCTGGGTGGAACCCTTAGTTGTTTGTGTCCTTGCTCACCAGTGGAAAGACCAGGTTGTAGGCATAAAAAAGACATTGTATTTTTTCTGCACGTCTAATTTGTAGCAGAGTTCAATTTAGGGTCCTTTTGCCCATAGAATGGAGAGGGACAAGACAACAACAGGCTCCCACCAAGCATGAAACAGGAGATTGTTTCTTGACTTTCCTGGGGTTATTGACTGCTTAGGTGTTAGGCTCTGTGGTCACCTGACTCTCGTCTCCTAGCTTTTCATGTAGCATTGCCACTTGCTGGCTGCTGACCCTGGGCAATTATTTGTTATCTCCAATCTCTTGGTTTTTCATCTATAAAATGAGAATGATAAATACTACCTGACTTATAGGGTCGCTCTGAAGATTAAATGAGAGAGTTCTTGGGAAGTGCTTGGACATGGCCTCACACACACTAAGCACTCAATAAATGCTAGCAATTATGATTTTTCCTGTCATCACCTTGTCATATGTATGGACATGAAATCAGCCATTTTCCTGGACTTCTGACCCTGGGACCCCAAGAGTACAGGATGGATGCTTACAAGCAAGTTGGCTAGAGAATTTTGCTTATTTGAACATTTGCTATTTGAGGAAAACTCAAATTACCTTTGATCCGTACTCAGTTACCATGTAAAAAATGAAGATCACAAGAACAACAGTTTCCATTTGTGGAAGGTTTAATTCTACATGGATTGTCTCATCTAATGACATCAGTGCAATGAAATGAGGGGGCTACTAATCAAACCTGGGTGCTTTTGACTCTGAACTGAGTCTTGCCTCCTTTCAAGGGAAGGGGTGTCTGAGAACCAGGACCCACAGACCCCAAGATCACGCTCGGAGGCATTAGGGAAACATGTCACTGTCATCTTTCTACAAACGACACAAGCTTGTTTGTGGAAGCACCATAAGTCACAGCCCGCATTTCACATATTCCATATTAGTTTCTACAATTGTCCCTAGAAATTTCAAGAGAGCCCCTTTCCCAAATAAACTCAGCCAGAAGCTTCTTCTGAGCAAAACCAGTTGACAGCCCAAATGGTTGCAAACTCATGTCTAACTTGGTAGAGCATCTGGGTTATTTATCGTGCAGCTTACATTTGGCTTAATAAGAGCTTTCATTTTCCTCAAAGAGATGAAGGATGGATCTTTTAAAAGAAATAAGTAAATAAAATTTAAAGAAAGGATGAAAAGAAAAGCAAGTCACTCTCAGAGGTACTAGAATTTGGCAAAGGGGAAGAATGCTTCAGCATGTCCTAAAGATAGTGGCATCTCTCTGGCAAATGAGGAGCATAAATCTGCCCATTTGCCAAACCCTTTAGCAGGATTCTGACCTGGCATTTCTCCCAAGTCTCTACCCACTAGTTAGAAAGAACACGGTTCACTAACTGTCAAATCCGATTTAAATTTAATCTGATCTATTGTGTGTGTGTATGTGCAACCCTTCAGCTAATGTTTAGGTACTTTAGAAAAAAGAAAAAAAACTTAGTCATTTAGGTAGCCCTTCCCCTCCCCCTTTCTCTGCTTCTATCCCTAGAATAGAGTCCAATTGTGTGTTAAGGGAGGGTCTCACTCCTTTCCCAGTTGCTGGCAAGAAGAGACCCCCTGCCTCTCTAAGCCCAAACCCTGAGGTTTTATGTCATTGGCTATCAGGGCTCCTAGCTTTGCTATCAAAGACAGAAAGGTTGTCTTCCCACTAGAGGAAAACTGGGTAATATAATTCTTCCAGACACGGCCATGGACGTACTAAAAGCGAGTGAGAATAAATATGTGAAAGCATTCAGCAAATTCTCTATCACAACAGCCACCTGGTTTTTGGGGCTATTGCTCTGTAGTGAAATCCCAATTTGCATGGGAGCAGTTAAATATTACCTCCAGCTTTCTCTCTGCAATCTTTCTATAGTATTTCTCAAACCCTTCCCCATTCCTGCATTTAGATAGATATCTTGGGCCAACCCAGACCAAGGTGAAAAACTCAGGTAGGCTAAAAGAAAGTACATTAATAATGTTTAAATCCTACCCCTTTACAGAGGTAACCCCTACTCCCACTCCATTCCACATAGTCTGTATTTGTTTCCAAAATGGTCCCTGAATATTTTAATAGCCTCTTTCCCAAGTAAACTCAACCAGAGGCTGAGCACCCATTTCACATTTGTGAAAAATCCTATTTGCCATGTATATATACCACACGTGCCAGGTCCAGGCCCAAGCACCCAAATCCTTTACCTTTTTTCCTGAACAGGATTGGGTGCTTTGTAAATAGAGGGGGGAAATCTCATCATTGGTCCTAATGCTATAAAATAAAATCCAAAGAGAAGACAAATTAATGTTCACTTAATATTCACCAAACTTAGGGAATTTGAGCATGAACTAGTGTTTGATATGATCTAAATGAATGATGAGGGTTAAAGGAATAAAGGACCGGGAAATCTCCCTGGAGTAGGAGGTGCTGCAGAGCAGATTTTCAGTTCTCCGTGGGGGGTGAGCGGAGGGCTTTGGACAAATGGGACTCTGCCTTCAGCTGTGTCCACCTGGGTGTTAGCTGTTGACTAGTAAACTGAGAAACATCAGCAACACCCAGGAAAGCACAGCCAGCAGCTGTGTTCAGTCCCTAAAAAAGAAGTCATTGGAAATATGGAACTCATTTTCACGAGCAAAGCAAAGGGGAAGACATTGACACGTTGGAGCTGCAGAACCAGCTAGGAAGTGTCACAGCAGTGACTGCTCCTTGCAGAGCCCTGCTCACTAACACACAGGCGAGGCCAGTGACAGGGGAGCTTTCTCAGGCTGTCAGATCATTTTCAGAAACTGCAATTCATGTCATGCTAATAGCTCAGTCTATAATTAGGCATATTTATCTATGTCCCTGGGATATGTCTCCTGCCTTTCTGTGCTTAGTTTTCTCCAAGAACAAATAATCCAGAAGAGTTATGAGTCTGCAGAGGGGCGAGTGGGAGTGTGTGTACATGTTGAAAGCACTGTTATCAAATGGCCTAAATGCAATTTTCTCATTGACCAAATGCGTGAGTAGATATTATCTATTCTCATGGGAAGAGGAGTCTTTGGTGCTTTCCAGAAAGGACTGGGAAGGAAAACATTTTCTTCTCTCTGCCACAAATTTACTATGGTTGTGCTGTTCCTGTATCTTCCTATATTAGGTCAAAGGAGTACACCTTTGCTATGACTTTAGTCTGCTTGGAAAGATGATAAATAAAAGCAGTGTGTCACCCTACAGCACACAAATTCCTCTCAGGAGATTTCTCTTACCATTATAACACAACTCATGTACAGACAAGTGTGGCTACCAGCATCAATCGATATATTAGGTATCAGTAAAGTTTAATTTTTTTAAGAAACAAAAATAGCATGTCAATTAACATTTTTTAAGTATTTGGAAAGCCATAAAAGCTGCTGCAGTATGAAGAGCCTGAATGTAGCTATATGCTTTTCTCCTTTCTTTTATTTCCATCTATTTTGCAACTCAAGAAGGGAGACCTTATCATCAGTTGGGCTGGTTTAATTATGCAAGGACTGACAAGGCAATTGGAAGAAAATTGGGTGGTCTAGCATTTTATTGGGCCTTGATCGGCTTGATTTTCCATGTCTGTGGGATTTCTGGGTAGATCTTCCTGCCGGAAAACTGATGCAAAAAAGGCCACCTTTTGTACTTTTCTCCTTTTCCGGGGAAGCTAAGGAATCAGCCAGCTGCCACGTGGCTCGTTGCTCCCTGGGAAATCATGTTCATGCATGAATAATGTTCGTCTTCTATATTCCAACTCCTCCGCTGGGGCTCTCATACCACCCTTGTAACAAGCACGGGGTGCCCTCCAACCCAGAATGCCAGTCAGGAGATGTGATAATTTTAAGCTGTTTCCAATAGATGTTTTCTAGAAGATAAGGATTGGAATCCACTTTTTAAAAGCAAATATCTGTTGGATGCTTATTCTGTGGCAGTACTGTCTCATTTAATACTCAGAACAACCCTAAAGATAGGTATTTTCATATCCCCATTTTCCAGACAAGATAAGGAAACTAAAGCATGGCGAGGTTAAATTACTGGCCCAAGGACCCACAGATAATATGAGGCTGTGGTAGGTTTCAAACCCTGGTCTCATAGTGCATAGAGCCTGTGTCACCTCTTTGTTATCCTGTCACAGGGTCTGGGTTCTTGCTTGCCATCTAAACAGGCTGCCTCTTCTAACAGAAAGAGAAAGGTATTTGCACTGAGCTTTTGTTTACTGACATGGGAGAATAGAATATTGGTCACTAATCCACTAATTTCATTAATCCACAGCCCTTATCATTTACCCAGATTATTGGTTGTTTTTACTCCTTCCTGGTAAAGGCAAAGGACTCTGGATGAGGTTGAATATTATTTTTATGGATCATGTATGTATATACATATACACATACATATATATGTAAACTAACAGTCATCCAAAGTAAATTTAAAAAAAAACAAACTTAGATGGGAACTCAGCTCCAGGACTCACAGAGGTTAATAATCAGAGCAACTAGCAGGTATTAGTATTCGTTTTGTAGAATCAGGTCGTATGCCATCACTTTCACGAAGCTTAAATTTTCTAAATTTCGATTGGCCATCAGACTGTGTCAGAGACTCCTGCTCTTGAAGTCAAGCTTGGCTGAACATGTCTAATAGAAAGCCTGACAAAGCTGTAGCCGCCACTGATTCCAGTGTGCCCGAGTGGGACTCCCTATGTGACGCTGGAGAGACTGGGAATGCAGAACTCCAGTAGCCCAGCAAACTTAGCTATGACAACGCTGTCAACCGCCTGCATCACACCTTCACCAGAGCTCTCCTCAACCACGCCTTTGTCCCTGTGGGCTGTTATAGCAAAGTGCCAGAGACTGGAGGGCTTGTGAACAACAGAAATGTATTTCTCACAGCTTGGAGCCTGGGAGGTCCAAGTCCAAAGTACTAGCAGATTCAGCCAGTCCAGGGTCTGGTGAGAGCCCATTCCTTGACACTATCTTTTTGCTATAACTTCATTATAGCAGCCTATAATGAAGTTTCTTTCCAGTGGTGGAAAGAAGAGACGAGGGGTATCTCTGGGGCCACTTTTGTAAGGACTAATCCCATTCATGAGGGCTCCACTCTCATGACCAAATCACCTCCCGAAGGCCCACCTCCCCAGATCCTCACCTAGGAGGTTAGCATTTCAACATACGCATTTTGGAGGGACACAAATATTCAGTCCAGAGCAACTTGCGAAATAGGTTTGTTTGAATCTTATCTCCACTTCTTTCTGCTCTCATCCACTGTGGGCCAAAGGACAGACTGAAGAAGAAAATTCACAAGAAAGGGAAGAACTAAGTCTGCAAACACATGGAGAAGAAAGTGTTGTGAATCCTTGAAAACTGCAAATATCCATGAGGTTTAATCAACTCTGGGTAAAATAAATCCTCTTTTGAAATTAAAGGACAAACATTACACATTTGAGACAAAATACCAAAGGGTGACAAACCTAAGCTCTTTCTCTTATCCAGAGTTAGCAACTCCATCAAAATTACTGTTTTTCTTATTGCTAAGCAAAGTCAAGGCACCCTGAAGATTTTATGGCTGGAATTTTAAGTCCATCTAGGAATCAGCTAATTTCACTGGTAGCCATGAAAGGAACAGCAGAATTGAGACAGATTCATTTAATCAGCTGGTGATTCAACCAATATTTATTTGCCTTGTTATTAAGATACCTGCACATACAGGCTAACATCCAAGAATTTTGACATTTTTGTAAATGAAAAGATAATACTTAATTGACAGGAAATTTCTTTTTAATTAGTAAAGCATCCTTACTGAATGGTTTTAATCACAGGAGCACCAGCTTCAAATGGTTGGGTAAGAGCCCAGAGACATAGGACACCAAAACTCCTTAGTGAAATAGCCTAGCAACTTAACTGCAATATTGGCTAAAATGCTGGAATATATGGCACTTTCAAACCACAGGTGTGTTGGATTATTTTTTAACTATAAAGAATGTGACACATTTCTGCAAATGTATTAAATCACCATGATTTTGGAATTTTGCTTGCTTCCCTTTTGTCAGCAAATTGAATGGTTAGTTGCTGTATGTTCTTTAGCCTAATAGAAATTCCAAGGGAAGAGCAGAGCCGATTTTGGCCTTTATTCAGTAGGCATTTAATGTCCTCTTTAAGAGGTCCATCTTTCTTGTTCTACATAATGATGGTAAAACAAATTTCTGCTCATTACATCTTTAATATATGTTTATGACTGTTGGGAAAATTAATGACTTCGGCTAGCATTTAACGTGTGTTTATTTTCTGAGCAAGGCTATCCATCCTATGGATGACAGTTCATCCATACGTGCATGGAATAAATTAACAGGCTTCTTAAATTTCTTTTAAATAAAAGACTACAATTCACAGGGATAAAAGGGGGGTTGATTTTTAAGATTCTCTTTGGATTTTACCACATCCTTTCCTTTCTTATTATCTGCAGTGAAATGATCAAAGGATAGAAAATAGCATTACCTAATTAGGTTGTATGGACCCCCAGTTGGACGCTAGTCTGGCCAAGGGATTTGCTTTTAAGGAGTAAGGACAATGGTGGGAGGAGTGAGAGTAATGATGGGCAGGCTTATGCATTAGTTTTCTGGGAAAGAGGTGGGGCTTTCCTGGAAATGGGGTGCTACCTATTTTCTTCCTTTTTTGGTCAGTGACTTCTGGTCATGGCCACCTGTAGGTGTGTCATTCAGTTTGCTAATGTAGTAAAATCAGTGTAGAATAGTAAAATCAGGGTCTGTTGGAGGTCAGATTCGTTGCCGTCTTGGTTTCAAATGATTCTCTCTGGTTTTTGCTTTTCTCTTTCTTTAGCTTCATTTCTTTGTGTCCAAACCCTGTGACTTAAAGATATATGTTAGTTTCTGTTCAAGAGAGGGGTTGGTAGGTTTTGAGCAAGGGTCTAGTGGCAACTCTGGTAACAATAGTACTTGAGAAAGTACATGTTTACACAGATTCTTTGCCATTCACTTCATCCATCAGTGGAAAGACTTTAAAGTAGATCTTATATGAACAAATAAATATAGGTTAGACAAGATGTTTTCATAAGATTCAAGGTTAGTAAATAATTCATTAGCATTAATATGTGCTTATGAGTCATACTTGAAAACTAAATCAGCTACTTAGAAAATACCAGTGTAAATTTAAAGTTCTAGGATGCTAACTAACTGAAAACTAGGTATTAGAGAGGGTTGTGTGAATTTGTAATTTAGTATCCATGCTCTGCATTCCTTAGCAGTCAAAAGTAATTATTTTATTTGCCTGAAATCACTATCAACAAAAAAGTATTTGTAAGCCATAAAGCACTAAACACATGTAAGATATCTTTAAGATGAAAATTGTCATTATTTTTTTTTACTCATTTCGCATTTTACTCATGGCACTGGTAATTTAAATTTTCAGACCGATAATGCTGTTTGCCTGAGGGGTAGTGTTGCTAATTAATTAGGGGGTGGGGTACAGTAACCATTACAAATTAAAAGAGATGCCTTAACCAAAACAAGAGGAAGTCCCATCTTAGTTTAGGCTGCTATAATGAAATACCATAGACTGAGTGACTTAAACAACAAACATTTATTTCTCACAGTCCTGGAAGCTGGGAAGTCCAAGATGATGGTGCTGGCAGAGTCCAGTGTCTGGTGAGAACCCACTCCCTGGTTTGCAGGTATCTCTTCTTGTTACATCCTCACATGGCCTTTCCTTGGTGCATGTACTCAGAGAGAGAAAGCAAGCTCTCTGGTCTCCTCTATAAGGACACTAATCCCACTGTGGGGACCCCATCCTCATGACTTTACCTAAGCCTATTTACCTCCCAAAGGCACTTCCTCCAAATACCTTCACACTGGGGATTAAGGCTTCGACATATGAATTTTGAGGGGGCACAAACATTCATTCCTTAGCAAGTACACATGCCGTGGTGCCCTTACGAGTATACAAGGTAGAGAGAAAAATCAGTCTCGCTCCTGAGCCTCACCTGGAGGTGGAAACGTGTCCAAAGTCTGCTTCAAAGCCTGGTCCCCTTTTGACAGGCTGTCAGCTAATGATGTCACCCTTGTCAGGGTAATAAGAATAGCTAACACTGACTTTGGGTCAGGAACTGTTCTAGCCACTTCACTATAATAACTAACTTAATCTACATTTAACAATTAATAGTACACCATGAGGTAGGTACTATTATTATCCCCATGTTCAATAGGTGAATGGCAGAGCTGGGATTTAAATGCAAGCAGTGTGAGTTTTAACCACTACAGTAACAGTAACAGTAGAGTTTTAACCACTATTCTGATCTGTGAAGCCTTCCTGTTACCAAATCCTGTACTTTTATTCCTTCTTCTCTATCCCCACTGACCTCAGTAACTCACTTGGCCATTATGTGAGCTTTGTCCCTTGTGAGAGACTGAATGTACAAATGAACAATGGCCAAACCACATGTAAAAATAGAATTCTGACCCACAATCTGCAGCAACCAGTCTAGGAAACCAACTTGTGATCTACAGAAACTGGCCCAAAGAGCCAGCCTGCTGCTATCTGTAAGTCAGACTTGTAGGAGGTCAGACCACTATCTCTAGCAACAGTCCAGGGACCCTAACAAAAACTTCTGCAACAATTGGCCCCAAACATCCAGGACTTACTTAATACCTGACAGCTGCCCTAATTTTTGTTCCTACTTCCAACTTAGGATCAACTAGAGGAAGTCAAATATGCATCCCTAACCAATCACATGGGATGCCCAGCTTCTAATTAGCCTGCCCACAGCTTCCCCAGGCTGACAGCCTCCAGTCAGGGCACACCTGAGGCCTTCCCCCTTTTCCACTATAACGTTTTCCCACTCCTCTACCTACCTTTGTGTCTCAGTGATGATGGCTGACTTCCTTGCTAGAGCAAGCTCTGAATAAACAGCCCTTGCCTGTTCCGATTTGGTTGGTCTTTGTTTATTTCACACCGGCCTCCCATCCTGCCTCCATACCTTCCCCTCTCCAGCACAGAGGCAGTCTAGCACAGAGACTGTGTTGTAGGAAGAGACTGAAGCACAGAAATCTGCACAGGGATAATGGGACTTGAGCCGTGCTTTGAGGGGAAGCACAATTCAAAAAGCTGGGCGGGAGCCTGGGATGAGCTCGCACAGAGAGTGATGCATGCAGAGGAAAAAGAGGGTCCATGTGTCCTTAATGTCCCAGGCCCTTCCTCATGGGGAAGGAAAGCTGGGGCAGTGTGTGGTTGCAATTTTCTTTACACATTTCCAGGCAGCTTACTGGTTACAGTACTGTTGTAACAATAACTGTATTGTCACAGGCAAGTGACATGGCAGTGGAAGGCTTTTGGGGGAGTACAATTAAACTTGATATCATGAACATCACACGGATTCCTGTAGCACAGATAAAGCAGCCCATACTTACACCAGCAGAGAAGGTGATGCTTGGCCCATGAGGAAAGATTACAGAACCAAATACACGGGTTTGTAATAAGAAACCCTCCCAACAGGACAAATGCTTTGCTGTAGTTCACATCAACTTTTTTATTTTCTATTAGTCCCAACAGCTAAGAATCAGCAATGTACCTGCATATACAGAAAGCAAAACCCACGCAAAATCATACTGAGCAGCAATGAAGTATTTAAACTAATTGAACTTCGCAAACACATGTAGATAAATAGCAGGTCACTTACTTGCAACTACTTCCGTGGTTGCTTTTGAGATTCAAAGAACCTCTCAAACAGCTGAAAGGCTTTGAATTCCAAGCAACACCTTTATATCCTCAAATAGTTACAACCCTCCCACAGGTGATTTTTAAGGGAGGACAGAATATATTTATTTCTCTTAACTTTATTAACTGTCTTGTCATGAAGACATGAACTGGAACAGTAGAGCCCACACGGGATGAAAAGGAAGACATTGCCAAATGAATGCTTTCAGCCTGGAGTGATTTTACAACGTCACTAGACCCTGAGGGGAGACCACTTAACACCAAGAGTCTTGTGTTCATGTGTGGGTGACGGCCAGATCCCGCTGCATGGCGCGGAGTCAGTGCCCAGGAAATATTTACTGAATCTGGGGATGGATGTTCCTAAGAGCAGAGCCAGGTTGTAGGCCTGAATCAACTCCACCTCCGCACTCGCGCTCTGGGTGATCCTTCCACCTCCTTTTTCATTCCTTCATGTTCCTTCACGGCAGGTGGCAATTTCCCTCCTTTCAAGCCCTCCTATTTCTATACCAGTTCACGCTCTCCAGAAATAACAGCTACAGTTAACACTTGAGTGCTTATTCGTTCCAGACGCTGAGCTAATCCCCTTCTAGGCATTTTCTGATTCAACCCTCACAAATACCCTATCAGGAGGTGCTGTTATTATACTCATTTTGCAAATGAGGAAATTGAGGTTTAGCAAGGCTTAGCCCCTGACCTTAATGGCAGAAACAGGATTCAGACTTAGTCTGTCTCAGGAAGCCTGAGTTCTTAAGGGAGACGGACTCTTATTCTTACCATCTCTTGCCTGAACTATTTCCAGGACTTGCACATTCGTCTCTGTTTCCCCGCCAGTCTTTGCTCTCCAAACCATCCCCCACCTTGCTGCCAGAATAATTATTTTTAAACCTATGTCTGATCATGAACCTTGCTTACCACCCCTCAGTGGCTCTCCAGTGTCTCAGTATAAATTTCAAATTCCTTTTTGTGGCCATCAAGATATAGCGTGACTTAGTCATCTCCCTATTTTTCTAACCTCATCTCTGACACTCCACAGATCTTCATCCTCCACCTTGATAACTCTGCCAGGAGTTATCCTATTCTTTTATTTCAGATGTGACTTCCTAACAGAATGTTTCCTTATCCTGCTACACACTCCAGACTGGGGTAAATGCCCTTTCTCTGTATCCCTGTAATACCCTCTCAAATCTACATCATCGTGCTTTGCATATTTAAAAAAAAAACTGCATAGCACAGGGAGATCAGCTAAGTGCTTTGTGACTACGTCGAGGGGTGGCATAGGGAGGGTGGGAGGGAGGGAGACATAAGAGGGAGCAGATATGGGGATAAATGTATATAATAAACATTTTAAAAAAAAGTTTGCATATCTGTACTGTCCACCCAACCTCTGACAGACTGAATTGTTCCCAGTTCTTCACCACTCTCCTGTAATAAAATCGTACACCTGCCTCCTTTGCTGGGTAGCTTTGAGTGCCTCCCATAGATGCAGTCTACAGCCCTGCCCCTCTGACTTGGGGTTTGGCTACGTGACTTGCTCTTGTCGGTGGACTCTGCCATTGGGAAGATTTCCTCTCACCACTGTGTTTCAAGGTAACCCTTGAGTAGGATTCCTGCAGCTGTGCTTGTTTTTTGTCTTGCTCCTTCCCACCAAGCAAACCTACCCATGAACCAATGTCTGCTTTTGTCCTTTCCTGATGGTCCTAAGGGAGCGCCTATGTGGCCACAGTATAAGCTGAGGGGGAAAGTTGAGGAGCAAGGCAGTCTTGACAAGGGTTGTAGTCAACCCCTCAGGGACTCTGACACTGAGATGGCCCTTCTGAGTCTTCACCCTGGGGTGAGGGGTCCCTTTTTACCCCTTTATCCATCAATTATTGTATACAGGCTGTGCTAGGGAAGGGGCAGAACCTTAGGCCCAAAGCTCTCTTCAGCTGTGGGCAATTCCTAAAGGCGCCGGGACAAGAGCTGTAGCCAGTGGCATCCCCATAGGCAGGAGCAGGAAGTCCCTCAGTCCCACGGGGCGTCTGGGCAGGCAGTGCAGAACAGTGACCACTGCACCAGTGATTCTGCAAGTGTGGTCCCCAGACCAGCAGCATCAGCATCCCTGGTAACTTGAGAGAAATGCAAATTCTGAGGCCCCGTCTCAATCTACTGAGTCACATACGGTAGGGGTGAAGCCTAGAGATGGTTTAACAAGCTGTCAGGTGACTCTGATGCACACCAGAGTTTGAGAACCAAGGCACTACATCAGCGCTGGCAGTGTGCTCTGTTGGAATGCACAGAAGATTTGCTGACTGATGAATTAACATGAAAAAAGCAGCTGCAACTCCCAGGGGAACTGGTCTGGGGACCACACTTCAAGTGGCAAAATCCTAAATGATTTTTTTTCCGTGATTATGATGACCTTGAGAGTTTTGAGGAGTACTGGTCAGGTGTTTTATAGAATGTCCTTCAGTTTGGATTTGTCTGGTGTTTTCTCATGATTGGACAGGGGTCACGGGTTTTGGGGAAGCAGACCACAGAGGCAATGTGCCACTTTCATCACATCCTTCCAAGGGTACATGCCTCCAGCATGATTTATCTGTGTTGATGTTGACCTTGATCACTTGGCTAAGGTAATATGTGTTGGGTTCTAAATGATTCTCATGCAATTGAATTTCAAGATCCTCTGATGTACCAAGAAAGATCCAAACTGCTTAGCTTGGCATAGGGAGCCTGCAGAGACACGCCCCTTCCTGGGTCTTTGTCTTCATCCCACCGTTTCCTGACTTGCACTCTGGGCTGCGTAAATAACAAACTGCTTGAGGTCCACCCACCCCCCATACACACACACCACCCAGGATGCCAATTCTTTCCTTAAAAGAAGATATCAGTTTGGGCTCCAGTTTCTGTACCATCTGCCCTCCCTACTTTCATAGCCTCTCATCTCTCACCGCTTACCTCAATCCTATGACTAACTCTATTTGATGGAAATTAATAGTTTAAGGTTCTCTCTCTCCCATTAAAATATCAGTTTTGCAAGAACAAGGACTTTGAAGTGTTCATCCTGCACCAATAGTAATCAATAAATATTTGTTAAATTATGTGCCAAACACAAACCTTACCATTATAAATATCAAAGAAAATCACTCATCTTTTGAAGGCCCATTTTTCCTACTCCAAGTGATGAAATTAAATAATTTCAAGTGTCAAGTAAGAGGTGTTTAAAAGGGCCAGCAATTCTCAGTGCTCTGTACCACTGCAGCCTAATTAGTACCGTGCATTTCCATTAATCCTCTTAATGGTCTTTTTTTTCAAACTGCTCTTGCAGCCAAAAATTTGTTCTGAAAACATAAAACAACACTCAGAAAGCTCCTGCTGTCATTATTAATTCCAGCCCCACTTTCTTATATTTCAAAAGAGGATGGAAGCAGACATGGACATGTGAGCAGTTGGGTGGTCTCACCAGCGGTGGCTGTCAGGTAGTTGAATTGGAAGCATCCATCAGCACAGTGCCCTTTAGAATCTACTCTCCAAGGTTACCTCCAAACCACCTTAAAGGGGCAGCACAAAGGACAGAGACAGCATCTTTGCCGGCAGTGGCTTCATCCATCACGTTCCTAACCAGCAAATAGAGACTGATGAAGACACTGGGCCACAGCTGGGTGGGGCGGGGCCTGCTGGTGACCTTCTGCTTATCAATGCCTCTCCCGTCTTGCTCCAAACATTTCCTCTCAGGTGTTTGCTTTGGAAGGCAACTATTGATATTTGCTACCACTGGCTTTTTCATTAAATGCTCAGCTCCTTGCTACACATTCTTTGCTAAATGATTTCCTTCCATCTTCCGACTAGTCTGAAATCAGAGAGCAAATTTAGTATTGTGGAAATTCACTTGGATTCCAAACCTCCCTCCTTCCCGGGTAGTGTTTTTTTTTTTTTAATTTTAATTAATCTTTTGTCTGTGTTGGGTCTTTGTTTCTGTGTGAGGGCTTTCTCTAGTTGTGGCAAGCGGGGGCCACTCTTCATCGCGGTGCGCGGGCCTCTCACTGTTGCGGCCTCTCTTGTTGCAGAGCACAGGCTCCAGACGCGCAGGCTCAGTAGTTGTGGCTCACGGGCCTAGTTGCTCCGCGGCGTATGGGATCTTCCCAGACCAGGGCTCGAACCCGTGTCCCCTGCATCGGCAGGCAGATTCTCAACCACTGCGCCACCAGGGAAGCCCCCGAGTAGTGTTCTTAAATAAACCCAGAGGCATTCGATATTCCAGATCTTTTCTGGCCGAGCCAAAGGCTGCACTGGGCTAGAAAGGCTGTGTGATTCACAAAGGCATCCAGCCCCGAGACAGCTCGTCCTGCTGCTGCTTCCCCCTGAGTTTCCTGGACAGGCTACCAGGACTCTTTGCAGCATTTTACCCAGCTGAGCACACTGGGGCATCTCTTCTAAGGCCCAAACTCAGGCTTTGTTCACTTTCCACCCACACTGCTCGTGTGCGTAGGCGAGTGAATGATTCTAAGGCAAATGAAGGAGAGTTTGGGTGGGGGGCTCCGGCTCTGGCTTCTAAGCCCACAGCTTCCCAGAGCTGGGACTTGACCTACACAGCTCCCTGCCCTCTCCCCTTCTCCACTGCCTGGATAAGAGAGCTTTTCTTCATCGTGCAACAATGCTTTTCAGGTTTGAAAAAGCTTCACATGTCTGCATCACGTTAGGCCTTTAAAGATGACGATGAGTTACAAGATGATTCCTGCTGTCACTCAGCAGCTCCGAGCAGAGAAACACCAAACTTGCTGAAAGGGGCTGTGGATCAATGCCCTCTCTGAGCACCTGCTCACCTGTTTCTCTTCTCCAGGTACCTTAGGTGTAATTCAGTGGTTTCAATCCTAGCTACACATTAGAATCACTAGGGAGGTTTTAACACTTCATTCACTTCTAAGAATTTTGACCTGATTAGTCTAGAATGGAGTCCTGGTAATAGCAGTTTTTAAAAGCTCCCCAGGTGATCCTAATTGAAGTCAAGGCTGAGAGCCACTGAACTCTGTCCTTCCCAGATCCTTTTTGGGAGCAGAGAACTTTCTCCTAGTTAATCAATCCCCCCCAGTCATTAGCTACATTTAGATGCCACTACTTACCCTCTTTTCTTCCTTCATCAGAAACTAGAACTTTTCAAACTAATATGACTTTTTTCTTAAGAGAGTTGCCCACTTTCTGAACTCTGTTCCTGTATTCGGTGAATCCCCCCCAACCCCATATGTGTTTTAGACAGAATCAGGGCTTACGTCCCACTTGGAAGCTGAAAATGCCAGATACTCACTTTCCCAGCCCCCCTTGCAGCTAGCCACGGTCAGGTGACCTAGGCGCCAATCAGCCCCATCCTCCTAGCCTTTGACTTGGGAGCCATTATGGCAAAGGAGAAAGAACTCTGGGAATCTTCTGGTAACAGTGGTAGTAGGTGTCCCGAAGTCCAGGGCCAGTGGCAGCAGGGTGCAAGCTGCCCTATCCAACGCCTGGCACTGCAGGGCAGTGTTCCCTCTTAGCCTGTTCCCCAGGGTGACCCATGGTGACTCATGGCTGCAGAGCCTCAAACCTGGTTCTGTCAATGATTCTGTGAGCACGCAGTGTCCATTTGATAAATTCCTTTCCTTTCCAGAGTCAGTCTCTGTCTTTATCACCAAGAACCCTCTTATCCTTTCATAGGGGATGTCACAAACTATTCTCAAGGGAAAAGTCGCCTCTTTTGGAATGAGAGTTGTATTCCTTAGCCCTCTGATACAAATCCAGAGATCAGATTTGATTTGAAACTTCTTATTTACATTTGCTTAATTTCCATTCTTCCTTCGAGTTCTATGAATAGACAATCTGGCCAATTAACTTTTGGGTTTTATCCTCCACCCACAGCAGAACTCAGGTTAAGCCACCCCCAGCAGCCTCTGCCTCTGTGCTCTCCATTGAGCTGCCCCTGGTATTTATCACAAGGTGGCTGCATCATCAAAGCAGCAGCCCTGTTGGGTGGACTTTACACTCTGTCTGGACTGCACCAACTGTAGAAAACCATGGGTGAGATTTACTAAAACTCTTCACTCACCTTAACCACATCTGACCACATCATGAGGTTCTGTTAGTGAATGCCCCTCCAGAGTACAATACAGCTGGTGGCAGCCATAATTGTGACATGGAGGGCGCTGAGAGAAACTGTTGTCACATCTCAAAGCCCTCCTCCTTCCATGCATTGATGATGGTTGGATCATAAAAGGCATGGAATAAAGCTTTATAATATACAGTTCTCCTGCGGAAGCAGCCTTTCAAGGAACAGGAGTGATTTTTGTGCTCACATCCCACTGAAGCACCTTAATTCCAGTGCCAGAATGAATTGCCAATTTGCAACTCAAATATCTAACACGTACTCAACCACTCAACACATATGATATTGACCCCAGTTATGAAAGCTAAAAGTGAAACATTCTATGACTAATTCCTCAAAGTCCTAGCATTTTCTTTTGCAGATTTCTTTAGGAAGTTTAGTAAAAGCTGGGGGGAGAAAGTCCACTCTGGTGACAGAAGTCCTCTGTTGCTCTGCAATTCCTTCACATGGAATATTGGCTAGCATTTGCAATCCCCATAACTTTAGGAAATATGATTTTTTTTCTCAGAGATTTTGGTTTCTGGGTGTTATGACTAAATTATTTTATCAATGATTTTATCCCCGCCCCCAAATTCATATGTTGAAGCCCTAACCCCAAATGAGATGATATTTAGAGAAAGGGTCTTTGCGGGTAATTAGGGTTAGATTAGGTCATGAGGGTAGGGCCCTCATGATGGGATTCGTGGCCTTATAAGAAGAGAAAAAGAACTCACTCTCTTCATCATGTGAGGACACAGCAAGAAGGCTGCCATTTGCAAGCCAGGAAGAGCATCCTCAACCGAACTTGACTGTGCTGGCACCCTGATCTTGGATTTTCAGACTCCAAAACTAAGGGAAAGTAAGTTTCTGTCGTTTAAATCACCTAGTCTATGGTATATTGGTTATGGTCACCTGAGCAGACTAATACACTGGATGATGACCTGATAGACAAATGGCCTTGGGGTCCAAAAGCTGGTCTCATGGAGAGAAATGATATGTTGTTGCTTACAGGAGGAAGGTAGACTCCGTGTTCCTTGAGAGTGAAGATTGTGTTCTTTTATTACTTGAATCCTGAGCAGTTGGACCAATGGTTGGCCCATAGGAAACATTCACCAAATATTTGTGAATTAATAAATAAGTGAATGGACGGTTGGATGGAACAGAACAAATCTGGGAATAAGGGAAGGAATGGAGGAAACAAGACTGACTGTGTAGGAATGTAATTAACAAGGTGAGATTAAACGTGCCTCTTATGGACTTCGGTGATAGTTTTAGAAACCAAGACCAAGACTTTTCATGTCAAGGACTTTTCACATTTTGATAAATTAGAAAGATTACTAGGTCAGGAGACAAAATAGCTAAGATTCTTAGATCTGCCTCTATCTTTCCTATGTCCTGAGCCATTCATTTCATCTCCCAGCACTTCTGTTTCTACATTCATAAAACAACTGAGATAAATTAGCTAATGTCTTAGATTTCTTCCAACATTAATGTCCCAAGATTGTGTTAACTACTGCAGTTTAAAATGCAAACTTACAGAAAGTACATTATTAGAAATTAATATCATCATTTGAATTTTTCACTTACATACATATAATTTTATTTTAATCATTTTTGCTGTAGACTTGACTTTTTTAAAAAATCAATTTGCTTTTGAAATATAACCATTAATGCTATTCATCTGGAAAAGAAAGTATTGGGTTGGCCAAAAAGTTTGTTTGGGTTTTTCTGTAAGAGCGAATGGAAAAACCCAAACGAACTTTTTGGCCAGCCCAATAGAACTAATGATGCCTACCATAGGGAAGGGAAAATCTTTTCAATAAATTATGGTAGAACAACTGGATATCCTTATGGGAAAGAAATGAACTTTGAACCTTCCTTCATGTGGTAGTTGCAAATATGTCCACAAATTCTTTGATACTGCTCCATTAAAAAGGTATAAATTAATTCCTCTCCCCTTGAAAATGGGCTGGATTTAGAGACTCACTTCTGGGCTTCCCTGGTGGCGCAGTGGTTGACAGTCCGCCTGCCGATGCAGGGGACACGGGTTCGTGCCCCGGTTTGGGAAGATCCCACATGCTGCGGAGCGGCTGGACCCGTTAGCCATGGCCACTGAGCCTGCGCATCCAGAGCCTGTGCTCCGCAACGGAAGAGGCCACAACAGTGAGAGGCCTGCGTACCGCAAAAAAAAAAAAAAAAAGAAAAATAGAGACTCACTTCTGATTCCAATAGAATTAAGCAGAAGTGATGGTGTGTAGCTTTGGACACTACGTTATAAAAGACACCTTGGTTTCCTCCTCCTTCATTCACCCTTCATTTACCTCAGTAAGTTTGATGTCAAATTAATAATAATACCCACCTCTTTGCATTTCAGTTGTGATGATCTAATGCTATAGACTTGTAATAATGCAAGAGCCTGGAATAGCCCGGTCACATGGAGAGACCCAAATGAACTTGCAGTCCATCATTCAGGAATAGAGAAGGCACAAGTTAGTAATTCCTTTTCCCAAATGTTTAGCTGTATGTGGATTAATTACCCATACATTGCAAGCAGTGAAGTATTTGATAAATAATAATTTCATTATACTTCTTTCACATCCAGTAATGTTATGCATGGCATGTTAATAGCCTGGCTGAGTTGACCACTGTAAGTGAACATCCTCGGTTTTGGGTTTTAGATGCTGTCCCACTCATCTTGGAGCTTGTGTACATCAAACCCCTCCACGGTTTAGGTTATCTCCTAGAAATGAAACATATTGGAGGCTCTGTTGCTTTTGCTTGTCTCTTCCTCAGAAAACTTAATCTGAACCATTTTACGGCCCTAGTGTTTCTTTCACACTACTTCAATTATTCTCTTTCCAACTCTTCTAAAGGCAAGAGTATTTCTGCTCTATCTGAAGCAGCCATTCACAACCTTTCCATCACCTAAGACCCATTTCATGATTTTTTTCCCCTTGTAGCCCCCATGTTTTAAAAGAATTTAAATAGCAAACTGTATCTCTTAACAAGAGCTGCCTTCCCCGTTTGGGGTAAACTTTAAAAGACATGTAGGACTGGACCTCAGTGAATCACACTTGTTAGAGGGTTCTGAAGTCAGACCAGCTGTACTGTAATATTGACTCCACTATCTACTACCAACGTGATTACAAAAATTATAGACCTTCCCAGCCTCTGTTTTTTTTTTCTTCTAGAAAGTGGGGATGATAGCAGTGCAGTGGTGCCTATTTTGTAGAGTTGTTATGAATATTAGATGAGATAATTTATGAAAATCCCTCCACATGGGACCTGGCACAGAGAGAACAATAAAAGGTGGGGCTATAAGTTATTGAAGCTTCTGATCAGAATGGGACATATAAGTTTAATGTTTAGAACAGTGGTCATCAAAATAGTCACAACTCCCACTGATTTAGTAATTACTATGTACTGGACACTCTGCAAATAGAATTCTACTTAATCTCACAACAGTCCAGACTCGTAGGTATTATTCCCTTTTTCCCAGTGGGGAAACCTGGAATCAGAGAGGCTAATAACTTGAATAAGGTCACACAGTGGGAAAATGACAGAGCTGCAAGTTGAACACAAATCTTTCTGGCTTTAGAAGGTATCCATCCTTTGTACAATCTATAATGAAATAAAATTTTATTTTCTATCCCCAAATAGAATTGTAGTCCACAGCCAAGAAAGACATTGTTTAGTTAGACAGTATTATCTTATTTCACACAAACAGGCTGATTCCATCGAATCACTGGCTCCCTGGTGCCTTGCAAGTGTCCTGAGACACTGAAAGCAAACAGATTCAAGATTTTGAAATCTTGAAAATAATACCAGTACCACTCCCCTACACACACACACACACACACACACACACACACACACACACACACACATACATCTACCTTCATCATGGGCCCCTAGGGGAACTACTGATCTAGATGGATCCAAATCAATGTCCACACATACAAATTCTCTCCCTGGCAGCAAAGTCAGGAAATGCAAACTCAAACATGCTGCACCGTTGGCTTCTCAAGGTGTAATTAGAGTCTTCGGGCGATAGGGATAAGCATAATTGTAACAATCATTTGCCTGCAAAACTTACCTCTGGAGGACAGGTCACCTACAACAGATGTGCCCCTTGTCCCTGAAGGGAGCCATCAGGAAACACTGGTCAAGGAGAGAGCAGGTCTTTGCTCAGCACCTGGCCATAGAACCACACGTAAACGCAACCCTAGGACGTTATTCTTTCCTGCCTGAAGGAGCTGATGATCTCATAGAACACTCACAAGCAAGAAAAGAGAAGATAATTCCATGCCGCCATGTGTGGTGGGGACAGAACACACAGTAGAGAAGAAGCGCCAAGATGGTACATGCTAGAGTTATCTGAACAAGTGGACTGTGCTCTCTCCACCTCTCACCCCTCAGTCTCTGAATTTGAGACAGCCTCCCCCATCTCTTGAAAATTCGTGACGCCTTCAGATTGGTTCCTGCTCCCATTCTTAAAAAAACATGTCTCAGTCTCTCTCTCTTTTTTTTTTTTTTAATAAATTTATTTTATTTATTTTTGGTTGCATTGGGTCTTCGTTGCTGCACACAGGCTTTCTCTAGTTGTGGCGAGCGGGGTCTACTCTTCGTTGGGGTGCCAGCTTCTCATTGCGGTGACTTCTTTTGTTGAGGAACGTGGGTTCTAGGCTCACAGGCTTCAGTATTTGCGGCACTTGGACTCAGTTGTGGCTCACGGGCTTAGTTGCTCCGCAGCATGTGGGATCTTCCCAGACCAGGGCTCGAACCTGCATCCCCTGCATTGGCAGGCGGATTCTTAACCACTGTGCCACCAGGGAAGTCCCATGTCCTAGTCTTTCTGTCCCTCTTCTAAAAGCCTTCCAATCTCCCTTCTTACTCACTCACATTTCTCAAAAGTCTTCACTGATCCATTCCGCAAACATGCACTGTTTGCTTTCAGTGTCTCAGGATACTTGTGAGGCACCAGGGAGCCAGTGAAGAATAACTCAGTCTACTGGGATGGGGGGAAAGAGACAGGAGGAAATGCCAGTCCCATGAGATAAGAGCTAGATAGAGATATACAGAGTATGCTCTGGAAGCACAAAAGAGAAGTCCTCTTAAGCCAAGACCCCCCTCCCACCAAGTCCTAAAGGACTGGTAGGAAGTGGTTGGGGTGAGGAATTGGGGAGCCCCTGGGTGAGGTAAGGGCACTTCAGGCAGAGGCAACAATGTGCTTCTTGCAAAGTAGAGTCCAATGCAACTTTGACGTCTTATCATTATTATCCCAATAAATAGGCATGCATCCATGATTCACATTTTACATTTTATAATCAAGTGCTTTTTGTGAAGGGGCAGGTATTCATTCATTTATTCAAAAAATATTTATGGACCATGTAGCATATGGTGGGTACTGTGCTAGGTACTAAAAGCTAAAGGAGATATTTTTATCATGATTGGTGAAAACAATCATGCCCCAGTCCATAAATGAAAAATCTTTACATGATTTTAAATAGGCAAAGGAAATTTGAAAAGTGGAATAAAATAGGAAGACTAGAGGTAAGAAGAGTTATTATTGGGAAGAAAGGGGGAAATTTTTCTGGATGAAAAGACTGGTAGAAAACAGATATTGAAATAAGATTAAAAGAAGGAGACAGGAACAGAAGCGATTCAAAGCTTCGTTTTCCTGGGATGAAAGAGGCAGAAGAGTCAAGAATAATGTTGAGAGAGCTCTCTGTGTCATCACAATGAGATGCAGAGGAGTAGCATGTGTTTTTTAAGGATAACATAGAAACAAATGTAAGAAAGTCCCAAGTTGCCTAAATTCAATTGAGAAGCCAAAGACTTACATCAGCATTTTGTGGCTATGTTATTCCATACTTTGAATTAAAATCTAAATCACGTTGAAGGCAACAATTTGGGGGACAACCCAGCATCTAAGCAGCTGTAACACTTCCTAAGTTTTTTGTAACATAAGATGGCATGCCTGAGGCTCTGAGTTAAATGTCATATACAGGATAAGCCTGGATTCACATTCTTTAGCCACCAAAAGCCTTGTCTTTTTTTCACATAGATTGTGCTTTTATCCCTTTTGACTCATTGGACCACATACTCATCTCTTCCACAATATGGGAACTATTCTCAGAGAACCGTAGGTTGAAAATCTGGCCCCAAAGAACAGCTCATCGTGTTCCTTGGGGGAGCGTAATGAACAGCATGGATTCACTTGCAGAGTTTCCGAGGGAAGAATTAAGAGATCGAAGAGCTAAGCCTGGATATGCCATGTTTCCTCTTCCTCTCTGTTTATATCAAAGAGTATTTATTAAACACACCAAGGGCCGGTAAGTCAGGACAAGGCAAACTGATCCCGTGAAGTCCCTTCTGGACTTCTGGCCTATGTGTATGACACTAGCCTCCTCGGGGAATAAAACAGATGAATGTAGAGGAATTTGTGCAGCCATATGAAGACACAGGCTGAGTGGTGCTAACATCTAAAGTCAGCAGCAGCTTAAATCTTCTCTCATTAATGTCCTCAGAGAGGTCCCTGCTTCATCACCTTCTCAGCGATTAATGGGCATCATTATGTAGAGCAGCAAGAGCCACAAGGGAAAGGATCAGGACCTATTTTATCCTGCTGGCTAACATACACTGCCTCGGGGCGAGTGCCGAGCTCTGTAAGCAGAGGTCAGCTTTCTGAGCTATTTCAAACCCCACACCTCCAGTTATAACATCTGCGGGGGTGTTCTCACTTAATCGGGGGTGGCCTGAGCCTACAGACTGCAACCTTGCTTTAGTCCTTCCCTTCAAAACATATACACAAGATACTAAGAAATGATGCATTTCAAGGGAGAGGAAAAGGTTTAAGGGAGAAAACAGTGTCACATATGCTCACATTTAACAGGGGAGTTTAAACGGGTTAACATATTGGAATGTTGCAGAAGATAGCATACAAGAACTAGAAACAAATCCTTCTCCTCTACTTGACTTTGGCCGGGCTTGCCCCGAGAGAACTGTGAACACCAGGGCTTGAGGCAACCAAACGAGAGACCAAGTCCCAGCTCCATGCTGCTCCCTGGGCTGCCAGACCTCAGCACATCCCCTGCGCTGCCCGGCCCCTCTGTCTGTACCCTCTTAGCCTGCTCCACTCCATCCTGAGAAGCTGGTAATGGGCCCATCCAAGGGATTCATTTAAACCATTAAATGCTAATGCATCTTAGACTTGGCTCCTTGCACTTGGCTCCTAGACTCAGCTCTCTGGTCCTGCCCCAGCTCTCAGCTTGTCCCTGCATCTTTACACCCCAGCAGCTCCACCCCTCGCCTTCTGCTTCCCCCAGCCTCATACAGACAAGTTACCCAGCTGGCTGTCTCCATCTTGCTTATGAAAAGAAAGGAAGGGAAGAAAAGACAAAGCAAGGATAGGAAAGAGGAAACAGAGATGGAGAGGAGAGGGCAGAATCATGCAGAGCTACAACACTCTTCAAAGGACTCTGCACCTTCTCAGGAGGAGCAGAATGGAATTGAAGGCGGAGGAGAAGAACTTAAATAGTTGTTTGACTTATTCTTCTGCACACCAAACACCTTAATATAGAACAGAGAGGAGTAAAAATGGTCCTGAGAAAAGTGAGGCGAAAAAGAATTTTACATTAATTTTTAAAAAAGACTTTGAGAGAATGGACTTGCATTTACACTTTGAACATTTAAGTTAATTTTAATGTTTGATTCTCAAAATACCCTTGAGGTATAGGTTATTGTAAACCAATTTTACAGGAAAGGAAAACTTCCAGTTTTCTATCCTATTGAAAGAAATACTGGTGCATGTGAAGAAAGATGTATGCACAAGGATGTTTATGGCAACATTGTTATATCAACAAATCCAAAATCAATGATAGTATGTAGAGAAGTGATCAATTAAATTATGGCATATTCTGAGAACGCCACTTAGCTATGTGTGTATATTTTTATTTTTTAATATTCTTTTCCATTATAGATTATTACAAGATATTGAATACAGTTCCCTGCACTATACAGTAGAACCTTGCTGTTTATTTTATAATGACTTAGAAAACTCTTCAAGTCAAAGTAAGAAAATTGCTAAACAACATGTTTAGTATAATTCCACTTATGTAAATAAAATTTTCTTTATATATTTTTATCTGTACCTATATATATTCAAATGCTTATAAAAAACTATGGGGCTTCCCTGGTGGCGCAGTGGTTGAGAGTCCACCTGCCGATGCAGGGGACTCGCGTTCGTGCCCCGGTCTGGGAGGATCCCACATGCCGCAGAGCGGCTGGCCCCATGAGCCATGGCCTCTGAGCCTGCACGTCCGGAGCCTGTGTTCCGCAACGGGAGAGGCCACAACAGTGAGAGGCCCAAGTACTGGAAAAAAAAAAAAAAAAAAAAAACTATGAAAGGACTCACCCTAAAATTTCAATATAAAGTCAAAAATGAAGTGTCCTTTAACCAACACCTCCCACATCACCTGAAGTTCCCCTCTTTTCCCAGAGGAAACCATCGCCTCTATGTATTTCTATGTTTGAAACTTTTTAATGAGAATATATTCACAATTCCTTGTGTAATTATTAAAACAACATTTGTATTTTAAAACCGTATGATACCATGCAAATATAACATGCTGCTTTGATGTTACTTTTGCACAGGAAACATCTGCTACTTTGCAAAAGCCTGGAAATAAATTGGCCTTTCTTTTTTGCCTTTTTCTCATGTCAGCAATAGCAACAAATTCCTATGGGACCTTCAGCAAAACAGATTACCCTACATGCTTGCTTCTGATTGATGAAGAGACTTAGTATGCAGACTAGAGACATGGATAGAATTTCTGGGTCACCTACAAGCAGTATTTAACATCTGTAGGCAATGTAAGGTCACATTCCATGATAGCCTTGACAGCAGCTGTCCTGCCAGCACCAAAATTGTATTGAACGCAAGTCTGCCTCACTAGTCTAGACACAGGAAGGCACAGATGAGAGCAGGATCCTTAAGCAGCTTCCATATCCTGAGCTGAAATGAAATGACCATTAAAAGGCAGAGCTGAAGAAATACCAAAGGGGCACATTGAAGTCATTAGCAGAACTAACAAGGAGCAAGCCTACCTCTGCGTTAATAATGTGAAGAAAGCCTCTTCCTATGTGAATTTTAATGGATGCCAGTGTTCTGTCTGGCACGTGTTCCCCACAGCTATGGCAAAGAGGGTAGCCATTGATGCTGTTTCCTCAGAGGAGGAAACTGAGACCCAGAAAGGAAAGGTGACTTACTCAAGACCCCAGCCAATGAAGGGGCTGGGCTAGTCACTGATCACAAGACTTCAGGACACAGTTGTTACAAGGCCTGAGAGCCAGACCCTCCCCACCCCCGAAACATGCCAATTTCAGACAGGCATTAAAGGAGCCAAAAGATCCCTTTCCTGGCAGGCTCAGCAGGCTGTCTGAGATCATTCCTTTCAATTCTACTCAGGTTCCTTTCAGTAACACACCCACTGTTTCCATCTACAGACCAGCACAATAAAATATGCATGTCCATGCAGTCACAGACATACATCATCTTTCTGGTGAGCTTGATCAATTTTTTCTTCTACTAGGACATGCTCTTAGACCTATCTCTCCCCTAGGTAATTCTGTCATAGAAAAAGTCTCAAAAATCTTATTTAGGATCATTGTAATTTGGGAGTTTCTTCTTTAAAATCAAATTTTGTTTCCATATCAAAGCACATCTTTTGGTATCATATTATGTACTCTTAAATTAATAAGAAAAGAGCATCCAGAAAGATAGGCTGATGGCAGAATGCCCAGATTAACTTAAGATAAATGCAAACCTACTGACAAAAGGAATAGAAGGCAGCCAGGGAAGGATAGAAAACCAAATACAAGTGGCTGAGAGCATGGAAAAACTTTTCTTTTCTGAACTAACCACCACTGCTACCATCCTGACAAGAGTAGAGGGTGATGATTTCCTTCCCACAGTTGAGGACCTGATTGTCTCATGGTCTGTTCTCACTGTCAGCGTGCAGAAAGACACTGACAATAAGATTTTCAGATGCCATGACAGCATACCTCCAAATGGAGCAAGAGCCTCCCTTTGCCCCTCTGTGCCTTCACTCTCGTTTTCTACCCGTGTGACCTTAGTTAAGTCACTTATTTTTCTGAACCTCTTCCTCATCTATACAATGGATCTCAATGGGCTGCGTGCTCTGTCCAACTCACAGAGCTCTTGTAAAGATGCAAATGCTTTATGTGCAGTAAAGCACAGCACACATGGATTCTGATTCACATAGCATTGCCCTGTGGTTGAGAGAAAGATTTAATGAGTTTAATCAGAGTTAAACCTGCAGAGCTAAGAGATAACCAGAAGGTTATTAAGAGAAGCTAAGGCTTTTAGGGAACAAAAAACAGGGCTGGAGAGTGATATGGATCTATAGGGCATTTCTCATTTTAATTTTTTTACTCCTATTTGTACAAATAAGAGCAATAGTAATTATTAAAACTAGAAATTACTGAGAGTTGAGTGCTGCACGTGTGGATTGTGTACATTGCTCTTCCTATGGATCATGGGGTGATGAACGATGCTGGTAAACCACATGTGGCTATTTTTACAACAGCTCATTTGTTCTTTCACTCAACAAAATTTTACTGAGGGCCTACCAAGCATCAGATCTCTGCCCAGCCTCGACTGAGATACGTACTATGAAAAAAATAAAGAGGTGACATAACAGTACTAACAATACGGTGTGTTAGTAGGGGACGGGGAAGAACATCTTCTTTAAATAAGAGTGGTCAGGGGAGGGCTTCCCTGGTGGTGCAGTGGTTAAGAACCCGCCTGCCAATGCAGGGGACACGGGTTCGAGCCCTGGTCCGGGAAGATCCCACACGCCGCAGAGCAACTAAGTCCATGCATCACAACTACTAAGCCTGCACTCTAGAACCCGCAAGCCACAACTGCTGAGCCCACATGCCACAACTACTGAAGCCTGCGCACCTAGAGCCAGTGCTCTGAAACAAGAGAGGCCACTGCAGTGAGAAGCCTGCACACCGCAACAAAGAGTAGCCTGGATTCGCCACAGCTAGAGAAAGCCCGTGCGCAGCAACAAAGACTCAATGCAGCCATAAATGAATGAATGTATTGGTATGTCAGGGGAGGCTGCCTAAAGGACAATATTTGAGTTGAGAGCTGAAGAAGGAAAATGAACCTTTGCAGGGTTGAGAGAAGAGCATTTCAGGCATGGAGTACAGCAAATGTAGAAGGCATGAGGGTAGGATAGGGCTTGACATAGCTGAGGAAGAGATAGGAACCCAGTGTGGCTGGAGCCTAGTTGGAGAATATGATCATTTTATAAGACATGGTTCCATGGATACCTTGAAGATGCCATGAAAATTTAAACAGCTGTCTTGCTGCATTAGGAAAGAGGAAGATGTGTCTTGTCCCATCGTGAACAATGGGAACGTCGGGATTTGTTCACCCACTGCGGAGAGGGAGATATGATGGATGTGCTCATCTCAAGCACAGCACTCAGTATCATCTGCTTTAGACCACATCTATCACTGTTAAAGCAGTCAGTGTCCTGCAGTTTCTGTTCATATCAAAATGCCATTCACTGGCAGGAGAAAGTGGATGGTACATCTTTCATCCATTTTTACAAAAGACTTGGAAGATCCCTCTGGCCAGTGAAATACTCTCCATTTATCACAGTGCCGTATTTACTTAATCAATAAGATGGGAGGGTAACAAAATATAATTTAAAAAGAAGATCTTCAGAAGATTGCTGTGACAGCTTCTAAAAACCCTTTAGAATAAAATCAATCTATCAACAAATATTTAATTTGCTTCTACTAAACTAGGCGTTGTGGAAAATGCAAAGTAACATATGACAAAGCTGCTGCCCTTAAGGGATTTGCAACTTACCCTTGGAGAAAAGGTGTACTGAAAATAGAAACATAACAAGAATATTTCATGAAATATAATGTCCTGCTGTATAGCTTAGATTGCTGTAGGAGTCCAGGAAAAGGAAAGCAATCAGTCGTTCAGGGCTAATGTTAATCACATAGCTTTCGAGTTGTTCTGTACCTGGTTGATAGAAGATAATATATGCTTAAATTTAAATTAATAAGTGAGGTAGATGTGAGTTTTGATTTTAAGGATATGTACAAAATGAATTGGCTATGAGAAATGGGGGGAACTCAAGGCAAGGGGACCAGCATGATCTTACGCATGGATGGGAATAAACATGACATATAGAGAAGAAATTTGGAGGTAGGGTGTATGAAGGATATCATACCAGTTGACAGAATACTTTGAACAGCAAAATCAAAATTTTGAAATTGATTAAATAAGCAGTTTTAGGTTCCTGAGAAAGGGAGAAACAAGATTAAAATGGTATTTTAAGAAAATTACTCTAATCGTTGAACTCAAGAGAAAAGAGAAGACAAAGGTCTAGTTACAAGTTATCGAAAACAGTTTTAGAATAACAGAGCGTAAAAAATAAATTCATCTATACATAAAGTTATAAATTACTCAAAGACAGTACAGTGCATGTGTGATAATAGTAAGAGGATGAATGATGAGGTTGGCAGAGTCTGTTTCACAGTTGGAAAATCCAAGCTGTATTCCTAGGTCTAAAATGCTCCCTTGCTGTTGCTTGCACAAGCGTATGCCATGCACATTTCTGCCTGAGGGCATTTGCAGTTGCTGTCCCTTCTACCAAAAACGCTCTTACCCAAATATATGAATGGCTTACTCCTTCACCTCCTTCAGTCCTCTGTTCAAATATCTCCTTCTCAGTGGGCTTTCTAGACCATCCTATCTAAAATTGCAGCCATCCTGGAACTCCCTACTCCCCCCTTCTGCTTTATTCTACTTCATAGCACTTATTACCATCTCACATTCTAAATATTTTGCTTATTTGTTTATTGACTATTTCTTCCAGTTAGAATATAATATCTATGAAGTGAGAGATTTTCGTTTGTTTTGTTCATTGTTTTTATCTCCAATGCCTGGAACATAGGAGATAATAAATGCCTGGAACATTTTTTATCTCCAATGCCTGAAACATAGTAGATAATAAATAGTTTGGGGATAAATGAATGTTTCAAGCCTATCTACCTTTTTGGTGGAGGCACCAAAAAATAGAAGTATTCCTTCCAGTAAACTCAACTGTAGGAAAAATCTACTACTAGACTTATGGCCCAGAGAAACTACCATATCAAAGCACGTAATATAGATAACAGTCTGAGACTCAACACTATAATTCTGCAAACAAACTCTGACTATCTTAATTGAAATAAATTAAGCAGGTAAGTGCTACTTGCATCCTTAACAAGAGACTAATTGATTTTAAAGACAAAACAAAAACTGCTTTTCTTAAGATTTTAAGTTGTCTGGGGTTAATCATCTTTATGAATGGGAAAATGCTCAGTGTTGCATTTACTAGTGTCAGTTCTTAACTCCACAAATGGAAAGAGATGAGCTTTCATTTCATAAACATAAAATCACAGCAACATATCAATACTATTGTCCTGTCAGTCAACTGGAGCATTTCCTGAGTGCTCCCACGGCAGGCATTCTACCCAGGGTCATAACAGAATAGTGGCAAAACACAGCCCTTTGAAGTGAGAAAGAAAACCAGATTTCTGCAAATTAATGCTCTCAGACTAGCAGAGAACCATGAAGAAGGAGTAATGGACTTCATTTCAGCATCAAGCAGTCATTGTCAAGCATGGTCACAGGAACACTCTCTAGTCTCAAAGTCACTGGCCAAGGAAGTGAGTCTCAGGGAGCTGTCCAATGTACAACTCTCAGTACATCTCATGAAACCAAATCATAGGCTTGTTCCACTTTTGGCAGCTCATCTCCCCCTCATTCCCTAGACTGTCCTGATCAATGTGGGGGCCACTAGCTACATGTGACTATTTAAATTTAAAATAATTTGAATTAAGTTAAATTAAAAATATAGCTCCAAAACTGGAGGTTGCCAGAGGGACAGGGCATGGGGCAATGAGTGAAATAGGCGAGGGAGATTAAAAGGTACAAACTTCCAGTTGCAAAATAAATGAATCATGGGGAATATGGTCAATGATATTGTAATAACATTGTCTGGTGACAGATGGTAACTGGACTTATTGTGGTGGTTATTTTGCAATGTATAAAAATATTGAATTACTATGTTGTACGCCTGAAGCTAATATAATATTGTAAGTCAATTGTACTTCAATTTAAAAAGAAAAAAAAATTAGTTGCAGTCTTATATTTCCAACTACATGGAATAAGAGAAGAAGGGAGTTGTGGTCTCACCTAAAGCAAACATAAAATGGACAAAGTGTATGAAACAATGGGTTTATTTTTATTTATAATTTTAAAAATTTTTTTAATTAATTAATTTATTTATGGCTGTGTTGGGTCTTCGTTGCTGTGTGTGGGCTTTCTCTAGTTGCTGCGAGCGGGGGATACTCTTCGTTGCTCTGTGTAGGCTTCTCACTGCAGTAGTTTCTCTTGTTGAGGAGCACAGGCTCTAGGTGTGCGGGCTTCAGGAGTTGTGGCACTCAGGCTCAGTATTTGTGGCTCAAGAGCTTTAGAGCACAGACTCAATAGTTGTGGCGCACGGGCTTAGTTGCTCCACGGCATGTGGGATCTTCCCAGAGCAGGACTTGAACCTGTGTCCCCTGCATTGTCAGGCGGATTCTTTTTTTTTTTAATAGATCTTTATTGGAGTATAATTGCTTCACAATACTGTGCTAGTTTCTGTTGCACAACAAAGCGAATCATCCATATGCATACACATGTCTCCATATCCCCTCCCTCTTTAGCCTCCCTCCCATCCTCCCTACCCCACTAGGTCATCACAAAACACGGAGCCAATCTCCCTGTGCTATGCTGCTGCTTCCCACCAGCCAACTGTTTTACAATTGGTATTGTATATATGTCGACGCTACTCTCACTTTGCCCCAGCTTCCCCCTCCCACCCTAAGTCCTCAAGTCCAATCTCTATGTCTACATCTTTATTCCTGCCCTGCAACTGGGTTCATCAGTACCTTTTTTTTTTTTTTTTTTGGATTACATACATATGCGTTAGCATACAGTATCTGTTTTTCTCTTTCTGACTTACTTCACTCTGTATGACAGACTCTGTGTCCATCCACCTCACTACAAATAACTCAGTTTCATTTCTTTTTATGTCTGAGTAATATTCCATTGTATATACGTACCACATCTTCTTTATCCATTCATCTGTCGATGCACATTTAGGTTGGTTCCATGTCCCGGCTATTGTAAATAGTGCTGCAATAAACATTGTGGTACATGTCTCTTTTTGAATTATGGTTTTCACAGGGTATATGCCCAGTGGTGGGATTGCTGGGTCATATGGTAGTTCTATTTTTAGTTTTTTAAGGAACCTCCATACTGTTTTCCATAGTGGTTGTATCAATTTCCATTCCCACCAACAGTGCAAGAGGGTTCCCTTTTCACCACACCCTTTCCGGCAGTTATTATTTCTAGATATTTTTTAATGGCCATTCTGACTGGCATGAGGTGACACCTCATTGTAGTTTTGGTTTGCATTTCTCTAATAATTAGTGATGTTGAGCATCTTTTCATGTGCCTCTTGGCCATCTGTATGTCTTCTTTGGTGAAATGTCTATTTAGGTCTTCTGCCCATTTTTTAACTGGATTGTTTGTTTTTGTGATATTGAGCTCAATGAGCCGTTTGTATATTTTGGAGATTAATCCTTTGTTGTTTCATTTGCAAATATTTTCTCCCATTCTGAGGGTTCTCTTTCTGTCTTGTTTAAGGTTTCCTTTGCTGTGCTAAGCTTTTAAGTTTAATTAAGTCCCATTTGTTTATTTTTGTTTTTATTTCCATTACTCTAGGAGGTGGGTCAAAAAAGATCTTGCTGTGATTTGTGTACAGGAGTGTTCTTCCTATGTTTTCCTCTAAGAGCTTTATAGTATCTGGTCTTACATTTAAGTCTTTAATCTATTTGGAGTTTATTTTTGTGTGTGGTGTTAGGGAGTGTTCTAATTTCATTCTTTTACATGTAGCTGTCCAGTTTTCCCAGCACCACTTATTGAAGAGGCTGTCTTTTCTACACTGTATGTTCTTGCCTCCTTTGTCATAAATTAGGTGCCCACATGTGCATGGGTTTATCTCTGGGCATTCTATCCTGTACCATTGATCTATATCTCTGTTTTTGTGCCAATACTGTACTGTCTTGATTACTGTAGCTTTATGATATAGTTTGAAGTCCGGGAGCCTGATTCCTCCAGCTCTGTTTTTCTTTCTCAAGATTGCTTTGGCTATTTGGGGTTCTTTGTGTTTCCATACGAATTGTAAAATTTTTTGTTCTAATTCTGTGAAGAATGCCATTGGTAGTTTGCTAGGGATTGCATTGAATCTGTAGATTGCTTTGGGTAGTATAATCATTTTCACAATATTGATTCTTCCAATCCAAGAACATGGCATATTTCTCCATCTGTTTTTGTCATCTTTGATTTCTTTCATCAGTGTTTTATAGTTTTCTGAGTACAAGTCTTTTGCCTCCTTAGGCAGGTTTATTCCTAGGTATTTTATTCTTTTTGTTGCAGTGGTAAATGGGAGTGTTTCCTTAATTTCTCTTTCTGATCTTTTGTTGTTAGTGTATAGGAATGCAAGAGATTTCTGTGTATTAATTTTGTATCCTTCAGCCTTACCAAATTCATTGATTAGTTCTACTAGTTTTCTGGTGGCATGTGTAGGATTTTCTATGTATAGTATCATGTTATCTGCAAACAGTGACAGTTTTACTTCTTCTTTTCCAATTTGGATTCCTTTTATTTCTTTTTCTTCTCTGATTGCCGTGGCTAGGACTTCCAAAACTCTGTTGAATAAGAGAGGTGAGAGTGGACATCCTTGTCTTGTTCCTGATCTTAGAGGAAATGCTTCCACTTTTTCACCATTGAATATGATGCTCGCTGTGGGTTTGTCATTTATGGCCTTTATTATGTGGAGGTAGGTTCTCTCTATGCCCACTTTCTGGAGAGTTCTTATCATAAATGGGTGTTGAATTTTGTCAAAAGCTTTTTCTGCATCTATTGAGTTGATCATATGGTTTTTATTCCTTAATTTGTTAATGTGGTATATATCACAATGATTGATTTGCATATATTGAAGAATCCTTGCATCCCTGGGATAAATCCCACTTGATCATGGTGTATGATCCTTTTAATGTGCTGTTGGATTCTGTTTGCTAGTATTTAGTTCAGGATTTTAGCATATATGTTCATTATTGATATTGGTCTATAATTTTCTCTTTTTGTGATATCTTTTTCTGGTTTTGGTATCAGGATAATGTTGGCTTCATTGAATGAATTTGGGAGTGTTTCTCCCTCTGCAACTTTTTGGAAGAGTTTGAGAAGGATGGGTGTTAGCTCTTCTCTAAATGTTTGATAGAATTCGCCTGTGAAGCCATCTGGTCCTGGACTTATGTTTCTTGGAAGATTTTTAATTATGGTTTCAATTTCATTGCTTGTGATAGGCCTGTTTATATTTTCTAATTCTTCCTGGTTTAGTCTTGGAAAATTGTACCTTTCCAAGAATTTGTCCATTTCTTCGTGGTTGTCCATTTTATTGGCATATAGTTGTTTGTAGTAGTCTCTTGCAATCCTTTGCATTTCTGCAGTGTGATTTCTCGTTTTTCATTTCTTATTTTACTGATTTGTGTCCTCCCCCTTTTTTTCTTGAGAGTCTGGCTAAGGGTTTATCAATTTTGTTTAACTTCTCAAAGAACCAGCTTTTATTTTTATTGATCTTTGCTATTGTTTTCTTTATTTCTATTTCATTTATTTCTGCTCTGATATTTATGATTTCAATCCTTCTGCTGACTTTGGATTTTCTTTGTTCTTCTTTCTGTACTTGTTTTAAGTGTAGGGTTAGATTGTTTTTGTTTTTAAATTTATTTATTTATTTTTGGCTGTTTTGGGTCTTCATTTCTGTGCGAGGGCTTTCTCTAGTGGCAGCAGGTGGGGGCCACTCTTCATAGCAGTGCACAGGCCTCTCACTATCGTGGCCTCTCTTGTTGCAGAGCACAGGCTCCAGACACACAGGCTCAGTAATTGTGGCTCTCACGGGCCTAGTTGCTCCACAGCATGTGGGATCTTCCCAGACCAGTCCTCGAACCCGTGTCCCCTGCATTGGCAGGCAGATTCTCAACCACTGCACCACCAGGGAAGCCCAGGGTTAGATTGTTTATTTGAGATTTTTCTTGTTTCTTGAAGTGAGTTTGTATTGCTATAAACTTCCCTCTTAGAACTGCTTTTGCTGCATCCCATAGGTTTTGGATCATCATGTTTTCATAGTCATTTGTTTCTATGTATTTTTTAAAATTTCTTCTTTGATTTCTTCAGTGATCTCTTGGTTATTTAGTGGCACAGTGTTTAGCCTCCATGTATTTGTGTTTTTTACCAGTATTTTTTTTTTTCCTGTAATTGATTTCCAGTCTCATAGTGTTGTGGTCAGAAAAGATGAGATGATTTCAATTTTCTTAAATTTTCCAGGGCTTGATTTGTGACCCAAGATGTGATCTATCCTGGAGAATGTTCCATGCGCACTTGAGAAGAAAGTATATTCTGCCACTTTTGTGTCGAATGTACTATAAATATCAATAAGATCTATCTGGTCTTTTGTGTCATGTAAAGCTTGTGTTTCCTTATTTATTTTCTGTTTGGACGATCTGTCCATTGGTGTAAGTGGGGTGTTAAAGTCCCCTACTATTATTGTGTTATTGTCAATTTCCCCTTTTATGATTGTTAGCATTTACCTTCTGTATTGGGGTGCTCTTATGTTGAGTGCATACACATTTATAATTGTTACATCTTCTTCTTGGGTTGATCCTTTCATCATTATGTGGTGTCCTTACTTATCTCTTGTAACAGTCTTTATTTGAAAGTCTGTTTTATCTGATACGAATATTGCTGCTCCAACTTTCTTTTGATTTCCATTTGGATGGAATATCTTTTTCCATCCCTTCACTTTCAATCTGTATGTTCCTGGGTCTGAAATGCATGTGTTGTAGACAACATATATATGGGTCTTGTTTTTGTATCCATTCAGCCAGTCTGTGTCTTTTGGTTGGAGCTTTTAATCCATTTACATTGCAGGTTATTATCAATATGTATGTTCCTATTACCATTTTCTTAATTGTTTTGGATTGTTTTTGTGGGTCTTTTTCTTCTTTTGTTTCCTGCCTAGAGAAGTGCCTTTGGCATTTGTTATAAAGCTGGTTTGGTGGTGCTGAATTCTCTTAGCTTTTGCTTGTATGAAAAGCTTTTGACTTCTCCATTGACTCTGAATGAGATACTTGCTGGGTAGAGTAATCTTGGTTGTAGGTTTTTTCTTTCATTACTTTAAGTATATCCTGCCACTCCCTTCTGGCCTGCAAAGTTTCCACTGAAAAATCAGCTGATTACTTTATGGTGATTCCTTTGCATGTTATTTTTTGTTTTTCCCTTGCTGCTTTTAATATTCTTTCTTTGAATTTCATTTTTGCTACTTTGATTAATATGTGTCTTGGTGTGTTTTTCCTAGGGTTTATCCTGTATGGGACTCTCTGTGCTTCCTGGACTTGGGTGACTATTTCCTTTCCTATGTTAGGGAAGTTTTCAACTATAATCTCTTCAAATATTTTCTCAGACACTTGCTTTTTCTCTTTTTCTTCTGGGACCCCTATAATTTGAATGTTGGTGTGTTTAGTGTGGTCCCAGAGGTCTCTGGGATTGTCTTCAATTCTTCTCATTCTTTTTTCTTTTTTCTGCTCCTTAGCAATTATTTCCACCATTTTGTCCTAGAGCTCACTTATTCGTTCTTCTGCCTCAGGTATTCTGTTATTGATTGCTTCTAGTGTATTTTTCATTTCAGTTATTGTGCTGTTCATGTCTGTTTGTTTGTTCTTTAGTTCTTCTAGATCTTTGTTAAAAATTTCTTGTATTTTCTCAATCCGGTCCTCCATTCTATTTCCAAGATTCTGGATCATCTTTACTATCATTTCTGAATTCTTTTTCAGGTAGATCACCTATTTCCTCTTAATTTATTTGGTCTTGTAGGTTTTTATCTTGCTCCTTCATCTGTGACATATTTTTTTGCCGTCTCATTTTTTTTTTTTATGAGTGGGATTGTGCTCCTGTCTTACTGGCTGTTTGGTCTGAGGCTTCCAACACTGGAGTTTGTAGGCTATTGGGTAGGTCTGGGTCTTCGTGCTGAGATGAGGAGCTCCATGAGACCTCACTCAGATGAATATTCTCTGGGGTCTGAGGTTTTCTGTTAGTCCAGTGGCTCGGACTTGGAGCTCCCACCACAGGAGCTTCGGCCCGACCCCGGCTCATGAACCAAGGTCCTGCAAGCCGCATAGAGAAGCAATAAAAACCCCAAAAAACAATAACAAAGTAAAAAATAAAATTAGACTAGGAAACTAACAGATATGTTAGAAAGAATATAAAAATAAAAATATAGATGAATCAACAACTGGAAGGTACATCAGTACCACAATAGTAAAAAAGAAGAGGAGGGGGAAAAAAAGGGGTGGGGGAGGCCTTGGCTGTGGAGGGTGGGGCCTAAGCAAGGGTACATTTGTTCGGTGGATGAGGCCTATGCTTAGGACCCACAGGGCTGGACAAGGCCCTGGGGGCTGTGCTACTCTGGCCTGGGAGGGCCCCTACTGCCTGCCTCTCCTGATCTCCCCAGCTTCCCTCCTATGCCCCAGGAGCAATTTGGCCAGGGGACATGACCTGGAAGGGGCTTTGGATTGCAGCGGACTGGCCTGGGAGCTCAGCAGGCTCCCTGTGCCCAAGTGGGTGGGGCAATCACCCTCCAGTTCTCTCTGGCTCCTCCCAGAGGACCCTTCCTGGACAGGCGGATTCTTAACCACTGTGCCACCAGGGAAGCCCAAAACAATGTTTTTTAAGATACTGGACAATTTAAGTAAGAAGACAGTAAAGCAACATCTTCAAAGTACTGAGAGAAAAAAGTGGCCAACATAGAATTCTATATCCAGCAAAATTTCCTTTCAAAAATGAAGACAAAATAAAGTCTTCTTCACACTTAAAAAAGTTGAATGAATTCATCATCAGCATACCCACACTATTAGAGACATAAAGGGAGGAAATGTTAAAGCAAGTTCTTCAGGCAGAAAGAAAATGATACCAGGTGGAAATGTAAATCTATGCCAAGAAATGAAGAGCGCTGGAAATGGCAACTACCGGGGTCAATATTTAATTTTTTTTCTTACTATTTAAATGTCTTTATAGATAATTGACTTTCTAAATAAAAATAATAAGGCAGTGTGAGGTTTATAATATGTATAAAATGAAGATATGTGACAACAATAGCACAAAGAATGGGAGGGGAGAAAAGGAAGTATATATTGTAAGTTGCTTTTACTCTTAGTGATGTTTTATAATTTCACTTGAAGCTAGAATGCGACAGGTGAAAATGTGTACTATAGACCATCAATCCAGAACTACAAATACAGAACAAAGAGTTACCACTTATAAGACAACAAAAGAGAAAAGATGAAATAATTTTAAATAATGCAATTAATCCAACAAGGGAAAGAAAAGAAACAAAGAACAGATAGAATGAACAGCTAATAAATAGCAAGATTATAAATGCACACCTAATCAAATTAATAATTACATTAAATGGAAATGGTCTAAACTTCCCAATTAAAATACCAAGATTATCAGAATATATAAAAGAAGCAGGACCCAACTATATGCTGTTTAGAAGAAAAACACTTTAAATAAAAAGTCACAAATAGGTTAAAAGGAAAAAAAAAATACAATCTAACAATAACTAGAAGAAATCTAGGGTGACTGTGTTAATATCAAAGTATATTTCAGAGCTCAGAGTGTTATCAGAGATAAAGATGGTCTTTTCATAATGCTTGGCAGTATTTTTTTCCCATTACACCAAACCCTGGAAAGTTTCACTGTAGCATCACTACTTAAGGTCTTACTGGTGTCAGCTATTGTTTGAGCAGTATATATTCTCATTAGCGTAGAGTCATTTAAACTCATTTATTTATTCCCTCTCAGAAGGCAACCTTCTCCCTGAACACTAGCACTTTTATTTTATTCTTAATTAATTAATTTATTTATTTTTGGCTGCATTGGGTCTTCGTTGCTACACGCGGACAACCCTCCCCCACAAGCTGCAGCAAGTGGGGGGACACTCTTCCCTGCAGTGCATGGGCCTCTCACTGCAGTGGCCTCTCCTGTTGCAGAGCACAGGCTCCAGGAGTGCAGGCTTCAGTAGTTGTGGTGCGTGGGCTAAGCAATTGTGGCCTGCGGGCTCCAGAGTGCAGGCTCAGCACTTGTGGCACACTGGCTCAGTTTCTCCGTGGCATGAGAGATCCTTCCAGACCAGGGCTCCAACCTGTGTCCCCTGCATTGGCAGGTGGACTCCCAACCACTGCGCCACCAGGGAAGTCCCGACACTAGCACTTTTAGAACCCTCAAATCACTGCTATTTACATTTACCATGGCTTCTGCTCTGAACCCAATCATCAACCCAAGAGCTAAATTGCTAAATTGTTAATCCCTTGAGAAAGAAAGAAGGATAAATTATACCTCTAGCTCTAATATATGCTTCTCATAAAATACATTCACTCTTGGGACTACATCAAACTAAAAAGCTTCTGCACATCAAAGGAAACCATCAAGAAAATGAAAAAGCAATCTACCGAATGGGAGAAAAATTTGTAAATGATATATCTGATAAAACGTTGATATCCAACATATATAAAGAACTCATACAACTCAATAGCAAAAAACCAAATAATCCAATTTTAAAATGGGCAGAAGATCTGAATAGACTTCTTTCCAAAAAAGACATGCAGATGGCTAACAGGTACATAAAAAAGTACTCAACATCACGAATCATCAAGGAAGTGTAAATCAAAGCCACAATGAGATATCACTTCACACCTGTTAGAATAAATATTATTAAAAAGACAAGATAAGAAGTATTGGCCAGGATGTGGAGAAAAGGGAACACTTGTGCAGTGCTTGTGGGAACATAAATTGGTGCAGCCATTATGGAAAACGGTATGGAGGTTCCTCAAAAAACTAAAAATAGAACTGTATGATCCAGCAATTCTACTTTTGGGTAATGTATTAGAAGAAAATGAAAACACTAACTTCAAAAGATGTGTACACCCCCATGTTCATTGTAGCAGTATTTACAATAGCCAAGGTATGAAAACAACCTAAGTGTCTATTAATGGATGAACGGATAAAGAAAATGTGAACTATAAATGTAATGCAATATTATTCAGCCATAAAAAGGAAAGGAATTTTTCCATATGTGTCAACATAGATGAGGGCATTATGCTAAGTGAAATAAGTTGGACAGAGAAAGACAAATATTATATGATCTTACTTATAAGCGGAATCTAAACAAAACAAACCAGAAAAAAAAAAAAACCACCCACCAAGTTCATAGGCACAGAGAACAGATTGGTGGTTGCCAAAAGCAGGAGGGTTGTGGGTGGAATGGGAAAAATAGATGAAGGGAGTCAAAACATACAAACTCCCAGGTAGAAAATAAATAAGTCATGGGGACATAATGTGCGTCGTGGTGACCACAGTTAATAATACTCTATTGCATATTTGAAAGTTGCTAAGAGAAAGTCTTAAAAGTTCTCATCATGAGAAACATAAATTCTGTAACTATGATGACAGATGTTGACTAGACTTATTGTGGTGATCGTATGCAGTATATAAAATATCAAATCATTATTCTGTACACCTGAAACTAATATGATGTTGTATGTCAATTATACCTCAATTAAAAAAAATAATATAATTGAAAAATGCTGCCTATCATTTAATCAACAATAAACATACTTTGGATGTGAGAAGTGATGCAGTATATAAGGGTGAAAGGAGGCAGACAAGAACTAGACAATTGTGATTTTGTCTTAATTAACATAGATAATAAATGTCAAAATTCAAGTTCTCACGTTGCCTTAAATCTTATTAGATAAGAATTCAATTAAAGAATGAACCCTGTTCCTAAGTTTAATGAAGAAATGCTGCTGGATTTTGCTACCTTTCATTTCCAGGGACTATGAATGTGAGAGAAAGTGAATGTATTCCTTGTCTTTTCAAAGTCGATTAGATTGCTGGAGAAGTGCCTGCATACTAATGGAGGGGGGAACATTCTTTGATCCTGTCAACTGAGGTGAAAGCTTTCTCCCCAATGGGAAGATATTAGGAAAACCTTAATCTATTTTTAACAAAATAATTTAAAATTTTGCTACTCAGAGTATATCTGAATCTCATTACACTGAAAAGTAGATTCAAATTTTTCCTCTGACTTTACTACTGTCAGCAATAGCCGTAAACACATAGGTAGTCATTTCTAAGGTGTCTGAAATAAAATCATTTTCATTTCAAAAGTGAGAAAGCTGAGGTACAGAAAGGTAAAATGACTTGTCCAAAATCACACAGGGAGTGAGAGGTAGAGCAAAGATAAATTAAATCCTCGGTAGAGATTGACAGAGAAGATTTAACACATATACTTCAGCTATAGATGGAATTATTGAACCATGTGCTAGTTAATCTTCACTAAAAATCCAAAATCGATAAAAATTGATATTTTATTCTGAACCCTTTGAAACATTTGCCATTTCCCAGGATTTGTCTGAAGTAAGAGTCTCCAACTTTAAAAGGCCAAATATTTTTTCTCCAAATACTTGAGAAAAAAAAAATGAACAACAGAAGGAAAGTGTTCTTCTCAGATATTTACGTTAATTATAATTTAAAATTTAAGGATGCAAGTGATAAAAATATAGCCCATAGAAAACGATTTCAATTTAGTTCATTGAGCATACAAAAAAAAAAACACAAAAAAACTAGAAATACTCTATAGTGTTAGTAACTATATTTAGATGGTGGGATTATTAGTAATTTCCCAAAGTTCTCTAATAAAATTATACATTTAAAATAGGTTTTAAATATTTAACCCCTTAAAGGACACTATAAGCTTTTTGGAAACTCTTTTTACTCTACCTAAAATATTTTTTAAAATCAGATATTAATTGAAAAGAAAGAGAATCTTGGCCAAGAAGAGTCAGAAAACAGCTGGGAAGAATTATAAAGAATCTTGGGGCACTCCCTCCGTCCCTTTAGCTCTTCAGGAAAAAACACAAATTCTTCAACCTGGTTGCCCTTTACATATACCTTTTTCTTTCCTTCAAATACCTTTCTCTCTACTTTTATCACCACCTTGAAATGTCTTTCTCATCCTTAAAGCCTACCTCATATGTCACCTGAACCTGTGTGAAGTCTTTTCTGCTCCCTCAAGGCAACATCACTCACATCCACTTTGAGGAAGCTTCTGGGTCCAAGATCCAGCCAAGGTCCCAGGAGACAGTGTACTATGGAAAACAGAGTATGTGCAAGACAGAGTGAATCCGTGGGTCTGAAATCCAGCAAGAACAGAGAAGTCAAGAGAAAATAATCTCTGGAAGCCAAATATGGGTAGCTGACTCTAGCTCTGAGTAAACTGCCTTCTTCTTAGTGTCTTGTGAAGACTAAATAAGAAAATGCCATATGTAATGAAAGGACTCAAAGAAAGAGATTCCTTTCTTCCTCTTGCCTTGGGGAGAATCAGACCACTGGGCTTGGTCTGTAGGTCTCTAAGTGGAATGACCTGAGAACAGCAGGTAAGTAACGCACAGAGGGAGCCACGAGTAGAATCCTCAGAGAGGAAAATCCCCCAAGTGTCAGGAAATGCCTTGCTTCCAGCTCCCCAGTTCCTCACTCCTACCTAATTCCTCCAGCTGGAGGCTCAGCTTGATCCTCTTCACACACACACACACACACACACACACACACACACACACACACACACACAGTTTCCATCCCGTGACTGTTACTCAGACTCTTCAATGGGTTCTGACCTGTCATTGCCCTCAAATCCAAGGCCTCTGAGTCTTGTTGCCTGGGTTTTTCCCTGGGTCCCTGACACTATGTGTCTGACATCTGAGTCTCTGGATCTTGCTTTGCTTCCCTAAGTGCAGAATAGCTGCCTCCCCTTCCTTAGCAGGTCTCCCTGGACTCACCTGGGCCTAGACTAGCTTACTGTTTATGGATGCTTAGCCAGGCCCCTCCTGACTTATTTTCTCCAGAGTCTTGGTTTGTTCCTTGAGAAAGAAAAAGACTTAATGTCTTGGAGGTTTCTATAAACTTCGAGATAAATACATAAAGGAAAAAAAATGCAGAAGCTTCCAAAAATATCTTTGAAGACGTGAAAATCCATAATCCTTCACTGACCAAGTTCTGTCACCATGACCAAAATATCTCGCCACTGTTCTTGACTCTCCATCTGCTTTGCCATCATCTTTTCTTGAAGACAGTGTTGCAATAGCTTACCAACTGGTCTTCCCACCTCCAGTTTGACCTTCTTCTCATCCAAGGAACTAATAATTCAAATGCTTAAGGAGAAGAAATGAGAAATACAAATGGGTGACCGGGCTGATATAAATACATATGCAAACTCAGTGCAGATGGCAGGTTGATGCAAAGGCTAAAGCACTTGTGCCGTATATAAGGGGCACCCACTCTCCGCTGTAGTTTATGGTTTTCTTTTAGAATACATCCCCGTCTTTCTAGAATATCCTATTTTTTTTCAAAATAAGAAGACCCAGAATTTAGAATATTATATAAAGAAATCTGAATGTTGGCTGCCCCCTATCTCTTCCTGATCTAATAAATGTCTCCGTAAGCCTGAGCTGTTTGAAGTTGAGTTTTTGTCATGAACAAACCAAGAGCCCTGACTAATATAATTCTTCTTTTTCAATATCTGTATATATTGTGAAATGATCATCACCATATGTCTAGTTGACATCCATCATCATACATAGTTACATTTTTTTTCTTATAATGAAGACTTAAGATATATTCTCTTAGCAACTTTCAAATGTACCATACAGAATTAACTGTATGGTTTTTATTATAATTATTATTATAGTCACCATGCTGTATGTTACATCCTCATGACTTATTATTTTATAACTGGAAGTTTGTACCTTTTTTTTTTTTTTTGCTGTACGCGGGCCTCTCACTGCTGTGGCCTCTCCCGCTGCGGAGCACAGGCTCTGGACGCGCAGGCTCCGGACGCGCAGGCTCAGCGGCCTTGGCTCACGGGCCCAGCCGCTCCGGGGCATGTGGGATCTTCCCGGACCGGGGCACGAACCCGTGTCCCCTGCATCAGCAGGAGGACTCTCAACCACTGCGCCACCAGGGAAGCCCGGAAGTTTGTACCTTTTGACCCCCTTCACCACACCCCGCCCCCAGCCTCTGGCAACCACCACTAACTAGTATAGTTCTTTAATGACCTGTTAACATGGCTGTCTCCCAGACTCAAGGGTGAGTTCTCAGGTCAGGGGCTGTGGCAGAGACACCTTTGTACCGCTCGTGCTACACAGGGGTTGGCAGCAAACTGGAACTGAATTATTTACAAACGAATGAATAGAGGAATAAATATATATCCTTTGCAGACCTAAGAGCAGAGAATGGAGAGAATGAAAATTTCAAAATAATAGGCAGTAGGAGATTTAGCTCTTGAAATTGTTGAAGTTCATGGAAACAGATATTTGTGTTTCTTATTCAGTCTCTTAGTTCTTTCAAAGAAGGAGGGCTTGTACCTGACTCCTTAAGGAGCTGCCACCCTGTTGACCCCTCCCGAAAATGGGCAGTCAGCTCACACAAAATATAGATGCATTCAAGCAGAATGAACGCAAAACTCATATTTCCTTAGGGTACAAGTTGACTCAGAGTAAACAGGCAGAAAATGACTGAGTCTTCCCAGATACATGGGACAGATCAAAGCAGCTTCAGGAAAAAAACCAAAACAAGAAAGCTTTTAGGTTACTATTTTGAATGATGCTTGGGTGAAAAGATGCAGTGATCCACCCATGCCATTGTCAGAGGCCACTTCGATGCCTAAACTTGTTCTTCCTTTTTGTTAGCGTTCACTCATTCATTGCCCACAAGTAAATGCCTGCTAGATCAGATGACCCTGTACAGGACTTACCTTGAACAGTTAATGCCAGACATGCACAAAGTCCTCCTCTGTATGTGTGAGAGATAAATATCTTCTCCTTTTCTTCCCTAAGCCCCAGTTTCTTGCACCTGACACGCTAGAACAAATTGATGATCACCTTTGGAAGTGTGCTGGCATATAGCTTGTGGGAGGGCAGTTAACAATTATCTGTTTGAAACCTCTAACTTTATCTTTTTAAATTTATTTTACTGAAGTACAGTTGATTTACAAAGTTGTGTTAACTTCCTCTGTACAGCAAAGTGATTCAGATAGGTAGATAGATACATTCTTTTTCATATTCTTTTCCACTTGGTTTATCCCAGGATACTGAATATAGTTCCCTGTGCTATACAGTAGGACCTTGTTGTTTATCCATTCTATATAAAATAGTTTGCATCTGCTGATCCCAAACTCCCAAATCATCCCCCCCTCAAGACCCCCTCCCACTAGGCAACCACAAGTCTGTAAAACCTCTAACTTTAAAATGATGAAACCAAGGTCCAGAGAGGGTAGTATCCACCTAAGGCCCACTGCTAGTTAATGCATGTGCCCGACCCAGCCTGGCAATTCTTGATATATTCACAAGACTGCAACTCTAATTATTCAGTTTTTCTGACCTTGAGGTAGAAAAATGCCATTCCTCCAAAGGGCATTCTATATGTTAGCCAAATTGGGGCAGTTAATTTGCAAGTGAGCAACTTTGGTTTTCAGATCTCATTATGGAGGGAAATGTCTGAACCTTATAACCAACTGGCCTAAAGCCATCAAGTCACGAGCACTCTTTCCTATATTCAATCCACTGGGAGGTCAGACATCCCCCTGCCCTGCCATGAGCTCAGAAACACTCACAGCTGAGGCATTTCCTGGGGTTGGGAAACAGAAGATTTCTTCCCAAGCTGAGGTTATTGTTCAGCGCGCTGAGTAACGAGGACGGCTCCAGGGAGGCTTGGGAGAACTTTATGAAGGCTTTTGTTTGCATGAAACCCAGAATCAGAAAAGACACTGGAAAAGACAGGGCTTCAAAGGCACTCTTTATTGCTGCTTTCAGTACAGGCTAGCTTCCTCTACAAACTTGGAGCGTTTTATTTTCAAGGATGTTATGAACACTGGTGTTGTAAGATGGCAGCCTTAAGAGAAATGCTATTGTCTGCCAAATCCTCAAGCTAGTATTGCAGAAAAATAAGATTCCTGCTCATCTACCCTGACTGTCACCGAATTCTCATCCATCCATCTGCCACAGCCATAATGCCTTTGGGGATGTCAGGGCAGCTTTTGCAATAGGTGGGTACCTAAATCATCTCAATCTAATGAGGGTCTGTCTCCATTGCAAAGATGTCTACAAAGACATATTCCTCCTTCAGTAGGCTGGCCACTCACCACCTAGAAGAAAGGCTGCCAGCCACTAAACACCAGAGCCAAGCCATCTCTGCACAATAATATGAAGAAACAGGGATCTTTTTCTCCATGTCACATTTCTGTGGTCCTCCTTAACTTCTATGGCCCCCTTATTATGACCTGTGTGGTGACATGTCTTCTCAAACCTCAGGGATCCAAAGACTCAACCATGATCCCTCCCACGTTCACACCCACTACCGTACAAACGTGTCTTCCCACGTTCCTTCCCTTTCCGTGGGGAAATAACTAGTTAATCTGATAAACAAAGTTGGTGTCTCCTAAACTTTTGTCATTTGTCAGCCATCCTCACATTTTTTGCTTTGTCTTTAAACCACCTGCACTGTTCTTTACCTAGTAATTTTATTTTAAATGACTTACTTTTTAACTGTAAATAATTGTTTTAATTTCATTTTAATCAATAATATCTGTGAAATTGCAAGTTTGCTGTGTTATTTAGTTTAACGTACATGAGGAGAAATAGATATGTAGAACTGTTAAAAAATATTCACCCATGTGCTGTCATCTATGTAGCAATGGTGCTGCATTTCTCAAACTTTGGAAAACAGTGAATTAAATCAAATTAAAATATTGGCTGATACTGGCCTAATGAGCCTCCCCTTCTGGATAAGAATTGCATTTTAATGGAGACTTTTAATAATTTTCAGCCAACCAAAAGAGGGAAGGAAACATGGTGTAGTGGAAAGCATACAGGCATTTTTTTTTTTAAGCTGGAGAGAGCTAAATTGTTTTTAATTTCTAGAGATTATACTGTTGGTTAACCCCTTTACTGCTCTTCCCTACGAAGCCCATCCTCCTGGGCCTTCTGTAGTCCAGGTTTGCCTTCTTCCAGGGCATGGATGTCAGCCCTGGAACATCTTGACTCCTCAGGTTAAGGAACAAAGGTTTGTACCCGGGATCTTCAGTATTTTTCTGAGATTCCACCAGACACAGTGGTGCTGCATCCCCCCTGGCTGTGCCCCTTTCTGTGGGAGGATTATACTACACCCTCTCCATCAACATCAGAGTTGACCATATGACTTACTTTGGCCAATAAGATGAGAGAGGAAGGAACATGTATCACTTCTGAGCAGAAGCTTAAGAGCTATCTCATGAATCTGTCATTGAGTCCAGCAGCAATTAAAAAAATTTTTTTAATTTGTATACGATTTTAAAGGTTACTTTCCTTTTACAGTTATTACAAAATATTGGCTGTATTCCCTGTGTTGTATGGTACATCCTTGAGCCTATCTTACACCCGGCAGTTTGTGCCTTCCACACTCCCACCCCTATATTGCCCACCACCACCACGGTAACCACTGGTTTATTCTCTGTTTCTGTGAGTCTGCTTCTTTTTTGTTATATTCACTAGTTTGTTGTATTTCTTAGACTCCACATATAAGTGATCTCATAGAGATCTTTCTCTGACTTGTTTCATTATCATAATGCCCTCCAAGTCCATCCACGTTGCTGCAAGTGGCAAAATTTTGTCCTTTTTTATGGCTGAGTAGTATTCCATTGTATATATACCACATCTTCTTTATTTGTTCATCTGTTGATGGACACAGGTTGCTTCCATATCTTGGCTACTGCAAATAACTCTGCTATGAACATTGAGGGGCATGTATCTTTTCTAATTAGTGTTTTTTTGTTTTGGAGAGGTTTTTTTAATATATATACCTAGGAATGGAATTGCTGGGTCATATGGTAGTTCTGATTTTCGTTTTGTGGAATAGTTCCTTTGTCCTTCCTTACTTTCATGACCTTTAAGGTTACAGGTAAGTCATTTTGCAGCTGTCCTTCAGTATGAGTTTGTTTGAGGTTTCCTCGTATTTTAACTTTGATTACTTGATTAAGAAGCTTTCTGTCCGGTTTCTCCACTGTGAAGTTACATTTCACCCTTAGTAATTAATGAGTATTTCATAAGGAGTTGCTTTGAGACTATAATAAAATCCCCTTCTGCATCCCACATTCACCCACTATCTTTAGCATCATCAATAATTTTTGCCTGAATCAATTATTACTATGACGGTTAACAAATGGCATTTCTCTAATTCCATTATTCATTTTACACTTATGTGTTGGCATTCTACTATAAAGAAAAGCTTTATCTTCTTTCAGTTATTTGTTTATTTATATCAGTGTGCATCCATGTATTCCCTTATTATTCAATGAATTGTAATCCATGGCTGTCTTTACTTATTTTGATGCTCAAGTTTTCCCATATTTGACCAGGAAAAGCCTCTTCAAGATGGCTTCTGTGTGTTATTGACATAGCCCCATCATTCTTTGAGCTCTTCCTTACTTTCTGGTACAAAAAGGTGTTGCAAGCTCATCTTGTTCTTTTCCCTGCCCACCCCTAGAGTCAGCCAGTTCGTTAAGGAGCATCTCATTTGAGTAGTTCAGTGGAGAGTGCTCTTTAGAAGTCAAGAACTGAGCGTCAGATGTGTTCATTGCTGCACGACATCACTTCCACTAGGTTCTTTCTTTGTATATAGTTGTACTGTTTAATTCTAGCCACTGCTCTGAACAGTATTCCAGTTACTATACAATGTAGCTTTACACAGGGAAATATGTGGCTTTTGCTTTGTATTTTTTTCAGCATGGGTGTTAGACAGATCTAGGAAATATATGTACATTAATGTACAAACACACACATATATACCTACATACACATATACACATTTGTGTGTACATGTGAAGTATGTATACATGTATAGGTACAAACATAGGCACACGCACACATTGTGAATGCACATAGATATAGCCAATTCCCCTCCAACACCACAGGGTTCATTCTAGCTTTCCCCCTTTCCACATTTGTACCTTCTTCCCCAACAGTGAGAAACCCGGCTCAGGGTTTCCTCGATGTATTTACTATTTGCTTACTCCCCCTTATGTAGTCAATCTCCTGATCCCGCCAGGCTGCCTCTTCACAACTTCTTTGTGCAGGCCCAGTCCCTACAAAGCCCCCAACCCCCTAAAATACTCATCTGTGTGGGCTCCATCCTCTGTCCACCTGCCTTCCCACCCTCCTTGGAAGGAAGAAAAGAATGGAGGGAAGGAAAGAGGGAGAGAGGAGGAAAGAAAGGAAAGAGAGAGGTCAGGACAGAACTCTTATCTGCACTCTGCTCTATCCTTTCCCCATCCACGGCTCTTCCCCATCTCTTTAAATAGCACCCCCACCATCCAGATGCTCAGACAAATGGAAGTCCTCCTTGATTCTTCTCTTCTTCACCACATCTTCCTAAATGTAACTTGAGTCAGCCTACTTCTCACCATCTCCTTTTCTCCCACCACCATCTCTCATCTGGGTTGCTGCAGAATTTTCCAAAGTGCTTTATCCTCTTCAACTCTTATCCCCGTGAAAGTGTTCAGGTTTGGCCTTAGCTTCAAGCATTAGAAATTTAAAATTACTAAGGATTCCAAAAATGGATTAAATGTGCCAACAAAAAGGAAGTTTAGTATCCTTGTTGTGCCAGAAATAAATTGCTTTTTCAGTGGGATATGCTCTCCAATAAGATGCTTTGTCTCATGTCTGAATGTCAGACTTAAACTCTCTATCTTCTCTTTCCAAGATCATGTTTCCTTCTGTTTAAGTAGTTTCATGCAATTGGGATAAGAACCTAAAAGTAATGGATCAAAACAATAATATAATTCCCCACATGCAACTGAAAAAAATCTGTTCATGGAGCAAAATTAAGTATGTGTGTTGGTTTTAGAAAACACATTAAATATTGCAGAAATGCAACCGTTGTTTCTTATGCTTAGACCCTCTTATTCATATGTATTTGTTCCACTAGGTTCTTATTTATTCAGTTAAAGCTGTACAATTGCATGAAGGGAAGGAAGAAAGGATCTATTGTCCAAATAACAAAAGATCTAGCAATCTCTTATTCTTCCTCCTTTGAAGCTCCTTTTAGCTCAAAGAGCGGTTTGGAAGTGAGTGCTGCTATTTGGAATGGAATGTATGGACAACTTCCACGGATAGAGCATGCACTTCTAATTTCCTTTCTCAGTTACAAGCATCCTATTTTTAGTAAAATTCCAGAATGCCTTCCTTCCTCCTTTGAATGGTGTTGCAACGTTTGCGCTATTAGTCTTGTCATCTTATAAGACAACCCTCTCCAAGCAGTATTTATGTCTGGCAGCCTGATGACTGGAATCAGCATTTAATTGTGCATATTAACTACTGCAGTCACACAGATTCTGCTAACCTGGAATGCTTCTGGGGTGCTTACTATTTCAGGATCCTAGAATAAGAAGAATGCACAGATGGCCCGTTTTATTGTCTCATTTTCAAGATAACCTTTTAAGTACTTTAAAATTTTACTAGAAGTACAGCTTGTGAAATAAGCTCAATTTTGCTCTTATACCACCTGAGATGAAAAAAGAAAAGAAAAAACAGATTTGGAGCTCTTGGAACATAAGCCGAATGCTGTGTATAACCGGAACATAGTTTCTTTCTTATCACACATGTCCCTTCCCTTTACCTCAAGATTTCAAAAGTTATTCAAGGGCATGATGGAGCCTTTCCTGAGAGAACATTTTAATTTTGTTGAAATACCAGATCTTCTTCTGTGGCTGTGGTGATGGCTTTCTTACCTCATGCAACTTCTCTGAACAGTCATAGATTTACTAAAGCTTTCAGCAGGCTTTAAATTGAGTTACTACAATTCTCTGGTGTTTTCTTCTCCACAACATGATCGAGCTGAATCCTGTGATTGTTATGTGTGCTCTCAGGGTGAGCAGACAGAAATTCGAGCAGCCATTACCTGTTGCTGGGGTGGATCCAGATAGAATCAGAAAAACCTTCCTGTAGATACTAAGGATCAGAATTCCATGGTCCTAGGAATAAACTGTGCGATCTTGAGTCAAGAGGTAGACAAATAAGCATGGATGGAGGAGACAGGACCACCTCCTTTTCCCCTTCTTATTTTGGGTGGGTATGAACATGCCACGGTAAGTAACATCAGCTTTGAACCTGGACCATCCAATCCATTCTCCATTACTGCAGCCTGGATGAGGTTTCTGAACAGATGCTATCATGTCGATCCCCCGTTTACAATGATTCACTGACTCTCCAGTGTCCTCAGGATAAAGTCCAAATTCCTTAACACAGTTTAGAAATATTTTACCATTTGACATCTGCCGATATCGCCAACCTCAACCCTTGCTTCTCCACTCCAGCCGAACAGAACAACTTTGGGTTCTCAAACCCAGCCAGGTAGGCTTGCTACCCACATCATTCCTGCCACCTGGATATGCCTTCTCCAGTCCCAAGTCCCTTGCCTGACTGACCCCTATTCATCCTTCACATCTCAACTCTTCCCGACTTCCCAAGCCTGAGTTTGGGGATTCTCCTCTGTGTTCCTCTAAATCCCTGCATTTATCCAATCACGTTGGATTGTAATTAAACCTGTTCATTCTGCCATATTTTTGATGCATATGTATCTTGTCCTGCCTGTGTATCCTAGCACCCAGCACAATATTAGCACATGAGAGGCCCTTGGTCAATGTTTACGGAATGAACAAAAAACTGGTTCCCAAACCCAAGAGCATGCCCGCCAGTGGACCCTAAAGTTGTAGGCACAATGCCCTGTTCCTCACTTTGCATTCAGAAGAGTCTGATCCCCCCATCAGGACACTGAATAAATGTTGAATAAATGCTTTGCAGACCAACATTTCAAAGTTGGTCTGCAAAACTGAGGAGATTTTCACTTGAAGCCATTAACCCTCCCTTCTCTCCTTCACGTCTTCAAAGTCTCCCTGACTTTAAAGGACTCATAAAGCCCCCTCCACTCTAGGGAGACATCCCTGACTAATGATGCCATATTGCTTGCTCTCTTTCTCTTCTTCCAATCTTCACAGGTCCTCATTCTGCATCTTACTACTTAGCTCTTTATAGTATAATATCCTCTTGTTCTCATACTGTTTTATTTTTACGCCATTCCCCAATTAAACTGTTTCCCTCAGCACAGAAATTAGTTCTTACACTTCTTATTAAGTGTCTCATAGAATCTAGAATAATGCTCACTAAAGTGGCTGTGTCTATCTATGTCTCTTACCACATACTTTCTGTTTACATCTTAAAATCTAGTTTCCCCTACTAGAGATGTTTGATCCTCTGTTGCCTAATCCATGTCTTACGGCTTTTTCACCCCTTGTATAGGTAATGTGTGTGTTACCCACACAAAGAAATGTTTGTTGTAGTTGATGACAACAAGGATCATGGTTTCTCTTCAATAAATATTTGTTGATTATTTGGTTGATTTTCCATGGCAAATGCATTTCCAATCTGAGAAGAAAAAACCCATCTTTGTGCCCTAATTAGTAGGGCTCCAGGAACCCAAAAATACCAGGTCCCATTTATCTTTTGCATTTGAGCTTGAGCATCTCCATGCACATGCCCAGGGACCCCAGGGATGGAACCCTCCCTGATAAGTTGCAGACTTTTACTGTGGAACATTTGCCTGTAAAGAATTATTATGTAATGAAGAGCACACATTTTGCTTAATTTAAGTCTACCTAGCAGAAGGCAAGTAGCATTTCATTACCCCAGCTGCTGATGCATTCTTTGTAAGGATTGTATTTATTTTGAGATTTACAGCTGTAATGAAGACATTAGGAAATGAAGTCCTAGAATTCTGCTACAGTTCAAAGATATCAGGATTAAATTTATGGTCAATAATATTCACACATCAACAGCCTAAGATAACAAACACTATCATCACTCTTTTGTTGCGTTATCTTGGGATCTAAAATTCCTCGTCCTACATTGAGTAATGAAGATTTATAATCTTCCTCTTCCCTTACAGAAGACCGCACCTTCTCTAGATATATAAGCCCTTTTGTGGAGGAGACAGGCAGATGCAGAATGTGCTTACCCCATAGAATATTATAGCAATGGCAACTCTATTGATAAGAGAATTTATCCAGAAATCCTTGGATCCCTGATTAGTATTAATATCAGTATATTATAATAGCAATATCTGTTCTGAAAATAATGTTGGAATGTATCTGTAGCACTGATATTACTTTTACTTCTTTGATAAGTACCCTGCAATCTTTAAGGACCTAAAAACCTAGGTTCCTAGTCTTGCCTAACATGGAGAACAAAGGGTAACATGATTCCTTTCTACTCCCGCCAACCCCATTAATCATGTGATACCAATGAGAACAACAGTAAGCTCTCCAATATTGCAGTGTTGGAGAGGACCAGGAAGGACCGTTCACATTGTACCCCAGGTGTACAACATAGTATACTATGTGATGCGAATTGATGCCCTCAGGTTATGCAACATGACGGATGGGAATGTCTCTTTTCTCCAGGGAGGCATGCCTCAATTTACTTACATGCATTTGGAACCAGACCCTGAAAATGTATGCAGGACTAAGGACTCTGAATTCCCTCTTTTTTTCAGGTTAGCAGTTGCATTTCTCACGTATTCTAGTTAGGGACCCCAGGGAATGTACCCTCCCTGACACATTCCTCCTTTGGGCAGAGGAGCAACATTTCTATTAAAGACTTAAAGCAAGATTAATAGATAATAGAAAGAAATATAGATCTGACCTCAAAAAATGATCAGTACTGGTCAGTGCGGTAATGCACAGAGATGTGGGGCTGCTTGCCTAAAATTATAGATGCTGAGGGGAAAGTGTCCCAACTTTCCTAAACACTAGTTTATTTCCTCTCTACATGTGTACTTAAGAAGATCAAATATCTTTATTACTTATTTCTCCAATAAAAATTTATCAACGAAATTCAGTATGTCCCTAACTGGGTCATCATCTTCCCTCCCAGATTTCCTTTGTTTGCTGTTGTTAGTGCATCAATACTACACTAGACACCCCAGCATCTCCAACTCTTTTCTCTCCTCATTCCATGCAGTTGCAAATCATATTCATTCAACCTCTAATAGTATTTCTTGCGCCGTCCTTCCTTTTGTCTTTGTTGCTGCGCGCAGGCTTTCTCTAGTTGCAGTGAGCAGGGATTACTCTTCGTTGCAGCACGCGGGCTTCTCATTGTGGTGGCTTCTCCTGTTGTAGAGCACAGGCTCTAGGCACGCGGGCTTCAGTAGTTGTGGCTCGCGGGCTCTAGAGCCCAGGCTTAGTACTTGTGGCACACAGGCTTAGTTGCTCCATGGCATGTGGGATCTTCCAGGGTCAGGGCTTGAACCTATGTCCCCTACATTGGCAGGCGGATTCTAAACCACTGCGCCACCAGGGAAGCCCCGTCCTCTCCTTTTTATTTTCATTTTCCTTCTTCTAGTTCATGACTTCAGTACCTCTCACCCAAAGGATTCCAGAAGTCCCAGCACCATCTCTCAATATTTCTTTCAAATTATGTACAGCATTGCTAGAGTAAACTTCAGAAGATGGCAACTGTCCCTAGCTCATAGGCTGTAATGACTGTCCACTGCCTTCCCCTCAAGCCCTTCACCTTCCTTCTCTTTACTCACCTTAAGCTCCAAGCTTACAGAACCTTTCACGGACACTCCATGCTTGGCTCACCTCCATGCCTTTGTTCAAGCTGTTTCCTCTGCCTGGAGTGCCCTTCTCCATAACTCTGAACGCCTACTCTCTACCCATCTTTTTTTCTTTTTTCTTTCAGTTTAAATGACCCCAAATTTCCTTGATCTTCTAGCTAGATAGAGCCTCCCCTCTGCTGAAGCCCCATAGCATTTTCTCTCTCTGTGCTTCTCTTGTGGCACTTTTAACTTTCCCCATCCTAATTATTTTTGTCAGTTCTCTTATCTCTTCTCCTTGACTCTGAATTCCCTGAAAGCATGGACCACGGATTAGTTTTCCTTCTGTCCCTACACTTGCTTGTGAACTAGGTGCTCAGCCAATATCAGATAAATGAGTGAATGAATGAATGAAACGTGGCAAAGGCAACCTTTTATTGAGTTTCACCATATATTATGTTATTTAATACTCCTTTAGTGCAACATACTATGTATATTATACAGCTTCATTGTTCAGTGTGGCAACCACTAGCCACATGTGGTTATTGAGTGCTTGAAATGTGGTGTAAGTCCGTGCAGCGACTTGTACTTGGCTAGCTTGCAGACCCCAAATTGCAATTATCTGCTGATCCTGCATAAACCCATTTTTGCTAGAGAAATATCTTGTAGTCTGTTTGTTTCAGGTCAACATGCCTATGGCTGCCTTCATACTACAATGGCAGAATTGTATAGAAAGAGATAGCTGAAATAGAGACCATATGGTCCACAAAGCTTGAAACAGTTACTATCTGGCCCTTAGCAGAAAAAGTTGGCCAATCCCTGGTTTGCACTTAAGAAAGTGATAGAGACAATGTAAATAATCCAGATTAAACTTTTTAAATGTGTCATATGTTTGGTCATTGCATTGTGAATAGTATAAAAAACTGAAGAACTATTCTTCCAGTACTCAAAGTCATTGACAAGTGAGTTCCAACATACATCTTTCTTGTTTTACGTAATCTTATTCATTGACTTAAATGAAAATATCTACCAACATTCAGGTAAGAGCTCTATCCATTTCTCAATTGCAACTATAGATTGGCCATGGATGTAAGAGTTTGGCAAAAATCAACAGAAGTATTCTATAAGAATCATTTAGCTATATGGGATATAGAGTGAAGAGTATTATATATTCTATTATTATATATTCATAAATTGTGTGCTGCATATTCTTTACATTTGTACAATTTATAATAAATATATGTATATATATATATATTTGTGAAACATTTAGCACATCACTGGCTAAATTCCTTTCCTCACCTCATCATGTTCTTACCTCCCCTAGGAAATGAGAAACTCCCAGTTGATTCAGTGAGATGTTGACCATTTCTTCTGTAGCAATATCATCCTGGTATTCTACAATGTACAATGACAGCAACTCAGAGATCTAGGGACAGGATGAGTCTAAAATAAAGATTGGGTCAGGGCTCCTCTGAGAGTTTTTTCCTGAAGACTGGGCTTTAAAACAGCCTATTATTCATACTTTAAACAGAATTTCTGAACTGTACCCTTGGCTTCTCATCAGAGTTTTTGGCTTAGATTATTTTCTCTTGGAATCCCTTTTTTCTTTCCACATTCTCCTTTCTCTAAATTAGCCTGGAATCCTGCCTTTCAGGACTCCTAAAACATAGAACTCTCGTGATAGTCCTTGTTAAAAGAAAAATTAACAAGCCGCAAACAGAATCCTTTGCTCCCACGGACAGCACACCAAGACTTCGTTGCAGTTTCAGCCTCTTTCGAGATTATGACCTTTATAGTCAATTGGAAATTTTGATTAGCACTAGCAAGGTAGTCTGCAAGGTAAGACCACTTACATTTCCTCCCCTCCAAGATGTCCAGGCTTAAAATAATTCTCTTTTCTTTGCTAACTTCCTTGCCCCACCCTCCTTCTGCCTCTGAAAGCCTCTCACTCTGTACAACTCCTGGGAGTATCTCTCTACTTGCTAGATGGGATGCTCCCTGATTCATGAATCACTGTATAAACCCAATTAGATCTTCAAAGTTATTTTACTCTCTGTTGAAATTTTGTGTTCTAACATCTCGCAGGTGACTTAAAGCTTAGACATCTCCTCCTAAACCTGCCTGGTGGAATGCTTCTTCCTTCTTTCCTTAACCTCAATCAAAGTTACATAAACTGAGACCGCAGGAGCCATCACTCAAATTAAACCTAGCCTCTGGGCAAACAGTAGGTAAAAGACAACTAAAAGGATTACAGGCACTTCTTGCTCTCAGCCAAGTTTTTCTAACCAGGCAGTGAAAGCAGGACCTGTTCAAGGCCATTCAATGCAGAAGGTGGGTGTTAATGCTTTCATCATTTCTTCTTCTGAAGCTGAGGTCGTTGAGGTCACTCACAGAAAATACTATTTTTTTCCTTATGGCACAGCTAATCCATCATCAGAAACTAAGTGATACTATATTACCATGAAGGCAAATGCATCAAAGCTTTGAATGCATAGAACACTGTATTCTCTCATTATTTTCTAAATGAGGGAAATGTAAGCTGTTTATTTAAAAACTGCTCACTTCCCCTGAGCAGATGTGTTTTAGGCACCAATCAATGCTTTTATGTAATCATTTCAAAATTGGAGAGCCAGTTTAAATTACAACTATAATAAAAATTAATAGCGTGGCTTTTTTGCAACATTAGGTGTCTGAAAAAAAGCATCCCTCGACTTTACCATGAGACTGTGTTACCAACTGATTTTAAAACTACCCTGACCATCTCCTGGTTAGCTCAGGCTGTCATTGACTAACAGGTCACAGCCCACCTTTCATCAGCTGACTATGCCCTTACCAAAACAATGTGAAGTCAAATCTGCTTATATTTTCTCAAACCAAGGAAATACAGGGAGTGTAATGTTTTAAATTAAGCAGGGTTGTTATTCTCTTAAGGATAGAAGAGCTTAAAAATAGTTGTACCAATCTAAAGAGCCCTTATTTGTGTATTTCACAATTAAAGTAGCACTAAATATTTTATTACATTCTTTTGGAAGTTTGGAAGTTAAGCAGTTACTATGTTTTCCTTCTCATGATGACTTGCAAAAATAGCAAAAACTGTTTTTCAGATACATCGTCCAAAGAGATAAGATTTCTAATATGCAAGGAAAAGATAGACTGATTATGTTTAGTTAATGAATTGTTGCCTTGAAATGCTCACCTAAGCTTATGAAATTTCTCCTTAAAATCGTTTAATTTATTAGAATGGAGCTCCATTTACTAAATGGCTAATGGTCACATCATTCAATGTGTTGTATACAATAGCTAATGCTTGACAATGGGTTATGATTATGACTTTTATTATCTCAGAGTAAGCATTTCAAATAATTTATTAACATTAATAACACTGATTAAATAAGAAGATGGGCTTGTATATCAAGGCTTTGCTATATAGGATGGAAATTTCTAATTCCAGAAAACAAAGACATACGTACATATACCTCCATATATGCATGTATATCTCTGTATATTTATAGATATGCATTCATATGTATAATCTGCAGTGACTTTGTTTTGCTCAAGTATAATTCACTTTTCTTGAATTAGACAAATAAAGCCAAAACAGCAGCAGCAACAAAGACAATCGTAGCCTCCTCCAATTGTTTAGAGTCTTGAGTTTCATGCTACCTGACATTTTCATCTTCTGGCAGCCCAATTTTCAGTTCCTCCCTCCTGTTTGGCCAGAAATGAAACCTTGACAACATGCCACATTCCCCTGAAATCTGATTATAAATCACATCTGTGTGTTTTCTCAGCAGCAGGCAGGAGCTTCATATTGGGTTGCAGAAATCTATACAGCTGGAGCTAAACTGTGATTTTATTCAAACCCTGCATGAGAATTGGAGAATTATAGGCATAGCTAATAAATAGATCTCTATGAGAAGAGATAAAAGACAAAAGGGGGGGAAAAAGACAAAAGGGGGTCAAACAGAACAAAGAAACACAGGCAGAGGGATACAGTGTGGTCTCTGTGGCAAGTGTTGTACAGGAGACTGCTTCCTATCAAAATTCCTATCAGGATGCCATCCTTGAGTTAAAGTTAACAAACATTGACTGTGCTTACTATGTTCTGGCAGTGATCTAGCTCTGGTGATACCAAGACAAATGAGACATGGTCCCAGTCCTGAGGGAGCTTAGAATCTAGGAGATTTATACACAGTGTGGTGAGCTAGTGATGTACAGAATGCAACTAGGAAAGAGCGGTGGGACATGTGGCCAGAAATGCAATGGGATAGAGAATACATCTTGAAGGAGATGAAGCCTGAGCTGTGTCTAAAATCTCTCACACTGATGCATAATGGGAAGACCGCTGGACTTAGAACCAGAAGAAGATGGTTTGAGTCCCAATTCTAACGTAATTGCACATTAGCTGTGGGATCTCTGGCAGGAATCACAGTAACTAACGGGTATCACCTCTTACTGTGTGCAGGCAGCCACTATGCTATAGACGTCAGGTGTATCATCTACATTGCGGGCGAGACCCAATTATTTTCATTACTGTTTACAGATAAGAAAACTGCATCCCAGAGGCATTAAGTTATTTGCTTGTGGTTAAGGAATGAGTGAAGTGAGTGGGTTTGAGCCACTGCTGTCAACTACCATTGCAGACTTAACTCTAAACTTGCCAAGACTTGGGTTAGATTTCTGTTAAATGGGGCTAATAATGCCTGTCCTATTTAAGCTCGCAAAATCTTGTGAGGATCAAATGAGATGGCATAGTTGAAAGTGATTTGAAAAGTGTATATACAATAAAAATGCAAGATAGTAATTCTTTTTCCAGCCAGTGTAGCATTGAATTCTCAGGCACTGTCACCCCGTTAACATATGCAGTGGTTAGTCTCTCCAGCCCAGAGCTACAAAAGCTCTGCGTGAGAGGTCAGCATGTTTAACAGTCAGAGAATGTACCAATTGCTGATGCCTCCAACCACTGCACACATATCTGTGGACACAAACCATTCTTGCCTAGATCCTCCACTCTCACTATTGCAAATACTGTAACACCTGGGGCTCATAGTAGTTACCGGGCACACCACGAGGTGTTGCTCAAGGAGAAGGCTTGCTGGAGGATTCCATCTGAGGCCTATCTATCCGCCCACCCCCTTAGACCCAAGCGCAGGGCTGCTCCAGGAGAAGGAGCCATGAGAGCTCCTGGATCCTGAGCTTGAGCTTTTCACAGTTTGTGGAGTTCCTTTCTCATTAAGCATCCTGGGTTGAAGTAGGGGGGCAGTCGAGTATATAGTACCATGATATGGCCATATCTGGGATGCTTGGCTTCTTGAGTTAACGAGAGAGAGGAAGGGAAGGAGGAGAGAAAAGCTTTGAGGGCCTCCCCCCATAAGCAAAGGCCTCACCCATGGTCTTCTTCTGCTACGTGGTTGTGGGATGAACATTTCAGAGCACAGGAATGATATCTAGCGTTTAAATGCTGACTTTCTATACATTCTCAGAGTTATACTGCCACATAGACATCATTAAGTGGTCAAAAGAGAGTGGGGGGCTTCCCTGGTGGTGCAGTGGTTGAGAGTTCGCCTGCCAACGCAGGGGACACGGGCTCGTGCCCCGGTCTGGGAAGATCCCACGTGCCGCGGAGCGGCTGGGCCCGTGAGCCATGGCCGCTGAGCCTGCGCGTCCGGAGCCTGTGCTCCACAATGGGAGAGGCCACAACAGTGAGAGGCCCACGTACCGCAAAAAAAAAGACAGAGAGTGGGAGGGTGGCAGTTGGCTCCGTCTTCAAGTTCAGTGTTTGTTCCAGAGGCAGGATGGAGAATCAAATAGAATATTACTTTTTTAAAATCCCACCTTAAATGTATATAAATCTTGGCTCACTGCTTATTTCTAGCAGATATGTAATTGTGAGGTCTAGAGTTGACAGCAACTCTTAGAACAAAGAAGTTGAATGCATTTATCAAATCTTGTAGAGTCTAGTCTGCAAACAACAGACTAAACTCTTATATTTCTGAGTTAGGTGCTGTAGGGCAGTGCCTTTCAAGCTTTAATGTGCATGTGAATCACCTGGGTGTCTTATTAAAATTCAGGTTTAGATTCAGTAAATCTGCTGTGGGGTCCAAGGTTGTGCATCTCTAACAAGCTCCCCAGATGATGCTGATGTCGCTGACCCATGGACCACACTTGGAGCAGCAAAACAGTAGGGGATGCAAAAACCAATAAAATAATATTTCTGCTCTTAAGGAGCTGGTATTTTCCTACAAGATAGACTATTCTTATATTAATGCTTAAAAATACCAATGTGAAACTTCTCAGATTATATTTTTTAAATTATGGAAAAATATATATAACATAAAATTTACCATCTTAACCATATTTAAGTGTACAGTTCAGTAGTGTTAAGTATATTTATATTGTTGCGCAACCAATCTCTAGAACCTTTTCATCTTGCAGAACTGAAGCTCTATATCTGTTCAACAACAACTCCCCCATTTCCCCTTACCAAGCCCCTGGCAACTCCTATTCTACTTTCTGTTTCTATGAATGTGACGACTCTAGATACTTCACAGAAGTGGAATCATACAGTATTTGTCTTCATGTGATGGGCTTATTTCATAACCTTGGCATAATATCCTCAAGGTTAATCCATGTTGTATCATGTGTCAGAGTTTCCTTTCTTTTTAAGGCTGAGTAATATTCCATCGTATGTATGTACTACATTTTCTTTATCCATTCATTCAGTATTTGTCAATGGACAGATAATTTTAAGAACCTTTGAATAATTTTCAAAACACAATGCCCGAAGGATTCTCCTATATATAATACTTATATTTACCTTGGTGTCTCAATTCCTCTCAAAAAGCCAGTGCCAAAGGGTTATAAATTTTTAGCATTCTATACTGTCAGACGTTAGTAATCAGAACTTTAGTTTCTCCTGAATGTGATAATAGAATCACTAAAAGCCTAATAACATCTCAGACATTTTTAAGTATTCCAGAAATCCCTCTTGTGTCAATATTTAATATATAGTCAGTCACTATCTTGGTGATTTGCATTAATAGCATTTAACAGCTTACCCACAGGGGACCCAAGGAAGACAGCTGTTGCTTGCCTGGGTGACCCCTCCTCTGTCTGGGTACCAGGGCAACAGCTATAATATCAATTGCATCTAAGCAGTTAGGAATCTTGCTTAATATAACCTGAAGGATTCTTTAAGTTCAGAACACTGAAATAATTGGATAAGACTATGAAAAACTTATACAAAATTTACTAACATAATTTAAACATAGCTGTACAAATCAAATTATAAATAACATAGAAATTAAAATGTAGGTCAGCTTGGGTAAACATTAATTAATCCTTTTTCCCTAGGACAGCATTTCCGATCCGTGTTCCTTGAAACATTAGTGTCCTTTTAAACACTGACAGGTTTGTGTAAAGAACATTTTCTGTAGTCAAGTACATTTGGGAAATACTGTTTATTCCTACCTCTTAGGCTTCTGGGTGAGTCTGGGGCCTCCCCAAAACAGACATCAAGACAGGAGTAGATGTGCAAGAAATTTATTGGGGGAACACACCACCTATGAGATAAAAAGGGGAGGAACTGGAGGAGGAAGGGAGAGCCTCCAGATCACGATGCTGGTCCGACCCCTGTGAAGGAGAGAAGGGAGAAAGGAGGGCTGCATATGAAGAGACCCTGACTATGGTACGGTGCTAAGAAAGTGTTCAGAAGGATGTTTAGGAGACCTCTCTCGTGAATCCTCTAAGGCAGATGGAGGAATATGTAAAGACAGCAGAGCCCTGGATGTGCCTCTCAAAACAGCCACTGTGTTCCCCATTCTCATCTAAGACATGCCTTTTGTTTCAAGACCCTAATGACAGTTTTCCTGTATCATCTGGTTTCTTATACTGAAATGAATGTAAGAATTATGAAGAGAGTGAACTTTGTACAATACATGGATACCATATACTCTTACCTCCAATTGCGATTTTTTCCTTTTAAACTCATTTTATCCAAATGTACTTTGAAAAGCTTTATGCTTCCCAGCAATATCACTTTAGATTTGATTAACTTGAGGGCTAGTGATTGCCTATAAAAGGTACAATCCATTCATTCATTCAACAAAATATTATTGAATCTCTAGGATGAAGCCAGATGCTAGGAGGACAGGGATGAAATGTGTGCTCTAGGAGGGGAGACAAGACAAGTAGAAGCCAGTTATCATGAGAGACATTTACCCTGAGGCTGATGGGGTTGTGAGGCCAAAGGCTAGATCTAACGAATCACCTCGGAGGTTGCCAAGCAGTAAAGGGAAGTGGGAAATGTTTAGAGAGAGAGATCAGCGTGTGGGAGGGAGTAAAGGAAGGGGGAACAAGGCGATCAGGGAACTAGAAGGGACTCGGCAGGGTTAACTAAAGCAGAAGTTGTTAGATCGGAGTGGTCAGGGTCTGGCTCATTCAAGAGCCTGCATGCCCCCTATCTTATCCCGGTGGTGATGCGGAATTGAAGAATTAGATGCAGGAAAGAGATGCCATCAACTTCATTTCAGAAAACCCTGGAAACAGGGAAAAGGAAACTGAAGAGCCATCAGGAGGTTGCTACAGTGAGGGGTGCATGTGAGAAATGACGGGAACTAAGCCAAGGCAGTGACAGCCGGAGCACGAGGACAGAGATGGATTCAGGCATCGGGAAAATAACCACTATTACGTTTTATTTCTGTGAGACATTCTACTTTGATGTATCATCTCAACGTTATGCATCTTTCCCAGCCCTTCTCTAGCCCTAAATGTCAGAACTGCCACATCAAATTGTCCACTCCGAACAGATACGTCAATCTTCCTACTTCCCTGGCTCTTGCTTTCAGTGCTCGCCGGGGAGGAAAAATAAGGCTGAAATGAGATGCTATGCCATTATTTTAAAGGCCTAAATCCACATCACCCCTTTCTGTGAAGCAGAACACACACCACCAGAAGGCCAGTGTGCCTCCAGGGCCTACTGATCCAGGGCTACTAATCTGGAGATTAACAAAATTTCTATTCAATCCCCAGTAAGCACCACTCTCCCTCAAGGCCAAGTCTATTCTTGATTTGCCTACCAATCTTTAAAAGAAAGTTGAAACAGTGTGTTTTTGCTTCAGTTTTCCTCATCTTGTGTACTATGTAAGTGCTGCTGAAAGGAGCCATATATGAATATGTAGTGAGTTGAACTGTAGGATCGTGAATGATTTGAGTTTGAGCTGCATTTAGCGTGGATATCTCCCAAGGGATGAATATGAGAGATTAGCTTAATTATTCTGAGGTCCCATCCTCTGGTAAAATTTTCTTTTTCTACCTCTCTGAGCATCTTCTAGGGCTAAAATATATGCTTGATGAGTGACTAAATCAAAACTGGACATTGACATAATGGTATCCCTTTACAAAGTAAGCATCATTTCCCTGACTTAGAATTAAATGTAAATTACCCCTCAGAGCTACCCGACCAATTCAGTCCTCAACCCACTGTCTTTACTGCCTAGGGTCCAATAGGGAAACTAGAATAGACCGTGCTTGTTTACATCCCTTCACTAATCTGTTTAGGCTTGGAGTTCATCCCTTGCCAATTTGTGGAGACCTACATGAGGAGTAAAAAGACAGGAAGGAAAGAGTCTCAGAGTAGCTATTTTACCACACATGAAAGTCTCTGGATTCCTCAGAACACTTCATCCTAATAGCATGCCAGATTTATAAAACCAACACAGAACCGTTCTTGAAATAAAGATGACATTTGTAATACTCTCAAGTAAAATCCCAGGCAGGTGTGTCAGCCATGGTAATCAGTAAATAAGCCTAACACGTGGTCAGAAGGCAAGTTGTTTATTCTTTAGGAAGTTTAGACTATATTACAAGCTACCAATGTCTAAGAGAACCTCAATACATTTACATTCTAAAAAATATGTCATCTATATCATAGCAACACTAGTTTGACCCAACCTGCAGAAACCTATAAAAATCAAGACCAATTCTGTTGATCTGGAGATTAAGTTCTGAAAGCGCTTCGGTTCTGAAACTTATCGTAGAGGAAGGACTGCGGGTGGTTCCACGAGAGACACGTGCATGTACCTGAAATAAGACCCAAAGCAAGCTCAGCACAAGCCAAGGACTTTGGTTTCATAAAATCTCGTGTGGGCCACAGAAAACTTTCTAGTAGTTTTAACAGAAAGGAAGGAGCTGGCTGACTAGATGTACTACAACGCTGACAAGTTATAAATCTAGGCCCCTCCAAACTGATTTTCTTGATTTGCCATGAAACCTTACTCTTCCATCCTCGCACCAGATATGCAATTTGTTGTATTTTTAATTCTGAAGTTACTATCACTCGTTAAAGCTTTAAATAGTGAGCCCAGGTAAGAGAATCTCAGGAGCTTACTTGGAAGCCTTGTACTTCTCCCTAATTGCTTGCTGAGGTCGGTGGGGAATACCCAGGCACACTTTATGCAGCTCACTCAGGCAAGGCACAATTTCACGTAATGAATAGCCTGTAAACGTAGCAAGGGTTTCTGGCTAATCAAAACAAAAGACAAAAGAAGAAAATTGCATCATACAGCTTTATAAGATATCAGAAATCTGAAGATAAAACGGTGAAATAAAGGAGATTAATCACTTAGTGAGTATCCATGTTCATCTCAAAAGAAACTGTAATCCTTCCTCAGAGACTTTAGAAATAAGATATTAGGAAAAACAGAATTCTAAATTTGCTCACATTGTACAATTATAATGCTCACTTTGGGGACAGTTTATTCTCTCATGAGCAGGATTTTTTACTGGCCTCTAAAGGGTCTCTACTTACCTGTACACTCTATTTAAATAGAATATGAGTGAGTCTTAGCCAAATTCAGAATAAAAAGTAAGAATTCTAGAAAAATAAAAGTAGATGCCCCACTCTTGTAGCACAAAGTGAGCCTTCAGAACCAAATCTTAGGGGCCCATCTCTAATCTTGCCAACCGTCACAAGCCAAGAAGCAATGCTAACTGCCCTGTTCCTTTGAAAGCCTGATACAACCTCTGACCATCCTAACTGGACCCAGGTTATTTTACACAGAGGGGAAAAGTCAACATCTTTTGCCTTGAAGTGGTCAGTGCTTATACTACAACAGCCCTCCTTGCATAAAGGTGGGTGTTGAGGTTTCCAGACCTGCTTCCATTCAATGAGCTTGCCACCACCATCCCCTTGACTTCCTGCAACCTCTGCTCCCCAGTGAGCTAAGCCGCTGAGTCCAAGCCATGAAGACTGACCTGCAGTACTCAGCGGCACATTGTAGTCTGCTGGCAAGGCAACCAGTTTCTTATTAAACTAACTCTCCTTCACAAGAGGCCAGCCCATTCTAAGCCTTCAGGGTTACTGAGCAGACTTTAGATAGGCCTTGAGGTTCATCTAGAAAGAAGCAACGAGCACTTACCCAGAAGTACCTGTTCACAGTATAGTTTGCCAGGCAGTAAGCAGCTGCAGCGATCAGTGAAGGAAGGTATTTCAAGAACGGGTCAGCTTCAAGGAGACTCAGTTCTGCTACATACTAAGCACAAGAGAGAAAATCTCATTAGAATTAGGAATTTGACTAAGGTTACAAGCAAACCTAGAAATGTCAAGGGGACAAACTGTGTCATCTTTGTTCAGTGTGCATCTAGTGATGAGCGCAGAAATAGATGCTCAAAATTATTCACTGGGTTAATAATTGCCATGCCTGTCCATAACCAGAGTAACATTTACGTTGTAATAAATTTCAAGTAAATTTCAAAATGGATAGGCAAGTATTTGGCCTAACCATACAGTATACGTGATGGGTTACTTATACTGTAGTAGTGCAGGTTTATGCTGGTCAAGTAGCATTGCTCTGGCCACTGGAGCGGACTAAAGCCTTCAGCCAAAGGCAAAAATATGTCCATGTTAAAGCTCTTAATTTATCAGGCAAATACATGCAGTTCATAGGCTAGAACAGTACCCGTGGGAACTTATCAAATTAAAAGAAACATATTGGGAAACTTATAGAGACACCCTTATTACTCTTTGCATGGCATATAAATACCAGATATATTAGATCATTATGGACGGAAACCAAGTTTTCCAAACCAATACTTTAGTGCCTTCAACTAAAGTTTAGAACTCCAAATGACCAAATAGTGCTTCATTACTTAACAAGTTAGGATTAGATTGGAGCCAAATAGAGCCATATTTATCTTGTTCCCATTCTGTAAACCTAAGAGGTATTGCTTGTATGTGGTCTGTATATAACAAGAGAACAGTTTCCAAGCTTAAATTTTTTCTAAGACCTGGGTGATTAGACAACCCGTGTCTGCCAAACACGATTAATAGCAATGTCTCGTAAGCAGAAGTCATGTTCTTAGAATTAGTTCTCTTCCAGTTGCCAAAAAGCTTTTCTGGGCCCAAGGCAAAGAACTGAAAAGGAAGGAAGAACTGAAGGAGGCTGCTTTTTTTATCCATTTGGCACTGAAGTTCTTGGAAGTCATGTGGCCTACCTTGGCCAGGTTCTCAGTCCTGACACACACCCCTTGCCTCCTTAAGTACTGAAGGAGAAACTGGTTGGTGGTTGGCACTGTCAGGTCAAAAGCCAGGACCTTCAGGAGCAGGTGTTCCATTCTCAGCAGTTGTTGTTTTGTGTAGGTATCATCAGTTATAAAGACAAACTCATCTACTCCAGGTGGATATATTTCTTCATATTTCCTACAAAAGGGAAAGAGTTTGGGGAAGTAAAGCTTTGACCCTGTGCTCTCCCTCTTGTGCTGTCACAACCATGCCTGTCACATGGCCCTTGCAGACTTAAACATCACTTACAAATCACAAAATCATACAGGTGTGAAAAGAGGAGGAGCTTGTTTCCAGAACAAGAACATGAGTATGACAAGGATATGTCGTACTTACTGCTACGAGATAGTAAAGAAACAATTTCCAACTGGGAGTTTTAGGTTTTGGCTTCTGATATGCTGAAAGATTCTGAATGACAGACATGTGGGTGAATTCCTCTTAATTCTATAGATTTCAAATCATCTTTTGTTTTTGTTTTTGTTTTTGCGGTACGTGGGCCTCTCACTGTTGTAGCCTCTCCCGTTGCAGAGCACAGGCTCTGGACGCGCAGGCTCAGTGGCCATGGCTCACGGGCCCAGCCGCTCCGTGGCATGTGGGATCTTCCCGGACTGGGGCACGAACCCGTGTCCCCTGCATCGGCAGGCAGACTCTCAACCACTGCACCACCAGGGAAGCCCCAAATCATCTTTTGGAAAAGAATGTTATATTGAACACAATGGTAGGAGAAAACTCCTTTGGTCTTGAGTTTTTTGAAAGATCATGTTCAGTTTTCTCTATTGAATTAGCAAAAGATGCTATGTATCCAAGAGATAGATAATGATACAATTTCACAGTTATCGATTCTTTGGTTTTGTTTCTCCTTTCTGTAGGGAAATGTTTGCAATATTTTAGGCATTAATAAGTATTATGTCTGAGACCAGAAGAATAGAAAGGAAACTACCATTCACTAGCAGGTCACTTATTTAAAAGAATATTAGCCACAACGTAGCCCTTTTCTACACAATTAGATATTGTTATGAATGATTGATAGTAACAGGAACCAGCTAAAATAGCTTATTCACTATAACCAAATAAACTGTGTTATTATGAGTCACTTGCTAGATCATGAAGAGAAGGCTTTTATGTAACCAAAATCTCTTACAATAGGACATTTACTCATACTAGAATACAGCCAAAAGACTACACCACAAAATAGTTAAATTGGATCCTGAATTTGAGCTGATGGCTGCCTTAGTCATGATATTGAACTTCTTGTTAAGAGGATCTTAAACATCCAAATGGAAGAGTGAACATATGGTAAGACTCAGATTCTCAGTAAACACTGTAAAAATGATGACATTCTATCAAAGGAGGCATGAATAAGTTTTACTTATCAAGCACTGCATTTCTCCAATAAATGGGAACGGAAATCAAGTGTTTTGACAGGCTGAAGTTTCACATTATTTGAGCTGAAGAACACTTACGAAGCCAGGAGAAGAGCTGCTGTTCCTACAAGCTGCAGTTTCCCTCTCAGAACAGACATGCAGGAAAGAAACCTGTCCAGGAAGTTGACGGCCAGGTAGAGAGTCTCTGCCCGAAGCTTATATTCTTCTCCCACCTCAACCAGCCAGTCCACCAGAATTGTTCGCATGCCTTCTGTGATGTCTGGTTGTTTCCTCATGTAGTGCACTTTGGGCATGTGTCTTATCTGTTTGGGGAAAGAGTTTTGATATTCAAATAGTTGCTATGTTAGAAAGATTACACCACAGAACAGTTGCTATTTTTAAAAATCTCATGAGCAAAGGTTAGCAGGAAACTCAGTCAAGAGCCAGATAAATCTTTACCACAATATGGAAGAAAGTGAGAAATTCTGGTTCTGTAATGCAATTAGTTAACAGATGACTTAAAGGAGGGGAAAAATGGCAATAATCATTATCCCCAAGAGTGAAATACTTAACATACAAACCCTTTTTTTTTTGGCGGTACGCGGGCCTCTCACTGCTGTGGCCTCTCCCGTTGCGGAGCACAGGCTCCGAATGCGCAGGCTCAGCGGCCATGGCTCATGGGCCTAGCCGCTCCGCGGCATGTGGGATCTTCCCAGACCGGGGCACGAACCCACGTCCCCTGCATCAGCAGGCGGACTCTCAACCACTGCGCCACCAGGGAAGCCCCATACAAACCCTTTGAGTCAAAGAGAAATAGTCCAAATAACTGCTACTCACCTCACAACTATTATTTTTCATAAACGTTCTCATGTTTAGATGTCACAAGAATGCCATTCACTCATGGTTATGGCCAAGAGTGTATAACTATCTTAATATGAAGTGCTTGGGGTGCTGGAAATTGAAGGAGAAGTTGGGAAAACTCACTTCAGCTTCTCTAAGGTACTGATGAATTTCTTCAGCATATTCAGTCACATTTATCACATCTGTACCAAAATCTGATGCATCTTCAGACTGGGAGTAGAGAGATGAATCTACCAGCATAGGGGAAACTGCAGGGGGTTCAACAGTATCAGGTAAGAACATTTAATTTAAAAACTAGTTCCATCCACTAAACCCCTACAGGCAGTTGTGAAAACAGTTACTACTCAGGGTGTTCTCTTGCTAGTTATATGCTACTAAATGCTGCAGACGATTACAAAGACAGGGTACCATCAGCCACAGATGAGTCCCATTACCTGTGTTAAAATCCAGCAGGAAGTGAAGGTCTGACTTGAGTGTTCTGGTGTCTACTTCATAGGCATCCTCAAATGCCATCCCCTCTCGCCCTGTGCAGCTGTCTCTGTCCCCTTGCTCAGGCTCGTCCACGTACATGTCAAATCCTTGCTTGGCTGGCCCCTGAACCCCGCTGGCAGACAGCGCTTTCTTTCCAGCTGGAGGGAAGACATTTTCTGACCCAGAGAAACACCTGAGTGCTGTGATCCCCTAGAAAAGGGTTAAGTTTCTTGTTAGAGGCCACCCCGTAGCCCTCATAGGTGCTAAGAACCCATGTGACTCAAACCAGCAGGCTGGAAAGATGCAAGGAATCTTAAATTGAAATATCTATGTCTGCAATTGAATTTCAGAAAATGAAGCTTCCCAAGGATGACTTTGCCCTTATCTTCGTCTACATTTGACATTTGGGAAAGGAGCTACCTAAAATTTGTCATCTTCCTCATGTATTTATCAAAGGGAACTCAAGATTATAGAAAAAAAGAAAAACTATAGCTCTCCTCCAAAGTGAACTAGGTACCACATGTGGATGGAAAATTGTAAATCAGTTTTTGTGCTTGTAGCATGACAGGCTTTTATACCAACCCAGCAAGGTTCTTGACACATAGTTACTGAGTTCCTATTGTCCTCCTTAAATAGTTAACTTTTAGTCAACAGGCTCCTGTAAAGGTCCCATTTAAACCTAGTTACTTAGAAACATGATGATTTTAGAAATGCATACTATGCATAAATTCGCCTATAAGATGTAGAACCTTATTATATGACATAATGAGAATAATAAATGAGGTTCTGGACATTTTTAAAATACAGCCAATAGTATTTTCTCAGCAAATTAGAAGTGGGGTGGAAGAAAAAGAAGGGTCAAGGATGACAAAGGTTTTGGGGTTGAATAACAGGAAGGATGGGTATTCCATTTACTGAGATGAGGAAGACTCTGGGAAGAGCAGTCTGAGGCCAGGGTTGGTGTTTGGTTTCGCCTAAGTTTGAGATGCCTACTGCATGATCCAAGTGGAGACATCAAGTAGGCAGCTCACCATGTGAGCCTGCAACATAGCTGAGAGGTCCAGACTGGAGATAGAAGAAGGAGTCATCAACAGATAGATGGTATTTAATGCCAGGAGACTTGAAGAGATTGCTAAGGGAGTGCATGCAGATTGAGATCAAATACTAAGCCCTGGCACACTCTAGCTTTTAGATATTGGATGAGGAAGAACCAAGATATTGAGGAGGTGTGGCCAGTGAGCTAGGTGGGAAACCAGGAGAGAGCCGTGTTTTCCAGGCTGAGAGAGAAGAAACTATTTCAAGGAATAAAGAGTGATCAATAGTGTCAAATGCCGCCAATCAGTCCAGTAAGGAAAGGATTAAGAATTGAGTCAAAGACAACAAGAGAAGAGTTTGAGACAGAGTATTCATTCAATAAACACTTGCATGCTACCCTGGCCAGGCACTATCCTAAACACTGGGAATACAGCACAAAACCTGATGTGCAAAAGCCTCATCCTGATGGGGTTTACAGTAGGCGAACTCTCAAGAAACACTGCCGTGAATGGGACAGTTGCTGCCAAGAGCTTTGTAGCTGAAAGGTTTTTAAGACTGAAAAAAAAAAATCACAATATATTTGCATGCTTCTGGGTTTGACCCAGTAGAGAAAAGAAAACTGAGAAAGAAGAGCTGATGGAATGATATCCTTGAAGAGGCAAGAGGGCATCAGGTGTGCTGCACACATGGGGGTTCACCTTACATGAGAGCAGGGACACATGGGTCATGAAGCAGGAGGGGGATGGCAGAGTATATGATACATGGGAGCATGTGGAAATTCTCTTCTGGGTGCATCTATATTTCTAGGAAAATAGGATATAAAGTTATTAGCTGAGAGGAAGGATGGAGATAGAGGCTTTGGAGGATAGAGAGAAGGGAAAGTGTAAAAGAGACGGTTTCTATAAGAAGGTTGTAGAGGAATAGAACCGGGAAATGTAGAGGTAGTGCCTGGCAACATAGAGGTTAGCTAACGGTTTTGAATTTAAAGTGAGCATAGGAGTAACTACCAATTCATGAGAGGTTTTAGACTTCAAGTTTAAAGAAGTAAATATCGCTAAGCAAATTAAGTTTGTTAAAACCACCTTTACTCAGTTTTTTCCAAAGCTTGTAACAGATTGGGTAATTTTCTCCCATAACTAGATGCCACCAAAACACAGATGCCTTGAACAGTCAGTAGATGAGTCAGTAGATGAGGCTTCTGACCTGGCCTCCATCATGGCTTTTTTTGGGGGGTAGGGGGTTCTTAAACCTCTCAAATTTTCTCACCTATACAATGGAAAGAATACCTTCCCACCTATTCCACTGTACTATTGCCAACTTCATTCCACTATAGATGTGCAGTACAGGCTTAAGGCACAGTTATGAGAAGCTTGTCTAATAACATACTTGAAGAATATTTTTTTTAATTTCAAAATTCATTCTTAAGGATCAAACTCCTCATTTGCATTTTAAGTGTCTGAATTTGTTTACAGTCTGTTAAGGGAGGTACCTATGATCAGTTAGGCACAAGCAACTGATATCAGATGGCCCATGATCCGTTTGCCTAACTGTCCTTTGTCCCGAGGAGAAGCCGACTTTTGAAGCATGCATTTGGAAGTAATCTAGTAGAGCCGATCCAATCCTGATTCTAACACCATCACCAATGAGCTTAACAAAGTTTATCCAGGATGCTTCAGGCACAGCCTAGATCAATCTGAATACCAGTCCAATCTGGAAGATCCCCAGTTCCATAGTTTATTTTGGGGCATTCACATTTCCTTTTAGCCCAGAACTTAACTGACTTTACACATACTTGACCTAAACAGTATGTGTTATTTCCTTGATATTGGCAAAATAACAAAGAAAATTATTCATGTTTCTAGCTGGAAAAGGGACCTGACAATGTGATCTTTAAAAAAAAAAAAAATGTCCCTATAGTCCAGATTCCATGGTTGAATACTCAAGAAGAGTTTGGAGGTAAAATTTCAAGAGAAACCCACCTCCCACCAAGACATGAGAGCCCTTCTCAGCCAGTAGCCTTCCCGGCTCTTCTCAGGCATTACCTGGCCACAGGTCCTCCTGTACTGCCCATTCTCAGTTAGCACCCCTAGTACTGTTCTTTGTGGCGGATCCTGGCCAAGCTGGGCTCTGGTTATCATCTGACAGGCATCAGGACCTCGGGACACTGGAGCCAGCACTACTCCACTCTTGGAGCTGCTGAGATGCATAGCCTCAGTCTCCACAGGCTACTGCTAGCAAGGAAGGAGAAACAGACAAGCTGGTTAGTCAACCTCTTCCACCAGGGCTCTAAGGATGCAGTGAATCTCCAGAAAAGAGAGCACTGTGACAGATATCTTCCCTGCAATTATTAGGGCTGAAAGGGCCTAAGCCACCGTGCGAGCGATCAAAGCTGCTTTGAACCAAAACTGTGATTTGAATCTCTCCTGGCTTTCTTCCAAGATCTGGTTGACAGCTGGTAGGAGAGAGAGAGACGTCTGACAAACCTCCAAGCCGAGACGCTAAGCCTCACGATAATTGGGAGTCCAAATCTACAAGCCCGTGTCTTTCCGGGCTATTATGCTTATTCGTCACCCCACCACCCCCCTGCCTGCAAACAAAAGACCCAGGATACATCACTGTGGGAAAGTACGTCCCTTTCCCACAGTGATAAGCAGGGTGCTCTTCCGCGGCCCTCCTCCCACAAGTCAGAAGTCCCCAAAACCTGCTTGGAACCCACAGCGGGCCTCGCTCTTCTCCGTCTTATATCTTTATACATCTGTCTCAAACAATTAGCAAGTGCACACTTAGACTGGGAATGAGGAGCCGCCGAAGGGGGCGGGGCGGAAGGAGACCGAGATGTTAATAGATTCCAGTCAGGGAGCCAGAGTCCCAGCTTTGGTGGCCCAGCGCTCAGAGCTATTTACCTTCAACACCCCCTCCCCGCGTCTGTTAAATCGGCCAATCAGCGGAGCTCCTGGGCCTCGCGGGGCCGTTTCCATGCCAACCACAGGGGGCGTGCGCGCTCTGAGGCCGCATCGCTATGGCGTCCCCTCACCTGGCATGTTCCGGGCGGACGCAGGCGAGCCCTGGGCGTTCAGAGCCGGGTGGGGCTAACCGGCGACGGGCCCCGGCTCGTCCTACCCGGACCTGCTCGGGTGTGCTTGGGCGTTCCTGGGCGGGCGGTCGCCGTGGGTACCTGCGCCTCTTGTGGCAGATGTCTGGGAGGGAGGAAGGAGGCCCACCCCGCGATGGCCGGGGTTTGGAAGGGACTGTTTCCTTGAACCCGTTCTCCCAACAGCCGCTAACTCCTCCCGCTAACGTCTTTTCCGCGGCCCGCTCCTGAGAACCTTGGCTCGGGAGAGCGACGCAGGGCCCTCGGGGCTGCGCAGGCCGCGGCGCCTTGACAGCGCCCGCCTGAGAGCGCGGCTCGCTCCCCTTCCCCGGCTCACACACCTACACCTCCTCCCAGAGAGAGGCCAAGTAGCAGCGAGTTGGCACCAGGTTTGCTCCGGGGCCTCTTAATTCGTGGTGGCGGCGTGTCCTCGGTCATTTTGGGTCCTTGCGCAACAGAGGCCGCGCCTGGCTGGCCCGGGTTTGGTGCACGTAACCCGGCAGGGCAGGAGAGGAGATCTGGAGTTTTAGGGTCACACGTGGTGCTCGCAGTCCCCACGAGAGGTTTTCCCCGACGGGTTCGGCAGCCACAGCGAGAAGCTGGTCCAGGAACGCGGAGATAGTGGCCCAGGAAGAGGAAGGAACGCGGGTGGCAGCAATGGGGCCTGGGACATTGAAGGGGACAGTGGTGAGGCTCGGAACTAGGGGGTGGGGGGGGGGCCTGGCCACGTGGGGAGGGAATCCTTGGGTAGGGGTCCATGGCAAGGTGAGGAGTTAGCAGGGGGCCTAATTTGGGGTAGAGGTGAGGGTAGGGAGAAGGGGCCCTGCGCACTCAGGAAGGGAAGAGAAGTCTTTGGAAACTAGGGAGGCCTGGCACCTGCAGAGGTAACTGGCAAGCCAGGTAGAAGAATATTTTTTGAAAATATTCGTGTGTGTGTGCGCGCGTGCACACACACATATGTTACTGCTTTTGTCTCTTTTTATTTTTTTAAACACCCATCCCAAAGTTTCTAAAGCAGACCACTAAAACCATTCAAATGGCCATTTTAAGAACTGGTTAGTTAATCACCTTATTTTGAATGGAGATGATTGTTAATCTTACCAAAATTTTTTTCTTAAGTATTTATTAATGTGTTCACCCAGTGAGCTGGGTATGCATTAATTTAATGGGAAAATTGAAGTATTCTACAGAAAGTGAGGAGAAAGTGTTTGTTTGAGTCAGATGTTAAGAGGCAGTTGGGAAGCATCTTGGAAATCAGTGCTGGATGCAGAAGGAGAGCAGAAATGGATTTTGTTTAATATGAAACTAACTTCTATATGTTTATCACCAACTTTCATTGGGAGGCAGCGATCCGATCCCTTTGCGCCCTGCAATTCCTATGCCTCTGAATATGAAGGCAACACAGGAGCTCTGGTAACATCTTGATTGTGACAACAGATGTAGGCAAGCACCAAATGCTGGGCTTTGCAAAAAGGTACTGCTCTCTGGTGGAGGAAAAGAGCCTTTCTGCTCCCTTCCCGCCTAGTGCTGCTTTTGGAAGTCTTCTTGGGACCCCTCCTCCACCTGATGACACTGTTGTGATTTCTGGGGACGCTGAAGGCCTCAGGGGTGGGGATCCACTTTGGACTCAGGAACAAGTTTTGCCAAGATCCGGAGATGCTTTGGCAGGACTAGAGTTCGTGCACTCACCGTGACCTGACCCTCTGTACATCCCTTTTGATGTGATTTCCTTGACAAAAGTGACCGAGGGTCTTCCCTGGTGGCGCAGTGGTTGAGAGTCCGCCTGCCAATGCAGGGGACACGGGTTCATGCCCTGGTCTGGGAAGATCCCACATGGCGCGGAGCGGCTAGGCCCGTGAGCCATGGCTGCTGAGCCTGCGCGTCCAGAGCCTGTGCTCCGCGATGGGAAAGGCCACAACAGTGAGAGGCCCACGTACCACAAAAAAAAAGAAAAAGTGACCGAGAACCTCATACTCTGCCTTTCTTCCAAAACAAAGGAGCCAGTGCAATGTTTGTTCCTAGAGCCTGTCTTGATCCTCTTTTCTGAGATTGAAGCTCAAGCAAGGAAAGGGTAGCGCTGGCCTCCTGGAGAGGCAGCTCTTTGAAGCTGGGTGTCCTGACTCGAATCTGGTCAGGACCAGAAGAGGAGGCTACTAAGGTGTCTGGAGCCTCTCAGCTGTCTTTAGTCTGAAAAATACCTTTTAAAAAGAAAATAACTCTTAACCAGATGGGACCCTTGGATTATTTCATACCCATTTTCCCCTACCCTCTCTCATGTGAATAGCTGCAGCCTAATCCGGCCTTAATGAATATGAAATATTATTATTATCATTACATGTTACCATCTTTCTTCTTTCTCCATCCACTTTGTTAAACTTGGCAAAGGGAAGTGATATGTGGCTTATGAGTTTATTGCTGTGCTGCCTTAGAATTCAGTATTAAATCATTGAAGTCCTCAGCTCAGATCTTAAATTGGAAAGTAATTCAAGTGAACTTTTATGTATTTTTTATATGTGCATACATATTAATTCAGATATTTATATAGCTTGTGCAATACTTATGGATTTCCAGAGTTTTTAAAAAAAATCGTCGCTAAATATTTGAACAAGTAATGATTGATGGCATAAAGACAAACTCAACTAATAAATAGGTGCATATGCCTCGGAGCAACTAAGTGCTGGAAGACTTGGCCTTATAATTAGGAAAAATAGGAGCAGAGAGAGTAGAAAGGACTTTCTCACAAATTATGCAGTTTTAGTGAGATTCATAATTATATCAATAATTTTGCTATTAGTGTAACAAAATCAGGATTAGGACTCAAAGTTGAGTAGATTTTCAATGTCTGAATAATTAAACTATTTGTTAATATATTGAGAAGTGAACAATACATTTTATTACAAATACATCTTTAATGTCTAAAATATTTGGTATAACTTATATGCTAACATAATAATTTCTTAGATTAAAAATTTACTTGGTCAGCACTTCCTGCCTGATATTCAGTGCTCGGCTAGTTTTGATGCTAGGATTAATTTCCATGATAAGGATGACAGCTGAATTCTTTACTAGGGATTTTTAAATCCCCAAGTCCTGTTAAAGCTGATTCCTCCCCCCTCCAAACTTCAATTCAAAGACAGTCTTTTCTGTTTGCCGGCAATTACCTGGCAGTTCAGAAGCTGTTATTACTTCTCTTCCATTTGCTCGTTGTAGCTAGTAATTAACCTTCTGTTCACACATTTCAGTTTTCATTCATTTGTATGAAATCAAGTTGATTTTCAGCATAGGGATGAAAAAGTAGAAGAGCTATTTTTTTTTTAAGGACCTCTGTCCCTTTTAGGGACTTATTTTGCCTGTTCATGGACATGCCTCTGCCGTTCTCAATATACATTTAAATTTAGAACATAACTATGTGGTAAGATGAGGGACAGATGCTGGGGATGGCGGGCGATTTGTGACATTTTAGCCCACTTGACCAAAGGATCCAGTGAGTCCAGTTTGAGAAGCAGCCAAAAAATGTACCTCCTTAGGAAGCTTATATCCTTGGGTGGTGCAAAGTGGATCCCTTAATACATAGCAGGTGAAGCTAGTTTTCATTGAAGTTTGTAAAGTCACTTTCTCTGAATGAAAATAGTTTGAATACATACATGATAGTGACCAAAGTCTACTATTCATTCACTCATTTTACAAATATTTTTTTGAGCATCCATCTTATACCAGGCAGTAGCTGGATATGGGACAATTAAAAAGTATCCCTGCTCTCAAGGAGCTTTTTGTTCAGACAAGGAGAAGGTAAATAGATTGTTATATAAGGTGCCGCATAATTAGTGTTTATTTCATCATGGGGTACACAGATGTATGAACAGAGAGCAGTAAGAACTTAGCGAAAAGGAAGAATGCAGGTTGCTGTGGAGATTTGGAAGCAGTATCCAGATCTGCTAATAAAGATGATTAGAATAAACAATTTTTTTGCAGGACAGATGGTATAGTCTACATTTATTCTAGAAAGGGGAAACCCAAAGGACAAGAATTGTCAGCAGTGTTTATTCCCAGTCTCCCAAGGGAAAGCAATAAACTGTGGTGTCTCAAAATACCCCTCCAGACTGTCAGTCCTGGTTCTGGGGCAGACTCCACAGCAACGATCTCATGAAGAAGTCCACTTCCCAGCAACTTGGGTGAGAGGAAGCTGGTTCTGGTGACTTTAGTAACCATGAGTCAGCCCCCAGTAATGTGCTCACCTAGAGGTGCACTATTAAAATTAGATACCTATCGCTGCAGACTTGAGACCTTTGGCTGTAGCCTCCCCAAAACTCTGTACCAAGGGAAAAATAAGTTTCAGTGGGACGATGGAGCCATTGTGGTTTAAATAATTTGAAAAGTTTTGAGTTGCCAGATCTTTACTGAAAATCAGTTTATTATTAGAGGAAGTCAAGAACCTGGATTTTACCCAACCTTTCCTAGATCTAAAATTCATCTGATGACCCATATGTTGTTATGAGGTCATTGCATCATTAAAGTTAGCTGTCATTTATTGGCTATATCTTTTTAGTTTATAGTACCGCTTATACCAGTTTTTCTGTGAAAATCAATTATTTTACCATCAGTTCTATGACAGTTAATTCTATAAAATAGATTTCCTATGTTTTACATTTATCTCTAATTCTCTGAATCTCTAATTGAAAACATTATGGAATCTTCACATCACCTGTCTGTGACTTTGTCTGGATGAATACCATATCTGAAAACAGGCTCATGTCCTGTTCACTCCAGTAATCATTTATTAATATTTTCTGCATATTAATATTTTTGTTAATTAAATCCTCCTGCCGGTAAATCACAGAATATTTGTAAAATTTGTTTTGCATTGCCTCAGTTCTTTTATTGCTCATCTGTAAATTAATATCAACAGTGGTCGCAACAAATGAGATTGGTTCCCATTCTGAACTTAGATTTTTAGCAAAACAAAATTTTTCATGCTAAAGACCAAAAAAATCAAAATCTTGTTGCAGGCTTCTTATGCCTTTTTTTATTACTATCAGGACTATCTAGCCTAAAGAATTCATATAGCCCTCATTATATGAAAATTCTATCTAGATAAAAAATATCTCAAACACATATAACTTTTCCTATAGCAACGACTCATAAAGTTGACTGCGTATATATGTGTTCTTTTTAAGGCATCTAATATATGAAATGAGGCAGCTTAGTGTTTTTGTCCATATTACCAGAATTAATTTTTATCATTAATGAACCTTTTGCCTAGTCAACAGTCAGTCAAAACCACTGTGTCCATATGAAGTGCATTGTGTTCTATAATGAAGAGTGCAACCATTTTAGTTGTTGTGATAGACATAGGGGTTACATAAGTGAATAATAATCTTGCTCAAAGTTCAGTCTTATAGAGGAAGAAAACAAATACACAAATGATTACCCACAAGGTAGAGTGAGGCTGTTGTCTAAGAAGTCCAGAGAAAGTTCTGGTTAAAGTCCAGGTGAGTTTTCAGTTAATTAAGAAAATCAGGAAAGTTTTCCTGAAGATGGCGCTTTTGTGTTTAGCCTTGAAATTTAGATCCGGTTTTGATAAGCAGGGTTTGGATTGATTGTTTTGGGAAGAAAATATTGCATGAGTAAAGACACTGAGAAAGAAATTGCAAAACAAGTTCTGGGATGCTGGTGCTTTGTGGCACCTGAGTTTATAATATAGAATACAGGTTGGTGATAGTAGACAATCAGGAACATTGGGATCATCATGTAGGGTCCTGAGTGCCAGAGTGAGGAGTTTGCTGTGAGACTTTTGAACAGAGGAATGACAACATTAGAACTATATTTATAGGAAAACAACCTGAGAGCAATGAATAGCCCAGGATTTGGGAGTAGGAGATGCATTAGGAAACAATTGCTGGAGGAAATGAACACCTGAACTGGGACCATGCTGTGGGCACAGAAAGAAAAACAGGCTCAATAAAGTCACCATGAGTGTGGAATCCACATGACTTAGCAACTGACTGTATGTTTTTTTTGAAGGAGAAGATGGAGGCAAACATAATTTTGCAATTTCTAGGTCAGGTTGATGGAGCAATAGTAAGGTTGACAGAAGTAGGAATGCCAGATTAACTGGTTTCAGAGGAAAAAGGAAGTAAAGAACAAGTTTAATTTTGTACATCATAGTGATAGAAGTCTTTCCTAATACCTGTCCAGGACCCTCCATCTCCATCCCTATGTATATGAATTATGATAATACTGAATTGCACCTGTTTTCAGGGGGTGATGATGGAGATGGAGGTAATGGAGATCGTAACACATTTTTCAAGTGTTTGTCTAGTATCCCCATTGTAATTAGCAGTTAACGTGGTTATACCAGGAAAACCCGTGAAGAATAAAAGATCCACAGGTTCCCATTTGCTGTTTCAGGGTACCACTCTTCCATTCAAGAGGCCCTCTTCCAGGACCATAAGTCCCCTGAGGTCAAGGACTGCATCTTATTCAACTTTGTAGGATCTCCTGGCACAGTGCCCAGAACAGAGTAGGCATTCAATGTTTGCAGATTAAATGACTGAATAATAAGATGTAATTTACACTTGTTACATAAATGAGCCAAAGATGGCCTGTGTATGTTGGCCCAATGTTGTTAATTTGTTCACAGCAGGCCAGGACCATTAGCTCAAAAGCCGGCCAGTCCTAAACTCAGATTCTGGCACATCCAGTTGTTTTAAATATACCCCCAATAAGCATAGGTTTTAGTCATTTAGAGCCTGCCTGCTTTGCATTTCCTATGAAACTGTACCCAACATCTGTTAGACTTAGATAAACAAACACTGGGACTTTAAAAGCCCCCAAGTCCCTGCTGCCCTTTGGAGCTCTCTGACCCAGAGACTCACGTGCTGCAGGGTGACACCCCTGGACATGTAACTTCCCTCTCCGTTTCCTCTCTCACACAGGAATGCCCTTGTTCTCTTTTTCTTTTGGGTGGTGACCCCACACCATTGTTTGCTGAAGGTCTCATGGTTGGTGGAACTTCCCATCTACCCCTCCACCTGCCCCCATGCAAACCTCTCAAAGCAGCACCGAAATAAAGCTCATTGTGTGCTACTGCCACCCTGTGGTCATATCTTTTCCCTGCTCTCCCAAATCCCCAAACTCATGCAATATGTGTGTGTTCAAGAGAGAAAACACACTAATTTCTTAAATTTGCTTTCTCAAGCCTATGTGTTTGTTTCTTTTTTCCTTTTTAGTAACTTCAGATTTTGGCACTCATTGAAAACATTCTTAGACTTGGAAAGCTGGAAGGGGATGGAAGTTATTTCATTAAATCTTGTTTTACACAGATGAGGACACTTGGGTTCAGACTTCTCTCTCTTTCAAAATTCAGCTCCTGAAAGTGAAGTTTCAGAAATAAATGAACACACATGACTTCTAATTCCAGGATTTACCTAAGAAATCATGATCATAAATAGCTTCAAAGATAGCAGTAGTCTGAATAACTATTATGCAGCCATGTAAAATAATGTAGATTTTTAAAATAACATACAGAAATGTTCATAATTTTAGGAGATATAAAAGTATAAAAACAGTGTTTAGTATGTTGCATTAAAAAAATTTTTTTATATGCTTAGAAAAAGCAACAATAAATACCAAGTATTTAGTAGTTATCTGTGCATCACAGAATTAGCTGATTATAAGTAAATTCATTTGGTATATCTATCGTTTTTGAATTTCCTATAATAAACAATATTAATTGCTGAATAAGAAAAAAATCATTATTAACGAAGTAAATTATCCGGGTGAGTTACAGGATCAGACCAATAACACTGTCCAATAGAACTTTCTGCAATGACGGAAATGTTCTATATCCTCACTGTCCAATATAATAATGAGTGGCCAAGTATAGCGATTGACTGTTGAAATGTAGCCAGTTCAACTGAAGAACTGAATTTCTACCTTAGTTTACATAGTTATGTCTAGCTAGCAGCTACCATATTGGTCAATGCAGGATTAGAATATTTGATGGTTGAGAACAGTCACAGAGCACTGAGGCATCATGGACAGTCTAATTCTACTGTATATGCAAATGTGAAAGTATATCTTGTCTAGCTTCCTCCTAAGTTATTCTTATGCCATAATTTGGGATAAAGTACACGAATAAATATTGACACAAAACCATCTATTCAGTGTAGGTTCTATGAGAAGAATTGACTTCACCATGTGATTCATAAAGAAGACCCATTTGTAAATGAACAAGGAAAATTCATCCAGAAATTGCATTTTTCCTTGTTAAAATGAAAAGTTCATCCTTTTCCCCGATCAGGCAATAATCCAGAGATAAAACCAGCACAACTGAAAGATCAAGTTGGGTTCTGTTCACCTGGTGAATTAAACCTTCACCATTTCATTTTATAGCTGTAACTATTTACTTGGATTTGCTGAATGCTGGACTTATGTAATAGTTTATATAAATTTCAGCTTAAGTTTTATTTTTGTTACTAAAATTGTATGTTGAATTTTGTGACCAAATTCATACCCTCCTTCCTTGATTTGAGAGCTCACCTCTCAGATTGGTACCAGTGTTTGTGAAATCTTCATCTCTCTACCAGTATTTCACCAGCACCCAAGATACCTCCTTATTTGGGATCTATTGTTTTGTTTCTTGCTTCCTGATGGAAGGAAACACTTTATCTGTAGGAACGATCTTCTGCTTTCCAGAAGATAAGAAGAGTTAATTTATGCAGCAGTGTGCTCACAATTCTGCTTCTTGATATTAGGGGAAACAAATCATTTCTCTCTGTAGTTTCCTTAATTGAGTAGGATTATTTTTTTAATAGATTCCATAGCGCCTTCCTTTGTATATTAATTTACTTGATAAAGCAAGAACACTATAGTGATTAAAAATTCTAGAGATGTGCTGGGAATAACAGGAACATTATTAAGATGATATAGGTTTTTCAAGTAGAAATTTTCTGGGAGAAATCTTTACAATTTCAATGAATATAGATGATATATAGCTAGAGTTATGAGTTATTTTTGGCTTTCAAACCCAAGAGAGTTCATTTAGAACAAACTACAAATTTTTACTGAAGGTGGCAGAAACAGGTGCTAAAAAGAGAGAAATGGAGAGTTTGTAATTCAGGCTGGAGGGAGACAGGAAGCTAGGGAGTTAGAGAGATCAGTCTAACCAAGTGTTGCTATGCCAGCCCTTTGGGAAAATAACCAGGAAATTTATTTACCCAGTTAATGAAAACAAGTTCAAATAAACAGTGATAACGTAATGTGTACTTTATAAATGGGATTTGGAAATAATACTCTGAGTAATAGCCGAGGTGATGAAAATAGTAGATATTTTCTTTGTTTCTTTTTGTTTACTTTGAATCCACAGTCAGTATTTTATCCCACTAGAACTGAACCATTTTTAAGTTGTCTGCATTTTGTAGGAAGCTGGCTTTGTATCCTTTTACTGAAGAAATACAGAAAAAAAACAAATTTCTTGTGTTGCTAAGACAGGAGGAATAAGCAAAATGAAAACTTCTGACCTTCAGATTAAAGGTTCTGTTGATTTCAAGCAGAGACCAAAGCAGTCATGAGGAAGGAACACTGAAAAAGAATTGAATCCCACTGGGAGAAATAAAGGAGAAAAGCTTCTGAAGCTGGAGGAACAGGGCTGGGCATGTTCCCCAGATATGTTGGGGTGTAATGTTCCTCTTTCCTTCTAATAAACTGCAATCTGTTGAGGATTGACCATCTGTCAGCTCAACAATAGCAGTGATTTCTATGTGACAAATAAAATGCAAATTCTAACCCATTTGAATAAATTAATAATCTGTAGCAAAGTATTCTAAGGGTGTTTCAGGGTGGAACTGATTTAAACATATCCATTCAAATTCTGATTTAAGTCATTAATCAAAAAGACTTTGTTTAATCATTTTTTCCTATGAGCTGCTCTCTGCATTTTCCACTTTGAAAGTGCACTTTTGGGGAGAGATAGGGATCTGAATTATGTAAAAACAAAATTGCACACCAATTTTTTTTCTGAACATTCTTATGTTCTTTTGGGGGAAAAAAAAAACCCATACACTGCATGTTACCTTTGGAAAAGGCTTATAATTTAAGAACTGAAATTCTTTATATTTTACATATAATAAATAGGAATTATTTTACTATTATGAAATACTGTTTCTCAGAACAGAAATAGGCATAACTCCCAAATTCTGATTTCCTTAGTAGCTTTCTAGATATGCCTCTAAAATACTCTCAAATCCAGCCCCTACTGCTACCTTTGATTTAACATATTCGTAGAACTTTTAAAAAGTTTGAATGAATATATTCTTTCATATAATACCTTACCATGATAAGTTTGACTTGTAATTTATCAATTGATTATATTTTTGCAGTTGTTAGGATGTTTCACAAAATAATAAGTATTACCAAACATTTTAGTTAATGTTTTTATATCTGATTTCTATAAATTAACCTGATATTTATCCATGCTGGGTGTCTATATAAGTATTTTTTAGAACATATTTAGAATGAAAGTGAAACAATGATTGCTATTTTCTCTCTAACAATCTTGCAGTCTTCTCCTACTGCTAAGCTGTAAATGGGCAGAGTTTGGATTCATGGGAATGCTCTCAGCTGAGAATCCAAACTGTACATAAAACTATAAAGCTTTATTGTCCCTTCCTGTTTCTGTATTCATCCCATCTATTTTCCAGCAAACATTTATGGGGCACTACTCTGTGGCAGGAACTTTCTTAGGTATTGGGAATGCAACAGTACACAAGAGAGACATGGGTTCCTGTCCTCAGAATTTATAATCTACTCCCTACTTTTCTAATAGTGGCTGTGAATCGATCTTACCAATTGTTTTAAATTCTGTATTAAACTCTAGATTTAAAACAGTGACATTTTCAAATACCCTCTCTTGCACAAGGGTCCAGGCTCCTCCCTCTGGAGCACAGGTCGCTGGCTATGACTCTCAGTCTCACTGATAGATTCAGTGCTGACAGTTCTATTTAATTCTGTGTTATTGCTCAACCAGTGTCTAAGGATTTCAGGACCTTTATGAAAATCATTTATTTATCTTTCAAGTTCTAGATGGCTGACTCTTTACCTTATGGGAACATGTACTCCTCAACAATGAAAATATTGAAAAGGTGATTAAGGTTTAATTAAGCTGCCAAGTCAATGAGATTGATATCTTTAGAGATAATTTCCCTTGCCAGATTTTAGAAATGATATAAAATTCATTTTCAAACATTTATCCACAAAGCTTTTCAGATTTACTTACACTACAGAGATATCATAGAAGCTCTAGGAAAAATAGAGTATTTAGAGACGTCAGAGATTTTTGTTGTTGTTGTTATTTGTTTGCTAAGACAAAGAAAACCACTCCAGAAAAAGGACCAAGTTACAAATGGCAATGCATTATCTAAAGTTGCTTTGGAAAGAAAATTAAAAGGGCTGTTTTGATGTTATTTCTCTTGCTTATATTGTTTTCTTGAAATTCCAAAGTCAAACAATGAATAAAAAGGTCAGCTGAGAAAACACATATATTTGGGATAAACTACTGCTCAGAAGTGAAGCTGATAGTATCTCTCTCAGTTTTGTTTTTAACAGTGATCTGACGAATGTGCTTATTATTGCATTTAACAAAAACATGACAGTTACCTACTAAGAATCAAAAATAAGGGATACAAGATGGCTAGGATAGTCTGCTTCTGGCAAGAGGGTAGACAGGTGTTTTTAAATCCTCCTGCAGCAGAACGCCTAGATGCCAGATACATTTCACAAAAATTATTTAAAAGGGGCTTCCTTGGTGGCGCAGTGGTTGAGAATCTGCCTGCCAATGTAGGGGACACGAGTTTGAGCCCTGGTCTGGGAAGATCGCACATGCCGCGGAGCAACTAAGCCCGCGCACCACAACTACTGAGCCCAGAGCAACTAAGCCCGTGCTCCACAACTACTGAAGCCCATGTGCCACAGCTACTGAAGCCCGTGTGCCACAACTACTGAAGCCCGTGTGCCACAACTACTGAAGCCTGTGCACCTAAAGCCCGTGCTCCACAACAAGAGAACCCACCGCAATGAGAAGCCCGCGCACCGCAACGAAGAGTAACCCTCACTCGCCACAACTAGAGAAAAGCTCACGTGCAGCAACGGAGACCCAACGCAGCCAAAAATAAATTAATTAATTAATTTAAAAAAATTATTTAAAATATATATCCGAGGAACTTCCCGGTGGTCCAGTGGTTAAGACTCCACGCTTCCAATGCAGGGGGTGCAAGTTCAATCCCTGGTTGGGGAACTAAGATCCCACATGCCACGTGGTGCAGCCAAAAGATAAAAAAAAAAAAAAAGACTGTATCCTGGGTTATAATCCTCAGGTTGGCAAGAATAAAATGTATACCTGAGAACATACAAAATAAGAGAATACCTAGGGATCTTACATAAAGAAGGGACTAATATTTGAAAGCTAATCTAGCTACAAGACCTCAGCTGACCTCAAGATAATCTGAACAGCAGGGAACTAGAGCCTTGTTTCTTTAATCATCATCATCATCATTATTATTATTCCACTGCATTCATTTATTAATAAGCACCCTAACAATCTACATGTGTGTCAGCTTTCATGTTTACAGAGAAGGAGCTTTCCCCCAGGCTGTGTGAGGACTCCCCATAACTCCCTGGTGAGTTCTACAAATACTGAAATGAAGAAGTTGGCTCCTGAGTCTGTCTGTTCCCAGCTTCCCTTTGGCTCAATATGAATGAGTTAGTGGTTCCCCAGAGTAAATCTAAACTAGATATCTTTAAGAGATGTTCTGGTTAATCTACCGCTGGACTAGAAACTAATGGAGAACTCCTAGAATATTAACATGAGAAGTGGCTAGTTTTCCTCCATTTAATAACAATCTGCAAAAAGTAAGTGTCAAAATCTAAAAAGTAGCATACCTTCACCAATCTATTGGTAAGAATGGAATTTGTATGAAACACCACAAATTTGATATTAGATGGAACTTGTACTAAATGACCTTTAAGGGACAGTTGGCTCCTTTTTAGTGGAATTCTTGTCAAGGAAGATATATATTAGCTTCACATGGTTTAAACTAACAGTTCTACTGTGAACTACTCTCAGTGTATGCATATATGCTCATGGATCAAAGCCAATTTCCTTTAACAATATATAAAAAGATACATTATATATATAAACCCGAACACCTCAACCAAGTAATGATATTCATTAGTAAGTACCAAATTGCACTAGTAGTCTTGTGGCTATCATGTTAGAATAAACATAATATCTGTATTATCCTAAAATAAAATTCTTCTCAGAATTTCATTACATACATCAACTTTTGTCGTATATCAACTAGCTGATATTTTTGTTCTTTATCAAAAAATGCTAAGAAAATTATTACCAGACTTTATATGGTTCTTAAGTCATAATTCCTGATTTCTTTACATATTTAATATGAAATGGTCCAGGAGGTATGTCCACTGTCAAAGTCTGTAGTTCCTTTCAGTGACATAGCACGTACTGCAAAGTTAACTATTACCGCACAAAAACATCTCAAGTATAGTAAAAAGAACCTTGGGTTTTAATGATTGTTCTGGAATAAGAAGGAAGGCCTTAGACCTGAGCAAAGCAGAGTTAGAATCCAGGCCCCGGAAGACACTAGTGCACTCAAAAGACTTCCCCCTCATTAAAATGGTGAACTAGAAAAAAAAAATTTTTTTTTTTTTGCCCCTGGAAAAAGGGAGAAAACCAGGAAACTTTGTATTCTGACTCCTGCTCCGGGTAACAAAGTAATATAAAACCCAGGAATTCTCACCTGAGAATTTTTAACTTTGGCCCTTTCACTTGGATTTGTGTTTCAAATCATACTACCTACAGCACCCAGGAAGCACCAAACATTTAAATGTTGGCAGACTCTTGGAGCACCTGGCAGAAGCAAATACAGGCCTTCTCTGGAGATATATACCCTCAGCTCAGAACTTAGGATTCCCCAAGTTAGCCAAATGTGAGCTCCCAATGTTACCAGCCCTCCCAAGTCGGCCCCCAGCAAGGGTCCTCCTGCCCAGTGTTGTTGGAGCCAATAGAACGAGACTGAGTTAGGTTTGGAAGCAAAGGAAGGCTTTAGTCTTCGATCAAAGAATGGAGAGCTGTGAGCTCTGGCTCTAGAGGACATGGTCTCCAGACACGCCGTGAGCAGGGCTGCTTTATAGGGATCTCGGGGAGGGGGTGGGGTTC
>NW_020174268.1:12048372-12209308 GCF_003031525.2 Neophocaena asiaeorientalis asiaeorientalis
GGGGTTCCTGGGGGGCTGGGGGCAGCTGTGCTGCTCACGCTCCAGATCACAGTGCTGGGTGGGCACAGCGTCTCTGCCCACGGCCCCACCGCCATCTTAGATTGAGTGTCATAGCTGCGCTTCTACCCACAGAGCTGAGGTGCCTGCGCAGTCTTTGGCACCAGGGCCTCGGGTCTGATGCGCCAGGTTCAAGGCGCAGCACCTATGCGAAAGTGAAACTAGACTAAGCACAAAGGAAAGAAAGGTTAGACTTTATTTTATTACCCAGATTCTATTTTTATTCCCCAGGAATTGTTAATGGGCTTTGCTGGTGACACCAACATAAAATGGCAAAAAAAAAAAAAAAAAAAAAAAGAGGAAATAAGCCACCATGAGCAAAAGGTCATGGCTGAATAAGATACCAAAGGATTTCAGATATTGACATTATCACATGGGTAATATAAAATAAGTGCTTACAGAGGCCAGCTGTCAGTTTCAATGTGGTTCCTCTAAAGGTACCAAAAATACGAGTAAAGAACAGCAGAGTATCATAAATGACCAGGAAGTTTGGAAAAGAACCAAATATAACTTCCAAAAATTAAAAATATCGTCATTGATGAAAGCAACCTACGTGTCCATGGATAGATAAATGGATAAATAAGATGTGTACACACACGTGTGTGTGTGTGTGTGTGTGTGTGTGTGTGTGTGTGTGTAATGGAGTGTTATTCAGCCATAAAAAAGAAGGAAGTCTTGCCATTTTTAACAACATGGAACTTGAGGGCATTATGCTAAGTGAAATTAGGCAGAGAAAGACAAATATTGTATAATCTTACTTATATGTGGAATCTTAAAAAAAAAAATGAACTCAGATACAGAGAATAGATTGGTGGTTGCCAGAATGGGGGAGGGGGATAAGTGGGTAAAGGGGGTCAAAAGGTACAAACTTCCAGTTATAAAATAAATAAGTCATGGGGGTGTAATATACAGCATGGGGACTATAGTTAATAATACAGTATTGCATATTTGAAAGTTGCTAAGAAAGTAGATCTTAAAATTTCTCATCACAAGAAAAAATACTATCTACAGCAAAATAGTCACAGCTGAAGAGACACTGAAGCCAAAGATAGAACTAAAGAAATTACACATGATATAGCACAAAGAGAGAAAATGAAAGAGAGATCAGAATCATAGACAATACAATTTTAGTAAGTGAAGTGGGTAAAGGGGGTCAAAAGGTACAAACTTCCAGTTATAAAATAAATAAGTCATGGGGGTGTAATATACAGCATGGGGACTATAGTTAATAATACAGTATTGCATATTTGAAAGTTGCTAAGAAAGTAGATCTTAAAATTTCTCATCACAAGAAAAAATACTATCTACAGCAAAATAGTCACAGCTGAAGAGACACTGAAGCCAAAGATAGAACTAAAGAAATTACACATGATATAGCACAAAGAGAGAAAATGAAAGAGAGATCAGAATCATAGACAATACAATTTTAAAAATTGAAGGTAGGGCTTCCCTGGTGGTGCAGTGGTTAAGAATCGTCCTGCCACTGCAGGGGACATGAGTTCGAGCCCTGGTCTGGGAAGATACCACATACCCCGGAGCAACTAAGCCCGTGGGCCACAACTACTGAGCCTGCGCTCTAGAGCCTGCGAGCCACAACTACTGAGCCCATGTGCCACAACTACTGAAGCCTGCGTGCCTAGAGCCCGTGCTCCGCAACAAGAGAAGCCACTACAATGAGAAGCCCACACACCTCAGCAAAGAGTAGCCCCCGCTTGCTACAACTAAAGAAAGTCTGTGCACGCAGCAACAAAGACCCAATGCAGCCAAAAATAAATAATTTTTTTTTAAAAATTGAAGATAACTTGGAGTTCCTGAAAGAGAATAAACAGAATAGGGCAGAGATGATATTCTAATATATGAGTTAGGGCACTAAATTGTTCACTTTCAAATGGTTAATTTTGCTACATTAATTTCATCTCAATAAATTATTTTAATATGTACTTCTTGACATATATATAATTTCTTATATGTATAAGAAATTTAATATATATGATATATATCTTAACATATATATGTATGTGTATATATGTCAGATTCAGAAAGCACGCTATATCCCAAGTAGGGATAGTAAAAAGTAAGTAAGTACTTACTATAAAAAGTACTTTTTATAGTAAGTAAAAAGAAATGTACAATTGGAGAAAAAAACAGATTATCTCTGAAACATTGACTATCAGCTGACCTCTTAAAGTAACAATGGAAGTCAGAATAGGGTGAAAAGTATAATATCCTCAAGATGCTGAGAGACAATAACATCAAAGTAGAGTACTTTACCTAGCTAAAATGTGACTCAAGAATGTGAACAAAAGAAAGACATTTTCCTTACTTCAGAAAGAAGTAAAATTATTCCACAAGGAAGAACTGAGATAAAAGAAGGAATAGTAAAACAAAGAACTTTGCAAATATGGATAGATATATATAAATATTATAACATCATAATTTAGGGGATAAAATTTGGCAGGGTTATCAAAGCATTTAATCCCCTTCATAAATTTCTCCTCCATTATATTACTTTCTCCTGTCATGGGAATCATCCTATACGTGAGCAGTCCTTGGCTTCATCCTTCAAAGATTTTAACATGTGGCCTCCCTCTTTCTCCCCCCGCTTTTTTTTTTTGTCTCTTTCAGTACTGTAGGCTGCAAATTCATAAATTTAAGACTTTTATTCATGTTTTCAGCAAACATTGATTACTTGCTTTGCGCCAGGGGTTGTGCCAGACACAAGATACAAAACGGCTTGCTATCTGGACCGATATATGAATAAGTACAGGAAGCACGATGTTAGAGATGCTGTGATTGAAATATTCTAGACACTTAGGAGAACAAAGGAGGGAGTGATTGATTCTGAAACCCAAGGAGACTGGAGAAGACTTCATAGAAAAAGTATTTCCAAGCCAGCAGGGGAATCAAGGGCATGCTGGGGGAAGGATGCATGTGTGTGCAGAGAGGATCCGTGTGAAATCATATAACATGTTAGAGGAACTGCAAAAAAGTTTCACATGGCCTTAGCATGAAAAAAGTGGGGCTGGGGCCACTGCTAAAGACAGAGCTTGAGAGAAAGGCACAGGTCAGCTCAGGAAGCACTTGGTCAGGCATGCTAAAAGTTTAGGCTTTAGTACATGGACCGCAGGAAATTACTGAAGTGTTTTTAAGCTGGGCAGTTACATGGTTAGATTTGCCTTTTAGATATATCTTGTGCCATCTATGTGGCAGGTTAATCATAAGATGGGATTTCCAATTGAAGATGAAGATACAATTGAACACCAGTCTGTAGAGCAGTACAAGAAAACATCTAAAAAATTAGGGATAATATCAGAAAATATGGCCATCCAACATGAAAAACATAGAGAACGAACAAAATGCTAAAGAGATCAGCCAACCTCAAAATATTTTAAATATGTATCATCACCCAAATGAGCTTACTAGAGATGTAATGTACATGTATTGTGGAGACCAGACAGCCCTTTAGCTACCTAAGATAACAGCAGATCGATGAAAAGGAGCCAGTATCTGGATAAATGTGTCTCCAGTGTTGCAAAGAGCATTCATTGTTGGTCAGCCCCTCATTCCCTTTATTCCACCTCTGCGTTCAGCCTCGTATTTACTCCTCTGAGCAGATTTCAGGACAGAGTGCCCTTAACAAATGGCAGGTTCCAAATTATCCTGCCAGTTATTGCTCCCATTGTAAGTTAATACCTTAATTTTTAGGTTTATGAGTCTCCCTTCTGTCTTCAATAAATCAACCCCCTAGAATTCCATCAACTTCAAACCCACTGATTGTATTTATTTTTCTCAGCCTAACAAAGATGAGGACTATGGATTCATCCAAGATAATTCTCACCTGCCAGCAATATTTCTCCTTGGCAATATTTCTATTGCAATAATAGGTATGATTATCTAATGTCCCAAGAAACATCCATCCTCCTCTGAGATCCTCCAGGCTATGTCCAACTCTGCAGCATAAAGAAAAGCATGAAGAGGTAGATCTCTGAATTTCTGTTCCTAAAGTACTGTGCTCAAATTTTGATTGGTTGAACAGCTAGGTGCCTTTTACCCAAGGAACCCTTGGTGAGATTTTATAACACACTGGGAGATTTTTACAGATATATATTTTGGATCTGTGGGCTTTGGATCTGAGGGCTTTAAAACCATAGAATGCTAAAATACATTAGCATTCCACAGATTTTAATAAAATGTTTATGAGGCAGTTTTAGAATTAACTTTAAACATTTTAATATTACTTTTAAATTTCCTCAAATTTGTCATATAACAAAAAACAGATTTTAAAATAATTGGAAGCCTTTCAAATACCAATCTCTCAAAAGAAGTTGCAACCTTTATGTGTAATTACATTTCTATAGCTAAATCCACATTTCTTTTTAGTTATGTTACAAGATATTTATAGTATCAATTATCAGCTTCGGACTGTACTTGAATCATGTTACTTTTTAAATTTGTTAATGAGCATGATTTTGTGTAAAAACCAATGCTTAAAACAAATAATTGTCATACTAGTAATTATTCTAGTAATAATTTCATCCTGAAATAATCACTAACTTGATATCACATTTTTTACTTCTTTTCCTATTTCACAGCTATAGTATTAATTAGCAAATAGCAGCTGCATAGTTGATCAGTACCTCGTTGTCCTTTAATTCCTTCTCCAGCCCACATACCATTTTCAATACTCACTCCCCTACCTACATGTCCTTTTGTCCCATTCTGTTACATCCACCCTCATATTTACAAACTGGGTCAAGTGCTACTGATTTTAGAACAGTTGGCATATTGCAAAGGTGAGAACAAAATTTCTTCTGGGATATCTAAACATGTTGTGGTTTAAGTAGAAGTGAAAGGATATTTTTCCTGCTCCAACCACATCTTGTAATCTTAGTGATTTCTTACCCCTGATACCTTGACTCCCCCATAGGACAGGGCTTAGTTGTAGACAAGCAGAAGATGATAATAAGAGCAAGTGGTGTGCAATTCCATTCAACTTCAAGCCTCCTTCTCTGTGCAGCTTGTCCTGTCATTCTGGGCAGTGAGATGCTAGCTTATCTTATTAAGATCAAGCACAGGCCCACACCCACCCCAAGTCACTTAAGTGAAACTAGCCAGGCAGAGAAAGACAAATACCGTATGACCTCACTTATATGTGGAATCTTAAAAAAACAAAGTCAAACTCACAGAAGCAGACAGTAGGATGGTGGTTACTAGTTGCTGAGGAGTTGGGGAGATGGGGAAATGCTGGTCAAAGGTACAAGCCTTCAGTTACAAAGTGAATGAGCTCTGGGGATTGAATGCACAGCATGTGACAATAATTAATGATACTGTGTTTTGAACTTTGCTAAGAGAATATACCTTAAGCATTCTCACCAAAAAGAAAAAAAGAAAGAGAGAAAGGAAAAAATGTAGCTATATGAGGAAATAGATGTGTAAATTAACCTGATTGTGGTAATCATTTCACAAAGTATATGTATGTCAAATAATCATGTTGTACATTTTAAATATGTATAATTTATTGTCAATTATACCTCAGTAAAGTTGAAAAAACTAAAGAGTAATGCAGCTCTTCTGATTGGGGTGAGATTTTCAGAGATCTACAGAGCAGAAATGGCATTAACTACTAACATGGGTATCATCCTTCTAGAGTTTACAAAATATTGGGCTGGCCAATACGTCTTATGTTATGGAAGACCCGAACGAACTTTTTTGGCCAACCCAATATCTTCTTTATTTCATCTTTTTCTCCACTTGAGAGGTTTGCAGAAGTTAAACAACTGACCTGAGGTTGTGGTAGGTCAAATTGTGATGCACCAAAGATGTCCACACCCTAATCCCTGGAACCTGTGAATAGTCAAAGGGACCTTACATGGTAAAAGGGGCTTCATGGATGTGATTAAGGTAAAGATCTTGAGATGGAGAGATTATCCTGGATTATCTGGGTGGGCCTGATGGAATCACAGGGGCCCTTACAAGAGAGATCAGAAGATGATGAGGGTTGTAAAAGACTGGAGTGACTGGGAGGAAATGGTTATGAACCAAGGAATGTGGGGAGCCTCTAAAAGCTGGAGAGGCAAGGAATGGATTTTCCCCTGGAGGGTCCAGAAGGAACCAGCCCTGTGGACACCTTGATTTGAGCCCTGTAAGCCTCATTTGGGGCTTTTGAGCTCCAGAACTGTGAGAGGATAAATGTGTGCTATTTCAAGCCACACAATTTGTGGTAATTTGTTGTTATAGTAGCAACAAGATAACGAATATACTTAGGAAATCTTCCTGTCTGGTGTTTTCAGTGCCAGGGTAGGATTGGTATGCCTGCTACTCAGCACTTTATGGAGCTTGTACTGTTGTCGTCTTGCTGAAAAATCTCAAAGTTTTTACATCATCAGGTAGATCTTATATCAAGTCCCAGTCTTTTCCTGAAGAGAATGCAAGACATCTTTGCAAACTAAATGGTTTAGAAATTTTCTTTCCAAATTCATAGCCACAAAGGGAAATTTCTCAGTTTTTAGTTACTGAATAGGCAGTCTCTTTGGGCTTGGACAAATTTTTAATTACTCCTTGACAAATTAGCATTCCTGTATTAATGATGATTGAATTTCATAAAAATTATTTTTTAAAAAACCTCAAGTGGGATGGACTCGATAGATCCTGAAATTATCCTGTTTCTCTAAAATCTTATTTCCAGGAGGGATTATCTTGTTTTACACAGTTTGACCGAAAATATAAACAACCAAAATATAGTCTATGTTGTAGTTTCTTACTAATGGTCCCATTTTTGCCTCTAATACATCCTAATGTGATAATGATAGATTTGCCTTTTGCTAAAATCCCTTCAGCCAATTTCCAATTTATACAGCTGAGACCAGAAGAAAATTGAACTTTCTTCTGCATGGAAGATTGTAAAGCTAATATCTCTAATGCTTTATGAGTCACATAAGCCAAAGTTAAAAATATTAAATTAAATATTAAATTTGAATATATTCAAATTTCAGAATTCCAGTGATTACTTGGGTTTCCTGATAGAGTTTCAGAAAGTGAAAAGAGCAGCCAATTCTATTTTAGGGGGCAGACAACTTTGTGTTACAGTTTAAAGAAGGTGATTTTTTTTCACAAGACTTTACCCATGGACATTGTTCAGGATGGATGTGGGAAGTTGTCTCAGGAGTCAGAGAAACCTCCTAAGAAAGAGAAATAGGGCTGTTTGGACTGAGGGTGGAGGAGGTTCCATTGTGTCTGGCCTTGGTGGCCATCCTCAAACAACTTCCAGAAAATTAAAGATTTTGGAGAGCCTGGGGTCAAAAAGAACTCAAATGAAAATCAAATATAAACTCCAAGAATAGAAAGGAAAGGAAGAGAACCTCATACTTACCCTCATATGTTTGTCACTATACCCATAGGTCCTAGAACAGTGCCTGACTGATGGTAGACACTCAGTAGTGTTTGTGGAACGCATGCATGAGTGCATGGGGTGCATGAATACGAAAGGGGTTGCTTCCTTGAATAGTTTTCTAATAACTAATGACATGTCCAAATGGCACCAAGCTTATTTACTCCTTGTGGAGTCACAATCACTCTAAAAACATTTTTGAGTTGTCAGGATATATTATCAAGTCACGAATACTTTCATTATCAAAAGATTTTCCTCTCAAAGCAATGCCTTCTCCAGCTGAGCATATAATAATTTGTTGTTCTTTAGTAATGAAGAGTCACATTGTGGCTTGGTATATTTCATAATAGCCAGTTATTTTTCAGACTGCATTGCAGACTCAATGGTCTAGGAGGGGAAAGAGGAGAGTATCTGGATCCAGCAGTTTCCTTGCAGTAGAGATGTGTCACCACAACGGGGATATAGTTATTTCCAACCAATATATGTCATGTAGTGTTCTTTATCATAAATGAGTTGAGATTTTTAATTAGCATTTGGTATAGATGAAGAATATGGTAAATATATAACTTCCTTCTAAATTTTAAGTATCAATATTTCTATAAAAGTCTCAATCTGTTGAAAAAAAAGAGAATGCTATTTCAAGAACCGCCCCAGCCAGACTTCACAGATGTAACAAATGTGTGCTGGGATCTGGGGATAGTAATGAAGCAGAGGATGTGTGTTGCACTCTCATCTGTTCTGTCAGCCCTCACTGTTGACGGTGAACAAACAGGGCAGCAAAGTTGAGCCCCTATAGGAAGGAGAGCTAAGCCAGAGGGAGAGAATAGAGCATGATATACAATCTGCCAATCACAAGCAGAGGAAAAGTTAGGGACATAATTGGATGGTGCAAGTATTAGGCAAGGTACCATTTCAGGCACTTAGATGAAGCCAGATTAAAAGAGAGGGAGCCTGATGGTCAGGCTGTTGTCGGCTCAAGCATGATTCTGGCTCATGCATGGTCAGATGGGTATGTAGAGTTCAAAACAGAGGCAAAGAAATTGACAACAAATATCAGAAAGGACATTTTAGGTGTGGAAATGGCAAGCTGATCCATAGAAAGACACACTCAAGGTTAATCTTGGTTTGTGATTTTTTTTTATTGTGGTAAAACAGGCATAACATAAAATTTACCATTCGAACTATTTTAAGTGTATAATTCAGTGGTATTAAGATCATTCACAATGATTTGACACCCAAAACAAAGGCAACAAAGACAAAAATAAGCCAGTGGGACTACATCAAACTAAAAAGCTTTGGCACAGCAAAGGAAGTCATCAACAAAATCAAAAGGCAACCTGCAAAATGGGAGAAAATATATGCAGATCATATATCTGATAAAGGGTTACTATCCAAAATATGTTAAAAAAAAAAACCCTCATACAACTCCGTAGCAAAACAAATGTGATTTTAAAATGGGCAGAAGATCTGAATAGACACTTTTCCAAAGAAGACTCATAAATGGCCAATAGGTAGATGAAAAGGTGTTCGACATCACTAATCTTCGGGTAAATACAAATCAAAACCACATGAAAGATATAACCTCACACGTGTTAGAGTAGCTAGCACCAAAAAGTTAAGAAATGACAAGTTTTGGCGAGGATGTGGAGCAAAGGGAAGGCTTGGCGGGAATATAAAGTTGTGCAGCCACTACGGAAAACACCTTTTTCATAACTATTGTTAGCACAACGTTGCATATAAGATTTGGAATGATTAAGAGAATTGCTCAAGATCCTGGTATAGCTAATGAGTTCTAGAGGGGAGCTCTATTCTGTTTCTCCAGAAGCCCAGTGAAAAGTTCTTTCTAGACCACAGCAGCCTGTCTGGGACTGAGAGTTTGTGCTGCACCAGAAACACAGGAAGTCAAATAGTCGTTCTTAGTCAAGCTTCTTCGTATAGAAGAGTAATTCATTTTAGTTTGTTCCTTGAACAATGTTATGCTGAGAGTAAGGACAGTAAAATATGATTTTGTATTATCTTCCAGATTTATACAGAGTTAAAGTTTCCCCGATTTAAATTCCATATGTGTAGTCCAGTGTTCTGGACTATAGACCAGCGTTCTTCATCAAGAAAAATATCTCTAAGCTGTTATTTGGCGCACAGCGTGGACCTGGAACCATGCCACAGGGCTCTGTGCATAGTCAAATACTTGAAATAAAGTAGAAGCTACAAGCAATGGGATGGAAGAATGGAATTGTTGACTCTCTGATATTAGGCACCTTCTTGAATACAATAGGCATAAAAATGCAGTAGCTACAATGAGAGTAGCAGAAGATGAAATGTTTCTGCTTATGAAATACCTTCTTGAATCACACACCATCAACCACAAGTTCTCACCTGGAACACAGAATGCTTTGCCTGCTAGAAGCTCAGAGTCTGAACAAAGCCTGACATTTGGAGCAAAGTGAGGCATCTATGATAAATTATAAAAGAAAAAAGAACATGAATTTAAAGTAGATCGGCTCAAGAGAATGGTAGAGCTGTTGAATCTTGAACTTTCATACCAGTTGTCTAGTAAGAGAGAATCCACATGCACCTTCAGAAAAAAAAGAGGTACTTCTTTAGAGAAAATTCATGAATTGACATATGAGCACAGAAAGCTATTTTATATACTCTGATAAGTCTCCCTTTCAAACATCACACTTTCATGCAAGTTATGAACAGCACAATTGCTATTAAAAAGAAAAATAAAAAAGAGAACATTTTCCTCTGAAGATACAACCCTCAGGAAGGGTGTCTGACCACCAGCAAAAAAGGTGATTTGGGGCAGCAGAATGAGCCTGGCTTTAAGTGTATCTTTTCTGCCTTCCTAATAATGCCTCCATTCAGTTTAGCTTAGAGTCTTCATTTCCCTTGGAGAGTGAGGCTTTGAGATTTGACACAAATACCCCAAGAGAAGTCACACTTGAGATGACACCAGTCTTTTATACTAGGATGAATATCCGAGTGGCCAGGTGGACCAGGGAAAGCTAGAGTCCGACATCAGAGGAAAGGGCCTCAAGGCAGGCTGAGGTCAGACTTCGCTAATTTACCACTTTGCTTGGGGCTGGCACTGGGAGTCTTGGATGTAAACAAGCCCACAGTGCTCCCTGCAGGGGAAGAGCAGGGATTTGGGGTTTTGGTTTTTTGTTGGGTTTTTTTGTTTGTTTTTGTTAGGCTTTGTTACCTTCAAGTACATTTTGGTAGAAACAGGAATTGTCTAAATCCACCAAAATAATGGGAGTTTTGCTTTGCCAGCTTGATTGGAATTTGCAAAGCTTGTAGTCAGCAGAATCAGTACAATCCCAGGAATGACACTCTTCCATCAAACGACAAACAAAAGTCATATAAAGTTAAAATCGTCTTAGAGAAAAATATAACCCTTTTCCCTTCCCCTTAATAGACAAATTTTGCATCTTTATGACTATGAATTTTAATTGTGTGCATGCTTAGTTTTAAATGGTTATAATTGTATGTATTATAAACATCATTTAATTTTTTTATCAATCATTATTTTGTAAGTTTCAAAGGCTCCATAGGTCTGTTAAGTTGCTGGATAATGATTTACTTAATCATAGTTTTGTACCTTGACACCTTGACCAGCATTTAATCTAAATGACATACATGAATGGTTTGTTTCCGTTTGAATTAATTCTTTAAGATAACAGAAATAGTGACTAGTGGCAGATGCACAAAATTTGGAGGAAGAAATGTTCGAATTCAGATCTTGACTTACCTGCGTTTAGGCAATGTGCTCTGTGAATATTAATTATCCTTTCAAAAGCTCAGACGTCTCTTCTTTGTAACGGGGCTAGTAAAACTTAAATGGTAAAACACAAATACAGCATCTGACATGTGGTTGCATTGTGGTAATAGCATAATCAGAAGTGGCTATTGTGCTGCAGCAAACATTATTAACTATCGAAATTATTAAGTAGGATGCCTTTCCTGGTCCTCAACTTCCAAAACCAAATCCAGGAATCCAGTAAAAACAATGCCTGACCAGGCGTCCCCTTCTCTCTTCTCCTTAAAGAAGACCTTTTTTTTCTCTTTTTTTTTTTTTTTGGATTTCTGGAATAGAAGCCAAGGTACCTCCCACAACAAGAGCAGGAAAGAAGAAAAAAAGTTCAATGTAAGGCAGAGCTGGAGGGACAGTTTTAGAGCACTGACATAGGAGAGGTCCTGGAGCACAGGAAAATTGGAGGATGGAGGAAGGGGCTTTTTTTAAAAAAATTTATTTATTTTTGGCTGCACTGGGTCTTTGTTGCTCCATGTGGGCTTTCTCTAGTTGCAGCGAGCGGAAACTACTCTTCTTTGCAGTGCGCGGGCTTCTCATTGCAGTGGCTTCTCTTGTTGCGGAGCACGGGCTCTAGGCGGCGGGCTTCAGTAGTTGTGGCACATGGGCTCGGTAGCTGTGGTGCATGGGGTTAGTTTCTCCGTGGCATGTGGGATCTTCCCGGACCAGGACTCAAACCCATGTCCCCTGCATTGGCAGGTGGATTCTTAACCACTGCGCCACCAGGGAAGTCCCAGAAGGGGCTTTTAAACGGTGCTATCCCGTGTTATAAATCATATCCATCTAATGTTCTTCAATGAATAAAAGCAAAGAACGTAATCACTTTTTAAAGTTTCCTTGCTGTTGATTCACTTTGTTATAAAGCAGAAACGAACACACCATTGTAAAGCAATTATACTCCAAAAAAGATATTAAAGAAAAAAAAACTTCCTTGCTGCTAAATTCTGCCTCTGGAATGTCTTTGTTCTGAAAATAAGCAATGTGGATCCCTAGATATATAGGAATTAAGTCATCATCATCCACCTCATCATTATCATCAGTATTTATTTGTAGACTTGAGATTACAGGATGAAGGGGTAAAATCACTTTCACGACTAATAACATTTTTCTGTTTAGAAAGACTGCTCTGGTTTACATTGGTTTGGCTCCCCTTCAAAAGAATCAGTCTTCTTATGTGCCAGGGCCTGAAGCTGTTTGAGGTACATTGGTCATCAAGCATCGGTCTCTGCAAACCTGAGTATGTGTCAGGGCTTTCCGGTGATGAGACTCACAGAATCTTTGGGGAGAAGGGAGGCAACAAGAGAAGGCTATAGTTTTTCACAAGCAGCAAAGGCAAAACAAGCCCTTGACAGCTGTTCTCTCCCCAGCCCCCTTCCTGGCCCTCTGGTAGTCATATCATAGAGGCCAATCCTTTATGTTCACTGTCTGAGCAACTCCTCAATATGTGTACACAACTACATCACAAATCGCAAAAAAATCAAATCTAGATCAAAAAAATCAAATCAAACTGATGAGAACAGCAGCTTCAGCCTCGAAGAGATACAATTCTTAGAAACTCCTCAGAGGTGTTCTGCTTTCACACAGAGTTCAAACAAACAGGAGATCTGTTATCTTCTTGACCTGAATACCTAATGAAAAGCTAAAAGCAAACGACATCTGTATTAGCTCAAGGTTGCAATTAAATGGAAAGCAAAATTTAGAACAACAGCAAAACCCTGATACAGATCAGTTCACAAGAGTCATGTAACATTATCAGCTCTATAAATAAATAATGCCCCTGGCCGGAGTAAATAAATAGGAAACATCTATCTTTGCATTATAAATGGCAATAGAAATGAGGATATTCACACTTACAAAAGGAGTGGCCACTCTAGTACCTCATTCTAATTAAAGAATAAAATAAAATATAAGAAATATAGAAATAATAATGTTTTGGTCAATCTATACTGATAAAAGTCATGGAGACATACTATACCTTCTGACCACAGCAATAATTCACAACACAGCCACTAGAGCCAAGGCAATGTGTTGAATAAGTTTTGTGTGACATTGGAATCTCTTTAGTAAGATACGATAAATGTTTCTGGAAATGTGAAATGTCAAGGATGTCATGAAGTGAGTGGCTTTAAAAAACAATTATTTGACATATTTAAGTCATTTTAAAGGGAGGCTTGAAGTTCTGTTGAATAGGTTAAATTTGACAGAAAGTTCTAATCAGAAGCATTAGAGGAAAAGAATTTTGGAAGCCTAAGATAGAGGGATAGTGAATAGAAGATAGTGAATCCTGAAGCATAGTCACCCTTACCCGGACACACCACCACCACCACCACTACCACGTACTGCGAACATACATGCAGGTTTTTAAATATGTCATTGACAACCATGAATGGGAGAGAAATGTTTTAGTGCCTGGGAGACCCACTGGGTGGCCTGAACTTGGAAAGTCTGTGATGAGCGGCTGGCTTCAGCAAGCTTGTTTGCAAATAAAGCTTGGCTCTTTTTAGAACTAGGGTGAAATCATCCCAGCCCATGCAATCAGCACCAGCAGCCCTCTGCTCTCTCTGTTCCCATTGGCCTCCTCCTGAGTCACTCCTCTTCCTGCCAAGACCCTCTTATGGGCAGGAAGGGAAGTGGGGAAAGGGGCATATAACAGAGGAGTGGACCTTGCTTTATCATCTTGAAAGAGGGCTGCTAAATAAGCCCCTAAAATTGTCTTGTTTCATGTTGTTGAAACAACATGATTCCTGTTTGCTTGCACTCTAACAAGACATCAGCCTTGATTCCTTATATTGGCAGATGAAAAGAGAACAGGATATGTACCCATATCTCTAGCATACGGTATCAGCTTTTTAAGAAATTAAGTCATCTAAGTACTTTTTAAAAAAATTATGGGTTTTATTTCATGCAAATAAGCACCCCTTCTTCCTCCTTCTGTGCTATACCACAAACTTCCCAGGGTAATTTATTCTCTAGATCCCTCTTAGAAGACAGGGACTGAGAACATTCATTACAAAGAAGGATTAATTGAAGAGCTTTTCCTTTAGTTAGTCCTGTAGGTATAAAACTGCTTCTATGTTAGTAAGGACTATCTACCCAAATACCACAAAATAAATTTTTTAAACAGAATCCTTCCTTCTACAATCTTGGGCTCCTATCCTGCTTAAAGCAAAGGTGGAAACTTGATACAAGAAACACTGTACCTCTAGGAACATGAGCTAAATGCACTACAAACACTCTGCCTCACTACCCTGGTTTGAGTGTCCTCTCATCCTTCCATTTATTTCCTGTTCTGGGAAGCACAGGAGTTAAAAGTTTTGGACCACGATGGTTGAGGGATTAAAAATGGATATGCTTGCTAGTGGCAGTTCTTAATCTGCTGCAAAAACAAAAAAACAAAGGAAAAGTTTCATGCTAGATATTAAAATGCAAGCTTTACAGTGACTTGAAATCCTTTCAAGGAAATACTCAAGGGAACAGAGAAATCAGCCCACAATCGATTAGGAATAGATGGAAAGTGCTCACTGACAATTGACAAATAGAGGGAGAAACGATTGCCTGAGATACATCATGACTTTAAGAGATTTGAAGAGAACAGACACTGGGGCTGTGTCTCCAAGGGAATTGTGCTAAATAGCAGTGGTTCTCAAAGTGTGGTCCCAGACCAGTAGCATCAGTATCACCTGGAACTTCTTAGAAACATTCATTCTAGGGCTCTGCTTTACCTACCTAGGTAGATGATTCTAATACTTGCTAAAGTTTGAGAAACACTGGAGTTACGTTTTGGGAGGGCTTTCATTTCCATATTGTATCACCCATAGTGTGAGTGTGTGTGCGTGTGTATGTGTGTGTGTGTGTGTGTGTGTGTGTGTGTTTAAACTTTAGAAGAGGATATTAACCTTTAAATTTTTGCTGGTTTTAATCCAGGGATGCCAGTGGAGGGAGTAATAAACTAAAAAGTGGGATCAATAAATAACAGGGCTTCCCTGGTGGCGCAGTGGTTGAGAGTCCGCCTGCTGATGCAGGGGACACGGGTTCGTGCCCCAGTCCGGGAAGATCCCACATGCCGCGGAGCGGCTGGGCCCGTGAGCCATGGCTGCTGAGCCTGCGCGTCTGGAGCCTGTGCTCTGCAACGGGAAAGGCCACGGCAGTGAGAGGCCCACGTACCGCAAAAAAAATTTAAAAATAAATAAAAATAACAATAAGTAACCTTAAAATGATAGAAAAAAGGTCAATAGGAAAATATGCAAACTGCTTTTTTTATATTCATTTTCTTAACAGTCAATTGTGAGTCCCTTGAAATTCTATTGATTTAAAAATCATATTTATTTTCATTTGGAAAGAACCTTAGGAACATCTGTTACCTTCTCATTTTACAGCTGAGGAACCTGATGGGGTAAGGAGTTTCTGACACACTTGTTAAACAGAAATTCACAATCCAGGTTCTGAGGAAGAGAGACGGCAGGTAAAAGTTTAAATTGAGTAGACATTCTTGATTTGGAAGAAAAATAAAATATTTACCCTCATTCTATGAAATTAAGTGGTTCATTTAACTGTCTTCCCCATCTCCTGGCTGCTGCCAGAGGCTGGTGGCTAAGACTGAGATCTTCAGAGGAACACATGCTCTCTCGGGAGGCCATCGATCAGCAGAGCAGACCGTGGCCCCAGTTGCAGCGCTACCTTTGCCAAGGGAATGGAAGAGCCTTTTCACTCCCTGCTTCTTCCCTCCTCCATGACAGGCAGAGCACCAGCAACAGCCCTCACCTCCCTTCTGTAAATGCACGCTTCAAATCTGGAAGGAAATTTCAAGGAACTTGCCCAGAGAGGATTGCTCTTTAGTGAGTAAAGGAATAAACTTTATTATAATTATTAACCATTATTATTTTATTTATGCACGATATCCCTCCTTCTTTCATAAGGTATTTAAGGGGGGACTTTGTTTTTAAGGGCTGGGTATCTGTCCTGTCCGCTACCAGACCTCAACATCTTCACAAACCAAGGGGATGTAGAGTCAGACCTGGACCCATGCCTCAGTCCTTCCTGCAGTGATGAGTTCACTGCCTTGCACAGAATAAGGGATCCATGAATATTTGGTGAATTACTGAGTGAATGTGAGAGAGGAATGAGGTAACTTGGCAATGGAAAGCGTACAGAAATTTTCCCATTTGTCAGATGAGAGGGATAGTTCCTAAGAGTTGAATCCTTTGTTTTTTACCTTTAGGAGTAAAGATAATAAGAGTACATAAAGTCATGTTAGGATCATCCTGAAGTAAAGCATGACAAACCAGATCCTTATGTGTCTCTGCATCTGGGTGAAGAGATCTTCCACATTTTCAGGGAGCAAGGTACCTTGGGTTTGGAAATGTTCCAAGCCAGAGTCCAGGCAATCTTCACAACTGGGATGAGTTATGGTTCCAATTGAAAATGAAAACTCAGAGCTAACAAAAAAAGCAATGGTGAGATCACAATAACATTTGGAGACAAATTATGTTATATGCCATCATATAACATATAAGGCATCTGCTAATAGTATGAAAGCTCAATACCTATTATCCTGAGGAGTATAAAACTCAAGTGTCAGATAAACTCTCCATTGCAGTACTCCTAATAATTGTGTTATTTTTCCTATTACAACTTCTATGATAGCTTTCAAGTGACTAAATGAATTAATATAATTTTTTTTTCATTCTGCCTGGGCCTCTTGCTATTTAAAGTCTTAATAAATAGTGAAGTAGACAAGATGTTGATCGTTGGGAGAAAAAAAGATGGGAGGCAAATGACTTTGGAAGCAAAGCAATAGCTGATTTAATTTAGAAAAAATTACAGCTATTTAAATTTAAAAATCTGCAATTTATTTATATTTTTTTACATCTTTATTGGAGTATAATTGCTTTACAATGGTGTGTTAGTTTCTGCTTTATAACAAAGTGAATCAGTTAAGCAATTTCTTTTTTTAATCATTATACTTGTGCTCAAAACACTTACAGTGCAATATATCAAGATTTTATATGTTAGCTTCAGTGATAACTGATTAGAAAATGTAAAACAAATATCTTTAATATATTAATAGCTTGCACTTCTCTAAATATTACATGTGACACATAGTAACCAACTGATTATCTTGACAAGATGTTGCGGCCATGGCTTACGGACCCAGCTGCTCCGCGGCATGTGGGATCCTCCCGGACCGGGGCACGAACCCGCGTCCCCTGCATCAGCAGGCGGACTCTCAACCACTGTGCCACCAGGGAAGCCCCCTGACAAGATGTTTTAAGTTCTAACACTTTGGTTTGCAAATCTATTAGGAAAGCCATATAAATGACATTAGAAATAACTTCCTGTGGGCAAATTTTTTAAAGTAAGGACAAATAAAAATATCTTGGCTGAGAATCATGGAGATTGTGGGGAAGTAATTTTCTTGAAGTAATTTTCTTGAAACTGAGTCCTCCTAAAACTGAGTTTATGAGTCCTCCTAAAACTGAGTTTATGAGTAACCTCTTAATCCAAAACTGTATTCTCTTTCTTGTCCTGCCCTTGTTCCCCTCAGGACTGAAGTATCAAAGGATGGGGGCAGGGGGGATTGAAACCAAGCAGGACCCTCTGGGGCTTTCCCAGTACAAAAGCTTCTCCATGTCCCCGGTTTCCTGTTTGTAGAAAAAAGGCTTTAGTTTCCTAGGCCTTCCCCTAGTTCCAAAGAGCAGACTCACACCGTTAATGACTAGAAAAATAAAGTCACAAGACGTCCTAGTTTGTCCTAAAGGGATGTAGATAACAATCTGATGCATACTTTGAGTTGTTCTGGAGAAACTAAGACCCCCATCCAGGTGGAGGATGGTGACTATATGCTGATCACAAGCCTGTAGACCCCAGACTGGTTGGAACCAGAAGGTTGATGATCGAGATTCCGGAAACATGACCCTGTTACCAACCAATCAGAAGAGGGTCCATGAGCTGGTCACACATCCTACAGCCCTCTCCCCTTTCACTGTCTTTAAAAACCCTTGCCTGAAAGCCATAGGGGAGCTTGGGTCTTTTGAACATGAGTTGCCTGTTCTCCTTGCTTGGCACCCTGCAAATAAGCCCTTACTTTGCTGCAAACACGCACTGTCAGAGTTTGGCTTTCTGCACCGTGGGCACACGAGCCCTTGCTTGGTAGCATTCTGTTTCAGGCAGGGATTGATAAACATGATCTGAATGCTGAAATTCTCTCTGTTCCTTTTTCTGACGGCCCTTCTTCCTCTTTGATTTCCAGATTGGTTTTTGTTTATTTGGAAGCTCATATAAGCCCAGTGAGGGCAGGGGATATGTCTGTGTTGTTTATTCCTGTATCCTCAGCAGTTCCTGATGCATGTCAGTACAATGCAAGTTGGAGAAAGAAAGGGATAAAAGAAAGAATACTTTCTGTTGACATGTTTAAAATATCCTTGACTGGTCATTTCCTTGAAAGAAAAGCAATAAGCCTTAAAGTTTTACAGCCACAGTCATTGACTAGTGGTCAGGGTTTATGAATAGTAATATATGTATAACATATTGAATCTTTTTCTTGTTTATGATGTTTAAACCTGAACCATGTTGCAGCAAGACTAGGGAATGCACTAACAAATTATGCACTGGAAATTTGCAGAGACATGTGATTATTCATCCTTATTCAGAGAACGTATTTTTGTTAATCTTAAAATAATTTTTATATTTGTGTCTATTGTGTTTGGACCAAAAATTCTTTAGTATATATTTAATTGGAATAGACCGCTACACCTGATGACTGTACCATCACACTGTGAGTGAGAAGATGTCACCAGGGAACCAGAAGCTTCTCCTTTGCCTGCTTAGCTAACAAGGATGAGCAAACACTGACACCTAACTCCCCCTTTGCTCTCAGATCCCATGATCTAAGAGGAACTCACATTACACTATTTTAAAACAACAAAAAAAGTGCATGTAAGTTTTCAGCCTTTTATAAATAATATATTTTCAGAACTCAGCTGCATTCGAAATTTCAGCTGGAAACTGAGTTGCATATCATAAATGGAGTCAGTACTTTACATGTAACAGATACTCAGATATTTGACTGATGCTTTAAAATTGCTGATCCAGAATTCCTATGCAGGCAGGAAGTTGGATTGAGAAGAGAAATATAAAATTATCTTTGAAATAATGAAGAAGTATAGAGGCTTCCAGGGTGGTGCATAAGACAAGGGTGTTAGTGGTGGTGGTAGTCCTGATGGCTGTGATAGTAGTGTGATAAATTTGTTGAAGGGATAGGATGAGCTTCCATGGTACTTGTGGCATTTGAAATAGATCTAAGAAGCAAAGGATTGTGGAATGCAGAGTCTGTTCCAGAACAGCTGAAAGTGTGGTGTGGCTGGAGCACAGATGTAAAAAGAGGGACGGAAGAGGGCTGAGGCTGAGTTGGAAAGTCAGACCACATTTTATGGAAGGTCTTGGGTGTCTTTGTCAAGAGTTTAGATTTATTCTCCAGGCAATATTAAAGGTTTTAAGCAGGAGAGTGAAATGAACAAATTGCGTTTTAGAAAACTCTGGTCATAGGTAGAGAAAGAATTAAGTTAGAGAGACTGGAGAGAGGAGGCTATTGCAAAAATCCTGGTAAGAAATGACAACAGTCTGAACTAGGGCAGCAGTTGTGGGAGGTTTAAAGACATTTCAAAGGTAGAATTCACAGGATTTGGCTGTTGGTTCTGTGCAAGGAGTAAGGAAATCAGAGGATGAGACCTTACCCCCAACACAGTGGGCACTCAAAAGCAAGGTGATGTGTCTTTAGTGCACTCATTCATTCCACAAATATTCATCAACCACCTATTCTATTGCAGGCATTGTACTAGATTCTGGTGCTGCAGAGATAAAAAGTAGGTAGATATTAACAGGCAATTCTCAGGAGAAGAAACACGTGAAGAGATGCTTGGCTTTCTTAGTGATCAATGAGATGTCCATTAAAACAACAACAAAAACATTTGGGGGGAGAGTCTGGCAGATTGATAAAAATAGAAAAGAATAATAATACCACAGTCACATATCCCAGTTTTATAGACTAGTGCACACATGTACACACACACACACACACACACTCACACACTAACGTGTAGGAAATATGAAAAGTGTATACACTATACTTGTTTATAGTGGTTCTTCTCAGATAATGAGGTTATGGTCTGGTGGCCTTTATTTAATTCCTTGTGCTTTTTCTGTACTGTATAATTTTATTTATTTTTTTAGATTTCGTTAAATTTTTTTTAATTAAAAAAAATTATTATTATTATTTTTTGCCTGGGTTGGATCATCGTAGCTGCACGCGGGCTTTCTCTAGTTGTGGTGAGCGGGGGCCACTCTTCGTCATGGTGAGCGGGCTTCTCATCGCAGTGGCTTCTCTTGTTTCGGAGCACGGGCTCTAGGCGTGGGCTTCAGTAGTGGTGACACGAGGGCTCAGTAGCTGTGGCTCACGGGCTCTAGAGTGCAGGCTCAGTAATTGTGGCGCTCTGGCTTAGTTGCTCTGTGGCATGTGGGATCTTCCCGGACCAGGGCTCAAACCCATGTCCCCTGCATTGGCAGGAGGATTCTTAACCACTGTGCCACCAGGGAAGTCCCTGTACTGTATAATTTAAATTTTTTTTAACTATGTATTACTCCTATAGGCTAAAAATAACTAATAATGCTATTATTTCTACTTTGGAAAAAATGATAAAGAGCATTGATAGATAGTAGAGGGCATGGGAGAGGGAAGGGCAAGTGGAAAGGAGTTGGAAGCTTGGATTATGGAGCGAGTCACTATCAGTTCATCATCACAAAACATCAAGTGCAAAGACAGCCCGGAAGAGTTTAGCACTAAGCCTAAAGGTAATAGGAACTAGGTACAGCTTCCAGTCAGGAGAGAGACCTGGACCATGCACAGGCCCACTTAGGGTCAGCATGGAAAATGCACTGAAGGGGATTGGTTAGTGGCTGGGAGATCACGTAGGAGGCCAAGAGGTGATGAGACCTCCCACGACATGAGGACCCTGGTCAAGTTAAGTGTGAAGCCTTTCTGTGCCTCAGCTTTTGTCTGTAAAATGCAAATGGTAATAGCCACTGCCTCAAAGGGGGATTCATCATGAAACAACTAATGAAGGTCAGTTTTCAGGACCCCTCACTTGCACCAGTCCAAGTATTTACTTTGTAAGTACTAATTTTGGTATTTGTAATTTTCCTTCTTTTTTTAAAATTTTATTTTCTTGTGGTAAGAGCACTTAACATGAGATCTATCCTCTTAACAAAATTTTAAGTGTACAATACAGTACTGTTAACCATAGGCACAATGTTCTACAGCAGATCTTTAGAATTTACTCATCTTGCGTAATTGAAACTTTATACCTGTTGATTAGCACCTCCCCATTTCCCCCTCCTGCCAGCCCCTTGTAACCGTCATTCTGCTCTCTGATTCTCTGAGTCTGACTATCTCAGATATCTCATATCAGTGGAATCATGCAGTATTTGTCCTTCTGTGACTGGCTCATTCCACTTAGCATAATAATGTCTTTCTTCAGGGTTCATCCATGTTGTACCATATTGCAGGGTTTCTTGGTGCTTACACTTTTTTGTCCTTTTACTTTACAAGACCCCTAAAACCATACAAGTTTCAGGCCTCAGGAAGCTTGGAGCCATTTCCGACAAGGCTTAGGATTGCTCTCAGGATGAAATAAGCTAACCAGTTTTGGTTGGTACCTGCCATAGGAGTGTCGACTGCTTTTATTATGTGGAGGTGGAACATGGATGATGGATGCATCTAGCCTGATCCCTGGGTATTCTGGCTTGGGCTACAGGGTGCTATCTGCCCGTATAGGGACTATTTCATTTTAAAATGAAGGAATACTGGTTCAGTTTTGGATATGTTGAAGTTTAAAGTGCAGATAAAATATTGAGTGAGAGTCCAGAAGTAGGCCATGAAATGGTTAGGTAGAGAGCTCAAGAGAGAGGTTGGGGTTATCAATTTGAAAATTATCCAAATACAAAAGACAGTTAACGTCACAATTACGGATGAGAAGGTCCAGGGAGCATGTGAAAAATGAAAACTGGAAAGGGATCGGAACAAAATGCTGGGGGATACCAATATTTAACAATGAGTCAGATTGTGATGGTGGTTACATGAATCTATATAATTTCATAGTACTGTACACTGCCCTTCCCCCCATAAGAGTGCATGTAAAAACTGGTGAAATCCAAGTAAGGTCTGTAGTTGGGTTCATAGTACTGTACTGGTATAAATTTCATTTTTGATAAAGTACTATGGTTATGTAAGATGTTATTTTGGGGGAAAGCTGGGTGAAGAGTCCACAAACCAGTATTTTTGCATCTTTGTCTTTATTTCAAAATAAAAAAGTTTTTTATTTTTTGAAAATGAGGCTGCAGCAGAATCACTGTGGATAGCCTTGGACATGCCCATTTAGACAGGGCTGATCCAAAGTTGCTGGATAACTTGGAGTAAGATATCGTGTGCTGATATTTCATGCTTCTCTTGAGCAACGATCTAATTTCAGGCTAATTTCAAAAGAATGCAACCAACTGCACAAGCTAAAACAACTGTGACATTCCTGCTACAGTCGGTCTCCAGCCAATAACAACCCTAAATCTTTACAGGAACAAAGAAAAGAATCAGGCAGAGGCAGGGAAGACTAGAAGGGAAAATTCTAGGAGGGGGTGAAACAAGAGGAAGTAGCCCCTGCATTTCTCTGTGACTCTGGGTATCTAAGAGAGAAACACCTGTTCGACCCAACACCTGGTTTATTCCCAGACACTAGGAAAAAGAATTCTGTTGCATTCAGACACTTCCATAGAAAAATTAACAAAGGAAAAGTAAAATCAGCTAGTTTTTCTTTTTGGTTGTTGTTGCTTCCAGAAAACATAAAAATCATTAATGATCTTTAGATGTAGCCTATTCTCATAGATCCTTCAGGATATAAGGATCGTTTGAAGTGATTTAGTGCCGTGCTACTCAAAATGTGGTCTGTGGACCAGAGCCACTGGCATTCCCTGGGGGCTTGCCAGAAATGCAGAATCTCAGGCCCCACCCCAGACCTATGGAATCTGAATCTGTTTTTTAAAGCTTTCAGAGGACGTGTATGCACATTGAAGAATGCAGAGCCCTGGTCCAGCCAATCCTGCCCTTCTACCACCTTCATAATCATCAACAGAAAATTAACAAAGAGGTCACTTCGTGCCAGCACATGGGAAAATAACCTCCCATACACAAAAAGAGCAGTGGGAATAAAATTAATTTTTAAATTCCCCAGGAACAAAATCACATTTTCAAAAGAAGTCTTCCTCTTCCACATTATGGTCTGCTTTCCTGCTGCTGATTTCCAGTTAGCAGCTCAGAGGCAGCAGGCCCTGGAGCTTTGTCAGGCACCAGGCAACCCCTGTGGGTGAGGAAGGGCTCACCCTATGGCCCCTGCAGCTTCCCCCTGGCCATGGCCATGAGCTTCCTCTTCACTTTGGTGGGGAAGCTGCCCAAAGGGGGCTGGAGCACAGAAAGAGCCCGGAGGGGAGAGAGGAGTCAGGGATTCTACATCCTGGGATGTGTCCTGTCTGACAGCAGTGCCTCCTTCAGACTGTGGTGTTGGAATCCATTTTTTTCCCCCAATAACTGAGTCACTGCTGGACAGGTTGTTTAACAGAGAAGTAGCAAACATATTGCACTCAGGAGCTATGACTCCTGAGATCTGGGTTAGCCAAGCCCCTTCATGGCAGGTCACCTCACTGAGCCTGTTTCCTCTTCCATAAGATGTGGGTAGTATTTGCCACGCGTCTGCTGTGAGGGCTGGAGTGATAATAACAGCCACCTAAAATGAAGGGTCGTAGGGACCGCACAAGGTGATATCTGCCCAAGCATGCTGACACCCGTGGAGCATCACACAGCATAAAATATAGTTATTATTGATATTCATGATATCAAGAATTGATCTTAAAATCAAAGAACAAATATATTGATTGTAAATATATCTATTGTAATCAGTATAGCTTGATTATAAGAATATTGTAATATAATTTAAAAAGTAAATAGTAGCAATAAATACTTAGTAAAGTTTAGAAAGCTTTCAGTTTTGGTTTTCCATCAGAATGAAAGAGGACTTTTGAAGGATGCAAGGATTTAAAAAATAACTATGGTAGTTAATGTTCCCTGAGATTTATGAACTATACTCTTTATGATCTATTAGGTGGAACCATATGAAAGTGCTTGTATCAGCGCTTCGTGTGGTTCTACCTAATATTTGCACTACAGTAAATTTTTAAAACGAAGGACAATTTCCTCTAGTGGTGCTTTTGTTTGAAAACATCAAGGGTTCTGATTCAGGACGTTGTTTTTTTTAGAAAGTTAAGAAGTATCACCCTTAGAAAGACAAATTCTTTTGACCATTTGAGGTTCTGCTTACTTTAATGCATTTTGTTCCCAAATGTTTGAGGTAATGCAGATGGCATGCATTATTCAGAAGACTGGAGTAGAAACATATACTTTGATTTGCTTTCAGCTGCAACCAATTGCATTCTATTAATGTTGAAATTGATACAGGTAACATTACTAAGCGAATGTGCAATATTATTACACGGTGAATTTTAGCTCCATGTTAGTATGTCTGTGCCTAAAGCAAGTGTTAGAGAAACACAGCAACTCCCATGACATTTCTGGGCAGAGTAAACTAACTACAGATTTCCAAATTACTGAAGTTTTATAGCCTGCATCACATCTCAAAAGTTTCTTTGTCTATGGAGGTATTAAATAAAGGACTACAGGGATAATAGGAAAGGGTCTCTTTGGGTTTCAGTAGTGACTATTCCAACACAACAAAATAAATATAGATGTAAATTTCAGAACTTAAGGGCCGGGGAGGAGGTCGGGGGGTGGGGTGGGGGATTCTTACCACTTCACGTAAAAAACTCTTTTATTTGACAAGTTGATTCACTTGCCTATATGGCACAACTCACTTCTTCAAAGATTTTCACAGATCTATAAAATGGAGAGAGTAATACCCATAGGGTGATGCTGAGAGTGAAATGATGCAATATGTATACAAAGTGCCTAGCACAATGCTCGGTACCTGGGAGACACTAAACAGTTGTTCGTTCTCTTGTGTGCAGTCCTTCTCCAGTGTCTCCCATCTCAGTAAATAGCACTTAGAGGCACAATCAGTTGCTTAACCCCCAAATCTGAAAAATATGCTTAACCCCTTCCTATCATTCTGGGGCTGCTGGTTTAGTTTTACATGTTCCTTTAATAGCAATAAAGGAATCTTCTCCAAAGATCAAAAATGTTAATTCCAGTTTAATATATATATATTAAATATATAATATATGTAATATTATAATCTGTATTATATATTGTAACATTTTAAAATTTGTTTTTTCTAATATTTATTTATTTATTTATTTTTGGCTGCATTGGGTCTCAGTTGCGGCACGCGGGACCTTTGTTGTGGCGTGCGGGATCTTTCATTGCGGTGTGCGGGCTTCTCTCTCTAGCTGTGGCTCAGGCTCTCTAGTTGTGGCTCACATGCTCAGTAGTTGTGGCACACGGGCTTAGTTGCCCTGCAGCATGTGGGATCTTAGTTCCCCGACCAGGGATCGAACCCGAGTCCCCTGCATTAGAAGGCAGATTCTTAACCACTGGACCACCAGGGAAGTCCCATTATAATATTTTATATATGTATATAATATTCAAATCACCCAAGTAACTACAAAGTAGCTATTCTGCATCCACATATTCAGCATCTACTATGTTCAAAGTATTTTTAAAATTTAACAGCGTGTTAAATAGTGCTTTCAGTATGTCAGGCACATTTAATTTAATGGAACAATTTTTTCCTAAGCACTTTACACATACTAACCCATGAAGCAGTTATTATCATTACCTCGTTTTACCAGTGAAGAAATGGTGATACAGATGGGTAAAGTAAATTTGCCTAAGATCACAGAGCCGACATGACAGACTCAGAACTTGAACTCAGGCAGCTGGTTTTAGGGTCTCTGCTCTTAACCACTCCAAACTGCTGCCTCTTTGTAGGGTACAGAGTGTTGCATACATTATCTTATTTAATGGCTAGCACAGTCCTCCAAAGTAGTTATTGTTATCCCAATTATATAAAGGTGAGAACTGAAGCTTTGAGGGTAAATTGCCCAAGTTTATGTAGGTAGTAGGTAATAGTGGTAAGGATTCTAACGTGAGCCCATTTGAGAGTTCATGATTCAAGTATATGTTTATTTTTGGAGCTAAATCGAAGAAACCACCAAATTTCTAGTCTTGGGAAAATTTTCTTTAGTAGGATGTTTCAGATTCTTCCAAAGGATGTCACCTCTTGGGAACTAGGTAACCAACAGGACGCTGTGTTATAGTAGGAAATGCTGACGTTTTAAAGTCAGAGATTCCAGTTTAAATTATAGGTCTAGGGCTTCCCTGGTGGCGCAGTGGTTGAGAGTCCACCTGCCGATGCAGGGGACGCGGGTTCGTGCCCCGGTCCGGGAAGATCCCACATGCCGCAGAGCGGCTGGACCCGTGAGCCATGGCCGCTGAGCCTGTGCCCTGCAACGGGAGAGGCCACAACAGTGAGAGGCCCGCGTACCGCAAAAAAAAAAAAAAGAAAAAGAAAAAGAAAAAAATTATAGCTCTACCACTTACTAGCCATGAGATTTTGATCATGTTACTGAATGTAAATAAACCTCATTCCGTATGGTTTTTGGAGGAATTCAAAGATATTATATGGAAACTACTCATACTGGACATACAGTAATAGTTATTCAACAAAATGTTAATTTCAACAAAATAATTCTGAAAATCTTTGGGAATCTTGGCTTTGTCAGATACTTGCTGTGTGGTTTAGAATACATTACATAAACCTTCTGAGCTTTCATTTCTTCATCTGACAATTGCCTCCTCGTTGATTCATTGTTGGGGAGGTGGGGTTGAAATAAAATGGCCAGCAGAGGACCTTCCACAGAGTTGGGCTTCACAAAAATGCTATTTATTACTATCGCCCCAAATTTATTTTTTCAAAAAATTTAATACAAACCGTTTCTATCTAAAAGAATTAAACAAATTCCAAAAGTCCTTACTTAACTTACTCTGATGGAGTAATTTAGAGACTCTGAGAGTAGGCTTAATATATACACAGTTTTCTGTGGGCTGTTTTAAACTTGATTTTGTTAGCATTTTAATTTCTGTCACTTCAGAACTGCATAAGAAGCACCCCACTGTTACAATCAAGCCTTGCGACTAAATAAAGTTCAGTGATGCTTAGTTATGCTGTGTTCTGACACCACGGGACTTGTCTATATGTAAATTAAAATAAATAAATTTTTTGGATGGCAGAACTGGCTCTTTTAAAAGAAATAGGCATTCTCAAGATCTAGTTCTGTCCTGAGTGTGATTTTTTAATAGCCAATAACTTTTTTTGTTGGTAATAACAATACTTAAGTGTTCCAGACAAACTGGGACTCTAGAAAAAAATAAATTCAAATTTATTAGATTTCTCATCTTCATATATTAGTTATGGCACCAAGTATTTGCAGCTCTATTAGGAAAATAATATTGCTTAAAGTTTGTATTACTTTAGGAAAAGAGACTTTATTTTTAAAGCAACATCATCAGTTAGCAATCCAAACGTGCAAAAAAGACTAAGAAACACAGACTGTTCAGGAAATAAATATGACCGAACAACAAAGAAAGAATTTCTGGAGAGAACTGTTTGAAAATTTTAACTGTAAAATGTAACCCTTGGTGTATTTTTGCAAAGTTTCATAAAATAGCAGACTTTTCTTTTTTTTTCCATGAATAGCATCTCTGCTTCTGAACTCTCTATGAACTGATGCATTCAGATCTGTGTCAAGTATTGTGTCATCTGCTGTAACATCAGTTTTGGGGACCATCAGGCTGGGATGCGTCAGCCCCAAGTACTGAGAGTGCTGAGAATGGAATTTCTGGACCTAGATCTTTCTATCCAAACTGCCTGAATATGCCAGAAAAGAATTAGCTGTTCTGGAAGGGGAATCCCCCCAAGACAATCGAGGATGTCCAACAATGAATTCCTGGTGTTCAGTGGTTTTTACCAGCAATTCATCACATATTTTTCTTCTTAGCTTCCCCATAGGTGATATACTCAAGAAGGAGAAGGGAGCCACGTCTAACTAGCCAACCAGCACTAAAGATATCCTCTTCCCTTGATGCTTGTAATCCCTAATTACACAGAACTTGGAAAACCTTTACAAGTATACATGGGATACGTAAATATAATCACCATTTTAATAATGCAGAAAATGAAACTGCTTTGCTGTTTTATCAAGGGGTTCTTTCACATTCCACTTACAGGTTTCTCCTACAAAAAGTCAAGCAGTGTTGAAACAGAAGTTCAGACTTCAGGTGTATTCTTGCTAGTCTTTGACTGAAGGGCATTGCCATTTACTTTGAGTCTCCATCTCCACCTCTTGTAGAAAATCTGATGCTCTCATCCAAATATCCAGACATTCCCAAGGGGGTTACAGTCTTAAGGACACCCTGTTTCTGAGCCTTTGCTTTCCCTAATTTAGTTCAGTTCAGCGTCATTCACATATTTGTCTTCTTCTGGACCATGTAAGCAAGACATACTGAGGCTCTTTCCAAAATTTCTAGCCAAAATTAAACAAAAACAAAACACAATGGATTTTTGGGCAAACTGCACTAAAGGATTCAGGAAATTTAGGCTTCGTACATCACAATAGCAAAAACAGCTTCAAATGCAAAAGGAGGCAACTTTTTTCTTCTGAGTTTTTTGTCAATCTACCAGGTTGCCTGTCTTCTCCTCTCTTCTCAGTGTGCACTGCTTCTCATTCCTCACTCCACTTGTTGCCAATCTTTGCTCATTTCTAATACAGTAACAGTATTACAAAATGCTGTGAGTATTCTTTCATTTAATCGTCTCATTTGCCTGTGTCCTCTGGGACTCACCTTGACTATAAGTGGCTTATGTTTCCTGAAGCCAGGCAGAATAAGAACTTTGGTGTCTGGTGTTAAACTCCACCTAATATGCATACAAGTGTATAGGAAATAAGGTAGTTTACTGAGCAACTCATTAGCCTCTTTATAATAAAAAAGTATCAGTTTGACCAGAACTAAGCCAAATCAGGTTAGTAAGAAATGTTAAAGGAATTGTTTTCCCTAGTTTAATTAATAGATTTTTTTAAAGGATATTTATGTATTTGCTAAAGAACAGACTGTATACTTTATATGGAAATATGGAATTTACAAAGACTACATATGTATCTCTAACTCTATGGGTAAGAAATTACTTTTATCTACTTATTATTCAATTTTTAAAATGATGCATTTGTCCATCACCCACTATTTGGTCTGCAAGAGGAAAATTATACTGTACTAAGAACATCACAGTTATTGATCTTTCATCAAATGCATGCTTTTCATAGATGAACAGTTTAACAAAGGAAAATATAATATCATAGACCTAGCCTCATGTAGAACTTTTAGAATATTATCACATTAGTCCTCGACATAATGCACTTACCAGGAGTTTTATTTTATACTGAGTCATCCTATTGATTTCAACATGAGCTTGGACCAATTAGGTTATATCACCAGTGATAAGCTAGATCAGTTCATGAGAGGGATGCACTAATAACTAACTCACTTCATGTCTAAAGTAATTTGGACACTTTTCCTTTTAATGATATTCATAATTATGTGATACACTCTTTGGGTTTTCTAACCCCCTTGACAATATCATATAATAGATGAAGAGAAAAATACAATATATTTTCAGCATGTGGATAAAACAAGCTGGACAACCTGGATGAAATTGAATCTATTGTAATTTATAAAACTTTCAGCACATTCATCTAACCAAAATGCTGGCTTCTACTTAAGTCTTTTACATTATCACCCAGGAATTGTAATTATAGTGGCTATGACATGCCTAAATACTTAAATAGGCATATATCATTCCTAAAATTCACTAACAAGTATCGATAGATTTTCCTTCTGAGAACACTTGTGTTATCAAAATAATTCTATGTAATATTATTGTTTTTATTAGTGGCACTGTGACAGAGTTAAAATAGTATTCACATTTCCTTTTTTTTAGAATTTATACCTAAGTGATTTTCCTAAAATTCTATTTAACTTTCCCCCTTTCCAACACTACCTTCCCCGATCCCTATTCTCCCTCTTTTCCTTCCCTGCCTCTCTTTCCCTCCAGGTCTTCCTTCCTTCCTTCCTTCCTTCCCTCTGAAACAAATTCTTGATTGAAAGAAAATAACTTCACTCTTAATGAAGATAAAATTACATTTTAAAAACTTATTCAGGGCTTCCCTGGTGGCACAGTTGTTGAGAGTCCGCCTGCTGATACAGGGGACACGGGTTCGTGTCCCAGTCCGGGAGGATCCCACATGCCGCGGAGCAGCTAGGCCCGTGAGCCATGGCCACTGAGCCTGTGTGTCCGGAGCCTGTGCTCCACAACGGGAGAGGCCATGACAGTGAGAGGCCCGCGTAACGCAAAAAGAAAAAAAAAATATATATATATATTTATTTATTGGGCACCAACTATAAATAAGTTATTTCAGTTACTTTAGATAACTACCCTCTGAGGTAGGTCCTATTATCAAACCTCCATATTACAGATGAGAAAACAGGCTCAGAGTGATTAAGTAATAGCAACTGTGACATGAAGGTTGCTTCCAGCCCAGGCACTCAGATTCCAGAATTAGTGGTCCTAGGCGCTCAGCTACAAGTATATGATATGTATCAACATCTTTAAAGTGGGGCAGCACACCACTCGAGGCACACAAAGACTTTACAAGGATAAAGGAGTCTCCAGATAATCAATTTCCAGATTTTAATTTCTTATGTGTTATTTCCTAACATCTCTTTTCCTACTTTCATATCAAACTTTCATATTAGAACTCAACAAAACAAAACAAACTCCTCCCACTTTGCATAAAAAAACGCACAGCTCTCACCTCCCCAAATCTTATTCCGACGCATTGCCCAGGGTGTAAAAATCGCAAGAATGCCAAATAAAAGGACAAGTCAAAATACTATTTGAGGAGAAATCGCCTTTAAACCATCCTAAACCAACCTTAGGGCTTCCCATCTTTCCCTGTCTTAGACATCCATATTTCAGGTAAAGGCCTTAGAAAAGGAGGAGTATTTGGCGGGGGCGGGGGGGATGTTATTAAATCAGATATAGTGTAGAGTGTGTGAAAAAAATGGTAGTTTCATTTAAAGACCTCACCTGCCTCTTCCAATTCTTCACTATTGTTAGAGAATGAATGACTTTTTTTTTTTAACATTTATTTATTTATTTTGGTTGTGCTGGGTCTTAGTTGTGACAGGTGGGCTCCTTAGTTGCGGCATGCAAACTCTTAGTTGCGGCATGAGAACGCTCGGCTGCAGCGTGCATGTGGGATCTAGTTCCCTGACCAGGAATCCAACCCAGGCCCCCTGCATCGGGAACACGGAGTCTTAACCACTGCACCACCAGGGAAATCCCCCAAGAATGCATGACTTTTGAGAAGAATCTGGTGAGAACAAAAGACAGGGGAAATCAATTGGAAGTTATGTATTAGCAGCTGGTCTACAACCAATTGTTGCTAACTTTGGATGCCCAGGTGAAAATGACCAAATCAAATCATGCAAACATGCTAATTGGGCCAAGGTATACACTGGTGCAAAGACAGTGGAAAGTCCCGTCTATGAAATGGTACGTGCAGATGGTTTAAGGTAAGTAAACCTGGAATTTATGGCTGTCCATGGAATGGCCCACTGGGCAATGTCAGTGTCAGCCATATAATTATCTAAGTATAAACTGGAGATAGTTCATAACGGAAATAGTTCCCTTTATGTGATACCTGGCATACCTTACTTGGTGATCTCAAAGGGTAGATCTGGGCCCTGGGGTGTGTTCCTAGGTGATATGGGAAAACCCGGGGGACTGGGTTGGTGGTTTCGGAAATCTCCATTATTTGCTTGTGTCTCATAGTCACTTGTATTCTTTTAAATTATTATAATAGTAAAGTTTAATACTAGATAAAAGCTCTGATTCTCATCAGTCTGTTTTGACTCTCTGACCCTTTTTATTTTTATCTCAGCAAGATATAATAAAATAAAAACAATTATTTTCTGCTAATCTCAAGTACCTCTTCAGCCTTAGGAGCAGGGGAAGATCCAGTTATGTGATGCTTGCTGTTTTTATAATTTGGGTGGACTTCCGTAAGAAAAAACAAAATTAGGAACAAAAGTGAGTATTTATTAAGAATATGAAAAATAAATCACCAAAATTACAAATTTTACACCAAAATTACAAATTTGAAAAAGCTGACAAATTGTCCAGACATCACAAAATCCGGAAAAATAATATAAATCTTTTATTAAGTATTTAACATATCTCATGATTCTTTTTTTCTTTTCTTGGCTCTATACTCATTACTTCTTCATATGAAAATGATTTTGTAATACGTTCCATAAAAAAATAGAGAATTCGTTTTTTTCCTCGGACATGGTTTATTAGGATAAGTTTTAAAAATATAGTAAAGGAAAGTTTATTTCATCTTCACAATTCAATATTGATACTGTCATAATTTTTTACAATTGTCAAGTTTATAAGAGCTACTAATATAGGTTTCTGACTAGTCATTGATGAGACCGAAATTATTTGCTTATAGTTTACAAGTCTGATGACTGGAATAATTTTAAATAGATTAGCTTCTGGCCCCATGTATTTCAAACGTTGTTTCTCCTCCACCTGTCTTTTGATGCAGTATGCTGTAGGATACATTCACAGAGCAATATGACCCTGAGCTGGCATCTTTATGTTAGGGCAACAGGTAAGCCAGCAGAGCAGGAATTTTCCTGGAAGTCAGTACTACAACAGGATGGCTAGCGATAACTTAATCATACACAGAATTGACTATAAACATATCTCATAATTATATGTACAACCAACTCAACTTCTCCTTACCCACATCCCAGAAGTGCTACAGCCATGTCAACACCAAGGACAGGAAGGGAATTCAAGTGTAAAGAGTCAGCAGTCTTAACTGATTGTTGATAAAATCTTTTTCCTTTCTGTGAGTTTTACTGAAACATATAAGTGAGCACATTTCAAGGTCTGCCTTGGAAGGAGCCTACGCAAGTAAAGGAGCCTGACAATTAACGAAGTAACACACATTATGGTGATCATTTAAAATACAGGGGTAATGTTTTCCAGGGGGTGCCAAATTAATCAAGTTATAGAGGATAAAACACAGAGATGAAAACTTCAATATGATTTTAGATTTTTGTGCATTTTCAGTAGGACGATTAAAACAGCTTATTGAGAATTCCAATTCTGGCATAACAGCATGACGCGCTCTGCAGACCACTCCTCAAAAGATCTAAAACTCCGTAAGAGCAGTGAGAGTCTGTGGTATTATCAAGAGCCATTACCTCCCTCTACCCTCCCAGCTCAGCGAGGCAGAAACTCCTCTCCAGACTGGTACAGCACAGAGCACAGGGCTCCCTTGTGCCACAGCTAGCAGTGGGAGGGCTGTTTGCCTGGGAGGGGCAGGGCACCAGCATATCTCCTCCTGCCTCCAGCGACCTATTGCTGAAGCTAAGTTCTGGGTGTGTGGCAGAGAGGTGGAGGCTCCCTTCTTGTGCCCAGCCACCACTAGCGGGATGCAGTCACTACCTTGGGTGTGGCACCACTAAGGATGCTGGGGCCTCAGTGGTACCAGATGGTCAATCTTAGTAAAGTCTTTTTGGTGTTCTTCCCAGAAACTGAGGAAGTGAATTACTATACCCACTTGGTGACAGATATTTTTGCAATCAAGTGATTTCCAATTCTTTAATTTAAAAAAAAATGGAAGAAGGATCTATTGGATTAAAAAACAAATTTGAATGATATATTATAAAGAATTGAGTGACAATGCAGTTATAAAATTCCTTCTGTTAATTCTGTTTTTTTTTAATGTGGACAGAGTTCCTCAGGCTTTACATTTTTAAATATTAAAAGTAGAATAGAATTGATGCTGAATTCTGTCCCATTCTAGAAATAAATGATAATCATCTGCAAATAGATGAATTAATTGAGAAAAAGAGTTGCTTTCACCTCATCAAGATATATTTCCAATAAATATATGCTCTTTCTTCAATAAATATTTATCCAAATGTAGAATACAGATAATATAAATAATTATCATAGTCAATGCAGGAGATATTTTTTAAACTGTTTAAAATATAATTTATAAAATTCACTCATTTTAAGTGTGTAATTCAATGAATTTTATTATACTTACAGAGCTGTACAACCATCATCACAATCTAATTTTAGAACATTTTCATCACCCTAAAAAGAAAACCTTGTGCCCATTTACAGTCGATTCCATTACTAACTCCAGACCTAGGCAACCAATGATCTACTTTCTGTCTCTTTAAAAAAAGAAAATCATTGAAACAGAAATATATGTCTTTGTCTGGCTTCTTTCACTGAGCATAGTGTTTTTGAGGTTCATCCACGTTGTGGTATATATCACTATTTCATTCATTTGGGGGTAGAGCAATATTCCATTGTATGGACATACCACGTTTTCAAAGATCCTTTCATTGGTTGATTGATATTTGGATTATTTTCACTTTTTGACTGTTTTAAATGATGTTGCTATGAACATCCCTATCAAGTACACTTGTGCGCTTTGTGTATACAAGTATTTGTATTATTGTTTGTATTATATGTACTCTATTTCCAGAACAAGACAGAATTCAGCATCCATTCTATTTCAATTTTAATATTTATAGATGTGAAAACTGAGAAACTCTATCCACCTAAACAAACTAAATAAACAGGAGTGAAAAGAGTTTTATAACAGCATCATCACTTGATGTTTTGAACCAAGTGAAATGAAAACATATGTCTACACAACTGCACCTACGAGAGGAGTTGCTAGGTCATATAGCAAGTCTATGTATAACATTTCAAGAAACAAATTGTTTATCAAAAAGTGACTGCATCATTTTACATTGCTACCAGTAATGCATGAGGGTTTGAATTTCTCCACATCTTTGTACAACACCAGTTAGTATCTATCTTGTTTATTACAAACATTCTAGTGGGTAAGTAATGACATCTCACTGTGTTTTTGATTTGCATTTCCCTAAAGACTAATGACACTGAGAATCTTTTCATGTGCTTTCTGGATATTTGTATGTCTTCAGAGAATTGCCTATTCAAATCTTTTGCCCACTTAAAATTATATTACTTACCTTGTTAATTATTAGGTTATAAGAGTTCTTTGTATGTTTGAAATACATGTAAAATATGATGATTTGAAAATATATTCTCATAGTCTATAGGTTGTATTTTCAATTTCTTGATGGTGTCTTTTGAAGAGCAAATGGTTTTAATTCTGATGATGTACAATTTACCATTTTTTTTTCTTTTATTGATTATATTTTGGGGGGTCATATCTAACCAGAATAAATAAATATTGGGATAAAATTTCATCAAGTGATATGAGTTTAAGAAGAAAAGGAATGATGTAAAATTTCCTCCTATTAAAGAAAAGCTTGTTAATATAGTTTTAAAAACTGATGATGGATATAAAATTATCTGGTATTTAGGTTCCACTGGCTACAATTCTAAGTTATGTAACTGTTTCATTTTAGAATGTCAATTTACAATAAAACAATTTGCATCCCTTGCAACTCTCTAAGTGAGATGAAAAATTTTGATGCTCCATCTAAAAATGAGGGAGAAGGTACAGAGTCACAGTTTTTCAGAATTCTTTTTAAGGTGTATAAGAGCAAAATCATCTAAAACCACTGTGTTAATGTATACAACCCTAAGAGGTTTTTCTCTTTGGGATGGCTGGCTGTTATCTTTCTGAGACTCCAGAGAACTACCAAGTGGAACTACCAGATTTTAAATTTAAAAGCCTCTCCCCCAGTAGTCATCCAATATTCCCCATCATTAATTAATTTTGATTGAGAGGAGTAACAATTCATCTGGAATTAAGTCTCTGCCATCCTTAAAAAAGTCACTTAGTCTTAAGAGCTCAGGGCACATCATATATATGTATGTATACATATGTATATAGTTTTTTAAGGCAGGTCTATTCAAGAGTATAAAATCTGACATCTTTTGACTGAAGAAAAACATACAACCTAAAAGTTTCAAGATTAAGTTTTATTCAGGGCTCTTACTAAGGACAGTTGCCTGGGACACAGCCTCTCAAATAACTCTGAGGAACTGCTCTGAAGAGATAAGGGAGGAACCAGGATATGTAGGAGTTCTGTGGGGCTTTCTGGTTTTCGTTTTGGTTTTTTTTTTTTTTTTGCTTTAAAAATGTGGTAGAACATCAAAAGATTACCGCTAATCACAAAGAACAGACGTCTAAAGTTCATGATCTTAGTGCTTTTCTCTATATGGGAAGATGCAAGAGTCTGGGCTCATTATTCCATAGATATGCATCTTTACTACCTAGGGCCAGTATCCAAAGCATAGACCGCTTTCGATTTTTCTCCATCCTAAACTCCCCTCAGGGCTTATGGCCGGGGACAGGGGCTGTTGCTTTGGCTTGATCCTTGTAGGACCGGAAAAGCAGGTAGCATTCCCTGTCCACACAGCTATGCTATCTTACTAATTTTAAAGAACTTCTGAAGAAAAGTAGAGTACGTTTACTCTGATTTTCCCCTGTTAGCTTTCCATAATCATAAATGGTATCGGCACACTTGCTATTTAACCTTAGGAATCAGGAATTTAACATTTTTTGCCGTGCTGCTACAGACTTCTGGCGCACACGGCTCCCCCTAGCCGTCAGAGCGCTCACGGCCCACCGCTCTCGCCCACTCCCCCCAGCCGCCTGGGGTCCGCGGAGAGCAAGAGACTGCGCAAGCGCGGGGCCGTCGACGTGGCCGGGAGACCATGGTTGGGGGTCCGCGCTGAGCCGCTGGCTCAAGTGGTTGTCTCCGGGCCTTCCGCCCTCCATCCTTTTCTCGCCCTAGAGTTTTACGGGACTCTGTGGTTCGAAGTGGACTGACGTCTTCCCAGAGACCATTGAGAAGGTCAGAGTGGACAGAATTTAGGCTGGGCAGGCGGGGACGAGTCCCCCGGGCAAAAGCCCGAGTGGGCCTCCCGTGAAAGCCGAGTTGCGCGGGCTGCGCGCTCGCGCTCGGGTCACGCGGGAGCCGGGCTGGTGGGCCGGGCAGCGCGGCAGCGTGACGTGGCGCGCGGCTCCGGAGGCTTTGTCAGTTCCGGCGTGCGGGCGCGAGCGTGCGGGGCGCAGGGAACCGCGGAACGGCGGGCTGGTCCCGGCTGAGCGCTCGGCGGCGGCTGCGCCGCGTCTGAGGGAGCGGGCGCTGGGCTGCGGCCTCCGGGCGGGGAGCTCTTCGGCCAGTGCCGAAGCGCCCGAGGTCTGGAAGGCACAGGTGGGGCTGCGGCCGGCGGGAGGGAGTCGCCCCTGCGCGGGCCCCCAAGGCGGGCGGGTTTGTGCGAGCGTCCCGAGCCCGCGGGCTGGCCGGGCGAGAAGGGCCGAGAAGGCCGCGGCCCCCAATCCAAGTCTGGGAGATGAAACTTTCCTGGAAGGGAGCAATTTTGGAAGAGAATAGTCTGAGAAGTTAACCCCCATCGCATAGGTTTACGGAACCTTCGCGCTCCCTACTTCCTCTCCTCTATTTACTGTTTTGTCGCAGAGCGCCGCCTTTCTCGCTTCGGTCGCAGTCCTCCCGACGCATCTCTATTGATCAGTTTGTGCTCCCCCACCCCCGGTGTTTACGTTGGCTCTGAGAATCGATTATTCACCCTCACCCAGCGCTTACAGCTTCCTGAAAGTTCGATAGTCTTTCTTTCCACAAAGGTCAACATTAGGAACGGATAGCTCGCGATTTTACTCCTTCGAATACGATTGTTCGTGTTTATTAGGGATTGAGCACTGCAGCAGGTCCCTCCGACTTCATTTCTGTGTCTGGAAGAAGTTTCTCTTGGAATGCGCAGGTTCGTGACACGGCATTATTGCGTTCCCGTAGGGCTGGCACAGTTCTGCACTCTCTAATTGTAATGAATTGCTTTACTCTGACTCTTGAGAATGCTCGAGATTTGCCTTAGTGTATTGTAATTTAACGGATTTGCCTTCAAGATTGTTGTTGCCTGTGAAATTACGTTGCCTTAAATATATAGGGATTCAGCAGTTTTCTTTGAAATTTCCAAAAGCAAGTCAAAAAAAGGTAATATAAGAAAGCCCCCCCATTATAAATGGAACTATTTTTTTATTCGTTCTCGTTCACATTAAAGGACCTCATTTGGTGACTTTCTATGAAATGTGTTTGAAATAGGAAGCTTTTATGTGTGTCGTCTCTTAACCTGTGGGGCTTTCTGAAACGTCATTGTGTGTAGTTCCTCTAGCAAGCCAGAGTAGGGTGGGATGCTACAGGAGGCAGTTACAGACAGGTCTTTGGAAGAAATTCCCGCTCCTTTTTTTTTGTTTTGTTTTGTAAAGGGCCAGATGGGCGGGCATTAGAGCAACTTCTGATGCTCCTTCTAGAGAGATGAGTAGCTGTATTGTTAAAGACTACTAGTGATGTTGACGGTTAACATGATTGTTACTACTTTCAGTGTTTATGGGATTGAACTAAGTCCAAGGGTTTGGTTCAGAATTTAACCTTTGCTCCTCAGTATTTTTTTTAAAGCGCGCGCGCACACGGTTATATTTGAAACAAATATATTTTACTTCTTTTATTAGAACGTTTAAAAAAATAAATGTGCCATTGGTATCTGGAGACAGCTTTTGGTTGTGATTGAAGATGGTTATAGAGGTGTAGGTACTGTTTTATTTAATACTTCAGATTGACATTTCAAAGACTTTTTCTGTCCCCAACTTTAAAAATTCAAGCGTCAAATCATGTAATAATAGCTTTTATCTTTTCAAGACACTTGATAAACACTTAACTATGGTTAAGGATATGATAGACATTGTTTTTTTCTAAAGTCACCATCGTATAGTCCTATTCCTGTGAAATGCATTTTCTCAGAGGCTACTGATAATAAAGCAAATCCCAGAACAACGACAAAATAAAAATATAATATTTTAGTAAAACCTTTTTTCTTTCTGTGTTGAGATTCCCAACTGCATTTCACGGGAAAGATACACAGGCTCTTCTCCCTGCTAAATTTTTTTCTCTTCAGAGTAGAGATGCCCAGCAAGGAAGGCTGTTCAGCAGCAGCTGACCCATGGAATCACACACCCCCACCCCCATGCACACACGTGTGTGCACACACATGCCTGCCTTCCCTTTGAATAGCTCTCCCATTTCCTTCAGTGACACATTATTTAGGAAATCTTTCAGCGCACTATGTGAAATAAGCTTTGAAATAAAAATATATGCAAGGTCATATTGCTTCTACCTAGGGTTCCTTTATTGTGCCTTCTTTCTGCCTTTAAATGTTATCTGTTTTTTTAAGGCTTAAGACCTAAGTCTACCATGAAACACTCCAAGTACCTTTCACACCTCCCTCACTCTGCTAACTTGTAAGCATAGCAGGAGGTTTAGCTTTGGAATCAGACATTTCATTTCATTTTCTTGACAAATATCTGTTGAGCCTATCTCTTTGAATCTGTCTCTTCCATTTACTAGTTCATTTACTAGTTCTTGAGCAAGCTGCTCAATATTTGTAAAAGATTTTCTAAATCAGGTCAAACCTCCAAGGATGTGAGGAGTAAATGGAGCGTAGAACAGTGCCAAGCACATCCAAAGAGCTTAATAAGAGGTAGTGAATTATGGTGCTTCTAAGCGCCACAGACCATGTGTATTTTGTGTTTGCAATATAATAGTGAGTGGCTTTAGAACAGTGTTTTTAATTTGCTTGCGAACCCCCAAAATAATTTTTGTAAAACTATCCCCCTTGCACACGATAGGTTGTTTTATAATGTTTTACATCATACTTTAAGGTAGTTGGAAAGGATGCAGTTTCCCACGTGGTATAGATACTGACATTTTAATATAAAATTGGTACATCACTCAGCTGTATCTCAAGGAGTATCATATTGCACTTTTATAGCCATCGCCATCAGTTTTAAAAATACATGTTTTGTTTTTTTTTTTTTTTTTCCAGTGCGCGGGCCTCTCACTGCTGTGGCCTCTCCCGCTGCGGAGCACAGGCTCCGCGCGCGCAGGCTCAGCGGCCATGGCTCATGGGCCCAGCCGCTCCGCGGCATGTGGGATCTTCCCAGACCGGGGCACAAACCCGTGTCCCCTGCATCGGCAGGCGGACTCTCAACCACTGCGCCACCAGGGAAGCCCAATACGTGGTATTTTACACAGTTCCTTTTTCTTGAAATTATACTTTGATTTTTACCCACCCCCACTGGATATTATCTTAATGTAATTTATTTATGCCTGACAGCTTTTTATTCTGTCATACATGTCTTTAATAAAAATATTTGTGTAAGTTGAAACTGTTTTAAAAATTTCCTTTAACTGTAACTCTAGGAGTTATTTTTCTTCTGGATTGAATTATTACAAGTAGTAATAGTTGGTCAGAACAGTGTAATACCTGATGGATTTTGACAAAGAATAAATATGAAAAATGGAAGTTTAGTGGAAATTTATATCTTAACACGATTGATAGTTGGAGCGGTGCCTCAGTTGAAATTGACACCTCTGACTTTTTTGGGCTGTTTCATAGTACCATGCCTTTCCATTCTGGGGAATACACCATAGTAAAAATAGGAATGAGTGAGAGGTATTTTTGGTAAAGTTTTGTAAAGTGGGAAGATTGAAAGGAGCTTGGAAGAGGAAAGACAACAGTATTGATAGCTGAACTGCAGGCATATTCCCAGGGAGGTCAGTTTTAGTGAGGAGTACTAAATGGAAGTACAGGGATCTGGAAACCTTTTTCTTAGGATTATATATGTTGTTGCAACATGTTCCTTGACAAATCTTCACGTGCCCTAGGGGTACACATTCCCTAATTTAAAGACCATTTGAGCAGTGGTTATCAACGGGGGATGATTTTGCTGCCAGGGTGCATTTGGCAATGTCTGGACACATTTTTGATCTGTCACATGGCGGGTGGAGGGTGTGCTGCTTCTGGCAGCTAGTAGATAGAGATCAGAGTGTGATTAAACATCCTACAGTGATCAGGACAGCCTCCCATAACAAAGAATTTTCCAGCCCAAAATGTCAATCAAACCGAGGTTGAGAAGCCCTGGTTTAGAGGATTAGTTTTGGAATCAGACTATTTATAACCTAGGGCAGTGGGTTAGTAAACTTTTTTTGTAAAGTGCCAGACAGTAGATAGTAAAATATTTTAGGCTTGTGGGACACATATGATCTCTGTTGCATATCCTTGTTTTTATAACCCTTTAAAAATGTGAATATAATTATTAGCTCCAAGGTCTTTCAGGAACATGTGATCTAAGGCAGTTACTGCCTTCAAACCTCAATTTTTTTCCCTCTGCAAAGTACTAGTGGTAGTAACAATGCCTCAGGAGTTGTTTGTAAGGATTAAATGAGATAAACATCTAGCATAGTCTCCAGCACACATTAAACGCTCTGTAAATTGTGCATTGGTGGTAGTGGTATCCTGTAGCAAATAGCAAAAAAGTGGGTGCCAGGTCACAGTGTTGTTCAAGACCCTATTCAAGTCAATTTGACAAACTTAAAAATGCTGGTTAAATTCCCAGATCAGCTCACAAAAGCCTGTTTAACCTCTGCTGTCTTGCTTTCTGAACTCTGAGCCTCCTTGTACCCTAAGGGACGTGGAGTGCAGAATTCCTGTCCCCTGGTTTCTAAGGGAAGATCTACTGACATTCTATTCTAAAGACGGAATTCCAGGGAAAGGAAATTTGATTTTGATAGGGGATTCAAGGTAGGGCAAGTGAGGTCTGATTATGGTCAATTGTATATGATGTTTTCTAAATTGGAGACTGAATATATATATTCTCTCGACTACTATGAAGCCACTGCATGATAAAGCTAACCAATGGTTTGTTTCTTTTTCAGGTTAGAAAGTATGGTTAGGCCAGTTTTGGTGATGCCTTTATAATGTAAATTGTTGCAAAAACAGCCTTATTCTGTTATTATAATTTTTAATGAGATTACAGGAAGACAGTCTCTAAAACTGCAGTATCCTTGAGATGAAGGTACTTGGAATTGAGATCTGCTTCAAGCATAAAATACACACTAAGTCTCAAAGACTTAATGCCAAAAAATAAGGTAAACTATCTCATTAATAATTTGCATATTGGGTATATGTTGGAATAATATTTTGGCTGTATTTGGATAAATAAATAGCATCACTGAGATTTCTTTTTACTTTTTAAATGTGGCTATTAGAATATTTTAAATTACATATGCAGTTAACATTATAATTCTGTTAGACAGTCTGCTCTAAAGCTTCAGTTTACTTTTTAAAAATTAGTAATTAATTTTTTATCCTGTATATATTATTAAGAATTAGATATTTTTACAAGACTTGCAGTGAAAATCAGAGGTCCCACCCTCCCAGCCTCATCCCTTACTCCCAAAGGCAGCATGTTTCAATTTTCTTACCAATTTTTTGGTCTTTCTGTCTAAATCTGTGAACAGGATGCTTATATTGCTACTTTATTTTATTTTTCAGTTTTAGGCATTGTCCATTAATTTCCTAGTAGGAAAGATGAAATTTCAGGTCTTGCATCCTGTACCACAGGAAGAGAAACTTTCTATCCATCCATCTTCCCATCTTCTCAATATGGTTGTATTATAATTTTGCTTGTATCAAGATTCATTATTTACATTATTATGACATTAATCAAAACTGAAACATGCTGTACATGATTACTTTTCTTTCTAGCTCAGTATCTTGTTTTCCCTGGAGTTAATAATTGTCTTGATTTTTATTTCCTTAGTTTACCATGTACTTATCACTGATTAAACCCTGAGTCCTCCCACAGTTATTTATTGGGTTGGCCAAAAGGTTAGTTTGGTTTTTTCAGTAAGATGGCTCTAGTAGCACTTAGTTGTCTTTAACTTCATTCAAAACAATTTTGTTAGATTGTATGTGACAGCTGTCATATCAGCGTGCATTTTAAAAAAGACATCAAAATTGGTGAATTTTAATATTGAAGATGGGACAAAAAAAGCAACATTTTTGGCATATTATGGTTATTATTTTAAGAAAGGTAAAAACGCAATGGAAACACACAAAAAGATTTGTGCAGTGTATGGAGAAGGTGATGTGACTGATCGAACGTGTCAAAAGTGGTTTGCCAAGTTTCATGCTGGAGATTTCTCACTGGACAACGCTCCACAGTCGGGTAGACCAGTTGAAGTTCATAACGATCAAATCGAGACATTAATGGAGAACAATCAGCGTTATACCACGCAGGAGATAGCTGACATACTCAAAATATCCAAATCAAGCATTGAAAATCATTTGCACCAGCTTGGTTACGTTCATCGTTTTGATGTTTGGGTTCCACATAAGTTAAGCGAAAAAAACCTTCTTGATTGTATTTCCACATGAGATTCTCTACTTAAACGTAATGAAAACATTCCTTTTTAAAAACAAATTGTGACAGGTGATGAAAAGCGGATACTGTACAATAATGTGGAAAGGAAGAGATCATGGGGCAGACAAAACGAACCACCACCACCCACACCAAAGGCTGGTCTTCATCCAAAGAAGGTGATGTTGTGTATATGGTGGGATTGGAAGGGAGCCCTCTATTATGAGCTCCTTCTGGAAAACCAAATGATTAATTCCAACAAGTACTGCTCCTAATTAGACCAACTGAAAGCAGCACTCGAAGAAAAGTGTCCAGAATTAGTCAACAGAAAACACATAATCTTCTATCAGGATAACACAAGACCGCATGTTTCTTTGATGACCAGGCAAAAACTATCACAGCTTGGCTGGGAAGTTCTGATTCATCTACCATATTCACCAGACGTTGCACCTTCGGATTTCCATTCATTTCTGTCTTTATCTCTTAATGGAAAAAAAAACTTCAGTTCCCTGGAAGACTGTAAAAGACACCTGGAACAGTTCTTTGCTCAAAAGGATAAGAAGTTTTGGGAAGATGTAATTATGAAGTTGCCTGAAAAATGGCAGAAGGTAGTGGAACAAAAGGGTGAATATGTTGTTCAATAAATTTCTTGGTGAAAATGAAAAATGTGTGTTTTATTTTTACTTAAAAACCAGAGGCATTTTTTTGGCCAACCTAATAGATCTCTTCTCAAAACTTAAGAACACATTAGGTATTCTGTCAATTTTAGTTGCTTGAAGACATCTCTGGAGCTCTGTCTTTTACTCCAGTAAGAACTGGTTGCGTAATTGTCATCTGTGAACTGCTGTCATCAGCCTTGTGATTCCTTTGATCAAACAGAGAATCCAAGAAATAGAAGGCGTAATATCTGAGCAGTCACTTGGCTAGGTTTGGAAGTTATTTTCACTCAGAGTCATGAATTAATTATACTATTTTCTTCTAACTTCTGTTGGGTTTAAGAAGTTCCTTAGCAATCTTATTTCTCTATTTATTTATTTTTATGGATAAGCCCTTTTAAGATGGTCCCTTTGAGCCTAATGTTCTGAAATTTCATGGTTGTGGGGGTTTTTTCATCCTTTGTTCATGGGTCTTTTTATTCTGGGATTTTGTGCTTTCCAGTTCTGGGAAATTCTTTGAATTGTTTCTTCAGCTCTTCTATCCCTGATATATTTTTTTTTTTATCTATTCTCTATTTCTGGAAATTTTGTTATTCAGATGTCAGACCTTCTAGACTGAGTTCTCTCTAATTTTCTTGTCTGTTCTTTCCTATTTTTCATTTCTTTGTCTTTTTGCTCTGCTTTGCAGAAATTTTCTATAATTTTTTAAACTTATATTCTCATCCCTCTACTGAGTTTTTCTTTCCAGCTATTTTGTATACAATTTTTAAAAGCTCCTTTAGTTCTTTGTCCTTTTTTGTATGTGTATATCCTGTTTTTATTTCATGGATGCAGTATTTTCTTTTTCTTTATGTTGATACAAAGGTTTTTGGAAGTGTTCTTCTCCCTGCATATTATCCATTTCAACCAAATTGCATTGTTCTTATTTTTCTTTTCTTTCATATTAGATGTTTTCCTCACCAGTTTTCTGATTCTTAGCTCTCTGCTTATGTATAAGATTGGGGCACTAAAATGTTAATTGGAGACTGGGGTAGAACCTATCAACCGTGGCTTCTCTGAAGAGTTAGTTGCTTGGACAGTTCCTGGGGGAACTCTCAGTGTCACTTCTTTAGGTTTTTCCTCTTGGTAGTGGTCAGATTTCTCAGAGAAGACACTATAATCTTTTTTCTGGAGTGGTACCTATCTGCCTGAACTCTAAGACCCAAGTTGGGGAGAAAAGGTTGAAGGTCTCAGTATTCAGTATCTAATTTTTCATCGTCCTGCTTTTGATATTTACCCTTAATCATGTCTGATAGTTCCTGTCCTGAGACATTTTATTTTATGCTCTTTTGAATTAAAATATCCAGTCTTCTTTCAGGGCTGAAGAGAAATAGTGTTTTGGGGTGCTTGGTATAGGAGAGATCTAAAGGTGTACTTTGTAAATTAGCTTTGAATCAGTCCTTTTTTCAGCTCCACCTCTACTCCCTCTTCCAGAGGAAGATTGAATCCCATCAGTTCCTGTGCCTTTCGGAGGTTCTGTGATGAGATATAAATGGGGCTGTTTCTCTGGTTTCCCGATTGACAGTGTAGGCTTCAGCTTTCTCAAATCTGTTTTGTGAGTTACTGCTCGTCTTCCTCCTTTTTCAGAAACAAAGCCCTGTTGACTCTTCATCCTCCCTCTTTGTGAGTTACGGCTTTGTTCTTCGTTTTATAAAAGGGTATAATAAGGTGCAATATAGTGCACTCATCTTAGAGTTACAGATTTTTTATGTATGTATACACCCATGTAATCACTCAGATCAAGATAGAGAGCATTTTCATATGCTGTAAGGTCCCCTCGTGTCCCTTCCAAGTCTATACCAACACCTGTAATCATTATTTTTGTTTCTATCTTAATAGACTAGTTTTGCTTGTTCCTCAACTTTACCTGTAAAATCATATAGTATAGTATAGTATAGTAGTCTCAATATGAAGTCTTTTGTATGTGGCTTCTTTTGTGCAGTTGGTGAGATTCATCAGTGTTACAGGCATCAATTTAAAAAAAAATTCCTACGTATTACTGCATAATATAAATATGCCACTATTTATCCCTTCTGTGGGTGGGCATTTGGGTTGTTTCGATTTTTTGGCTTTTGTGAATAAAGCTGCTGTGAATATGATTGTACATGTTTTTGTCACACATAGTCATTCATTTCTCTTGGTTATATACCTCTAAACGGAATTGCTGGGTCATAGAGTGGGTGAATGTAGCTTTGGTAGAAATGCCAAATTTCCATAGTGGCTGTAGCATTTTTCACTTCCACCAGCAAAGTATATGAGAGTTCCAGTTGCCATCTTCTCCAACGCTCGTCAGTCTTCAGTTTCAGCTTCCTGATAAGTATATATAGCTGACCCTTGAACAACAGGGGATAAGGGGCGCCAGTCCCCACACGATCAGAAGTCCCTCTGCTGCTGTCTCTGCCTCAAACACAAAGGAATCGATACATGACTCATCCAAGGGCAGGAAGCTGAAACAGTTTGGATAGAAGCAGGATGCAGACCCCAGTTCTTTTGATTCCATGTAACGTGATCTCTAATCAAACACACTTTCCCCCATACTTAGTTAATTTAAAGAGCTGTAAAATGAAAATACAGTACTGTATTTACTGAAAAAAATCCTTGTATAAGTGGATCCCCTACTGTTCAAGGGTCAGCTGTAGTCATATTATGGATTTTAGTTTCATTTCCCTGAGGGAATCATGTGTTGAACACCTTTTCACATGTCATTTAAATATCCTCTTTTGTGAAGTACCTGTTCATGCCTTTTTCTCATTGAAAAGAATGGTTATGCTTTTTTCATAACCTTGTAAGTCATTTTAATGGAGTTTTGGGAGGGAACAGGGCTAACTGCATGTGAGTAACCTGCCGCCTTTAAGTGGAAGTTGGGTACTTTAAAGCTTCACTCAGATCATTTTTTTTTCTCATTTCTGTCCTCTCCAATGTACGATTCAACCTCATTTTTAATTTGCTACTATAATGTGGAATTATAATGAATTTTAGAGTAAGACTTTTTTGTTCCGACCTTAAAGGTACAGGGAACTTTTATTTCTTGTAAGAAACTAGAACAAGAAAATTATTCAACAGATGTGTTCTGGCTTATTCTCTTATGTTTTTTAATTAAAAAGATATTTATCAGAAACTAACACACCATTGTAAAACAATTATACTCCAATAAAGATGTTAAAAAAAGATATTTAGGACCAAGAGTATTATTTATTTATCCATTCAACAAATACATATTGAGTGCTTTCTCTATTGTCAGATCTAATAATAGGCTTAGGGAATACATCAGTGAACAGGACAGACAAGCAAGGCTCCAATCCTCTGAAATATATTTGGGTAGGAGAAACTGATAATAAGTAAACAAAGAGCTAAATAAGGTAATTAAAGATGTATTTCCTGTTTTGCAGAAATGGAACAAGAGCCACAAGATGGAGAACCTGCTGAAATTAAGATCATCAAGGAAGCATACAAGAAGGCCTTTTTATTTGTTAATAAAGGACTGAATACAGATGAATTAGGTCAGAAAGAAGAAGCAAAGAACTACTATAAGCAAGGAATAGGGCACTTGCTCAGAGGAATCAGCATTTCATCAGCAGATCCCGAACACATAGGTCCTGGGTGGGAATCTGCTAGACAGATGCAACAGAAAATGAAAGAAACACTACAGAATGTACGTACCAGGTTGGAAATTCTAGAGAAGGGTCTTGCCACTTCTCTACGGAATGATCTTCAGGAGGTGCCCAAGTTATATCCAGAATTTCCGCCTAAAGATATGTCCGAAAAGTCACTGGAGCCTCATTCCTTTAATTCACTTCCTCAGCACAATGAAGTAAATGGAAACACTTCAACTACAAGTACAGAACCAGTTTCTACACCTAGTACTTTTTCCTTACCATCTCAAAGTCATCCATCAGAAGCACCTCCTGCTTATACTCCTCAGGCTGCTGAGGGTCACTACACTGTATCCTATGGAACAGAATCTGGGGAGTTCTCATCAGTTGGGGAAAACTTTTATAGGAATCATTCTCAGCCACCTCCTCTTGAGACCTTAGGGCTAGATGCAGATGAGTTGATTTTGATACCAAATGGAGTACAGATTTTTTTTGTAAATCCTGCAGGGGAGGTTAGTGCACCTTCATATCCTGGGTACCTTCGAATCGTGAGGTTCTTGGATAATTCTCTTGATACAGTTCTAAACCGTCCTCCTGGGTTTCTTCAGGTAAGCCAAAGAAAAATGTAAACATAATTTGAAATATGTGTAGAATAAATTTTTTTATTTGTCAATATTTATAATGTACCCAAGACAGTAAGTGCAAAAAGATTATTATAAATTCTAGTTCCTTTTTAAATATATTTCATGAAATTTATGAGCCTTGAGCAATCTATGTTTGTGTTTGATAGCCTTTCTTTTTCCTTTTCTTTAGATGTAAACTCTTGTTTTAGTACTGAATTTGTGAATACAGCACCTGAGGGAAATCAGAATATTCATCCTTAACTTGTAATTTTTTATCTGAAGAAGAAACATAATAACTTTGATTTCAAAAGGGATTTATGTAACTCATGTGTGAATGTATAACTGTAAATTTCTATACATGTCAAGCCCCAGCTGAGGGGCTGAACTGGGCTAGATCCAGTGTCTGGAATCGTGGTTCTCAACTAGTAGGAATACCCGCCACCCCTAGTCTCCCCATCGTGAGATATTTTGGCAGTAGTTGGGGACATTTTTGGTCGTCACAACTGGGACTGGGGAGTGTGCTATTGCTACTGGCATATATGGTGGATAGAGGCCAGGTGTACTGCTAAACATCTAAACAGGATCACTCTCATTAATAAAAAATTTAACTGAAAATTTCAGTCATGCCAAGGTTGAGAAACCCTGGTCTACAAGTCGAGACTGTGACGATCATCTAAGATGCAGTTCTAACTTTCCAAGCACTTAAATTTACCAGGATGCCCTTGGTCCAAGAACAAAGACTGGTGCTAAATAAAAGTTGTTGTTAAGAAACTTGTGGAATTTGTAAGGTATTCTGAAGGTGATGGTCCAATATCAATCTGTTTTTAAAAGAGTGGACATTGGTACAGGGAGATGGGGTTCTAGAAGTAAGGATTCAGTATACATTGGGTATAACAAAAGGGTTTGCATGTAAGGGAGATGACTATTGGAGCAAGGCAGGTGCTTTTATCCGGAGTCCAGATGATGTGATTTAGTTACAGTACTAGTTATCCAGATTTATTTTCTCTCTTGGTATATTCTATTTTCAGTTCTTATGCAGCTTGTACATGGAGTCAACTTGAAGGTTGTTTAAAGATAGTTGGAGACTTACTAGGGATGTATGAAGGAGATATTTTGGGGCATTGTTGACAGGAAAACTTCATTAATGGACAGGAAGAATAGTGTGAATCCCATAAGTTATTTTAAAAAAGAAGCCTTGAGGTTAAAAAGAGTAGGCTTTTTGACTGGCATTGGGAGGGGGCTGATAAAAGATATAATGCTTTCTGCTGATCTGGTAATAGAGTAAAAGTGGAATTTAAAAAACCTTTGGGGCCTGGGCTACTGGAGGTGCGGGGAATGAACATCAGAAACATTCTACTACATGCAGAATGAGCTCATGAGCTCAACCATTAAAATGACTTGTTCTCTAGTAAAAATTTGTTCTGTCTTAGTTCTTTTAATTTTGTTTTTAACCTTTCCAACATCTCCTATTTTGAGTCCTAAATAAAATGTAAAATTGTACCCAGAGTTTGAGTCTTTTTAAGGGGCTCTCATTTACATGTATTCGGATATTTGTAGCAGTGTCCTTAAAGAGAGTAACCAGGTGTTTACTGAATTTTTTTGTTCTAAAAATCAAACATTGAAACAGCTAAGTATTAAAAGTTAGATGTAATTTTTGTTGTTGTTGTTGTTTTTTGTTTTTGTTTTTGTTTGCGGTACGCGGGCCTTTCACTGTTGTGGCCTCTCCCATTGCGGAGCACAGGCTCCGGACGCGCAGGCTCAGCGGCCGTGGCTCACGGGCCCAGCTGCTCCGCAGCATGTGGGATCTTCCCAGACCGGGGCACGAACCTGTGTGCCCTGCATCGGCAGGCGGACTCTCAACCACTGCGCCACCAGGGAAGCCCTAGATGTAATTTTTTACGCTGCAAAAAAATCACTATTGCTTTATTTAGGAAATTAGAAATTAATTTGGTTTTAAATAGGCAGACTAGAATTCTGTGGCTTCTAACAACTATTTTTCTCTTGACTTTAGTTCTAATATACTTTTTAAACCTGTTAAATTTATAGTCAGTTCATAGGCAACTTGGACATGAGATTGCCCTCTGAAAGTGAAACTGGGAGAAGTCAGCCTGTGGTGGATGAGCTCACCAATCTGTAATAATCTACCCTGAGAAAGGTCTATAAAGTTTTATTTGAGAAGATTTGAGGATACTCCATTTCAGTCAAGATGACCAGAATTGTAGTTAATCTTAGAGAAATCATGGCATATTAAAAGAAACCTTTCCCAATCTTTAGTCATTTAAGTATAACCATTATGATTTTTTTTTGTTAAATCCAACACTTGTTATTCATATTTTTATTTAAATGTCTCATTTGTTAATTTTTTCCTAAACAATAGCAACTGTGAAATTGAGGGAAAGATACCATATTTTTCCCTAATACATTTTAAAATATGTTGCTACTCAACTTTAGTTTGTATATTACTTGAAGTAATTTCGTATACCACAGATGGTTATATATCATACTTTGGAAAATACAGTAATCAGTTTTATTGTAACTTGTCTGAAGTTTGACTTTTATAAAAGTTGGAGAGTGGCTTTTGAGATGACTAAAAGAAGAGAATCCATTTAAAAAAAGAATTTGAAAATGTTTGTTAAGCACTTTCTAGGAAAGAGTCAGACTTGAGTGCTTGATCCCTGCACATTCGTATTCTGTTGGTCAGAGATGATGATAATATACCAGGATTTTCCATCGTTTATATGAAATATTTAATCCCATTGACTCATGTTTATTGCACAGTATTTTGATAATCTATTCTCCCAAGTTTCTTAATATTAGGAAGAACGTGTCCTGGGTGAGGGGTGAAGTTATATTCTGGTCACTCAAAGAATAATGGAAATGAATAATTTGGGTATTCTGATTTAAACTTAGTTTCTTCTGAATTTAGAGCTCTAGGAGGTGAGCTTAATTAAGTCTTATTGTGATAATCTGAGGTTGCCAGATGACGTTGCAGGGCAGCTTTGTGCCATTTTGATTTAACTTCCCAATAGATAGTGAACCCATAAATGTAACTTAATCTTCTTGCTCTGTCAGATCAGGTTGGGTTTAGTTAAAAGAAAATTCAACATTTTGAATGCTGGGTTTCTAATTAAAATAATTGTTTAGTTTCTCCCGTGGCAGATAGCATGTGCTTAAACCCTAGCCCCACTTTTTGGTTGTTGACTCTGAGCAACTTAACCTCTGTGTGCCTCAGTTTTCTTGTAGTTAAAATGACAACACTAACCAAGAGGATTAAATCAGTGAATACATTTGGAGTACTTGGAAACAGTTTGATTTTATTTTTTTCCACAAAGGGATGTCTAATTTGAATAATAAAGAAAACCTTATTTACTTTGACCATTTATTTAAAGCTAGACTCATTATTGGTTAACAGTGGGCTGTTTAAGGGCACCAGTTTTAAGACTATATAATTATTGGAGCAATAACATTTTTAGCACAGTTCCTGTGAGTGTTTTGCAGGGAGATCAGACTAGCAAATGGCTGATTTTTATTGGGGGTTTGTTGATGCTAATGGTTCTAGAAAGCCTTGTAAAATGCATTTCAAACTTTAAAATGTGCGTTTGCTAGTATAACAATATTTAAAACCTCGGTGAAAACCTAGTTCTATTAATTGATTTGTTTTAAATTAACCTTTTCAGGTTTGTGACTGGTTGTATCCTCTAGTTCCTGATAGATCTCCAGTTCTTAAATGTACTATAGGAGCCTACATGTTTCCTGATACAATGTTACAAGCATCAGGATGCTTTGTGGGGGTCGTCTTGTCTTCTGAATTACCAGAAGATGATAGAGAACTCTTTGAGGATCTATTAAGACAAATGTCTGACCTTCGGCTCCAGGTAACTTGTGCGATCACCTTCAGGATGTAAACCTACTGTAACATAAGCACTTCTGCTTTTAAAGAAACTGTAATAAGCTCTAATGTGATCAGAGTTAGGAAACTGAGAGTATATAATTTGCTAGCGTATTCACAAATACAAGTTGGGAATTGGCTGTAAATAGTGATTAAGATTGTGGTCTCTGGAGTCAGATTGCCTCTGTTTGAATTTGAACTCTTCCGCTTAATAGCTGTTTAACTCAAGCTGTTGATCTTCTCTATAGTTTAGTTTCTTTATCATAAAGTCAGGATAATGGTAACATCCACTTCATTGGGCTCTGATGAAGATTAAAAGTTAATACATTAAGGCACATACATCAGTGCTAGCAAGTAGTAATGTTCTGTGAATATTTGCTTTTGTTATGACCACTGTCTTACTTCTCAGTTGGGAAAGTGGGCCAATGGGACTAAATGGTGAAGTGACGGTAATTTCAGCATTAGCATCTGGGTAATATTGGACATTTTAGGGGTATGACTTGAGGAACAGGTTTCGTTTGAGGGAATTGTCTTTGTTCTCATGATGAACGAAGGCAAAATAAAATGTGATTTAAAATACGGTTGGTCATCCTGTGAACTTGCCTTATTTAGCCCATTTCCTCTGCCCACATGCTGATCTGTTATAGGGAGTTGAAATAGAGTATAATGGAGATGTTTTCTTTAAGTGTTCTTGCCCATCCTAATGTAGGACAAGAGGGGGAAAATATGTTTGATTGTGAATACTGACAGTTATCTGAGGTTGAAGGAGATTGACAGCATGGTAGTGTAATCTTTTATTTTCTCTTTCAGTCAGCAGATACTTAGAATTCATTATTTAACCTGGTTCTATGTTAAATGATGAGGTGGGAAGAAAGAACAGAGGAGGCTATAAAGATACATATATAACAGCTCTTATTCTTGAGCACCTTACAGTCTGTTGAATAACCACAGTACAGTATGAGAGGTGATGGAAATAAAAGTGAAAGGAGGTCTGGGAGGATTTCACAAAATAGTTTCCTTTGAGTTCAGTCATGAAAGATTGGTTCCTTTTTTCTGAGGAAATAGAATACACTTTTAATCCATACCTGTATTAAAAATTTAAGATCAGAGGTGGTGGGAGCAGATCACCAGCTAAGTGAAAGGTCGGAGAGTCATCTCAGCATTACGTTGTAAGAACTATATATGAGAATGACCTGGTGATCAACATGTTCTTAAATACTAGATATTTAAGCTGCGTTAACAAAACCCATGGCCCCCATACAGAAGTCTGTGTAGCCTCGATGTGCTTAGGAGAGGAGTTTACAAAAGCAGCAACATGGTCAAATGGATATGGGTTTAAGTCTAATAAGCTTTGCTGTTTACTAGCTGAATGAAGTGACATTCCTTAAGTATTCCAGACCTTTTATGGAGCTGTTTCTCCCTTTACCCCTACATTCATTTGGCCTGTATTACTGGACTCTAGGAAAGAAATTAAACTGACCTTTAGGTTATATATTTATTTCCTCTGTTCAGTTTTATTTTTTTGGTTGAATGTTATTTTTAGTTTTCTATATTGTCCTAGAACTCCAACAGTAAACAAAAGCTAGTTACTAGCTATACTTTTGATTTGCCTTTACTCTTAAGCATTCATTCAGCAAAGTGTACGCAAGCAGATTATCTTTAGTGTTGAGTGCAAAAATGGAAAAACAAAATCAGCCTTCCAACAATGCAGAGTAGTTAAACTGGACATGAGGTTTGTTAATTGCCTTTATTTATGAAATTTTGAATTTAATTTATTTTTTTATACATTAGTTTCTTATTAGTTATCCATTTTATACATATTAGTATATATATGTCAATCCCAATCTCCCAATTGTTAATTGCCTTTAAACTCATTTAGTCTTGTATGTGTTTTCTAAAACTTACAATTTATTGTTTAACTAAATTCAAATGTAGCTGCATCTGATTTAACGATCACTTGTACCAACTACTGCTATAAGTTTATCTCTTGTACTTCGTTTTTTTGAAATTTGCTTTAGGCCATATCCTGTGAGCCAAAGAACTCAAACGTTTGAGGTTTGGTGGTGAGATAAAAGTATAGAGAAAAACTAGTAAAAGTAGTTGTAAAACACTGTCATTTGAATAGGTATATTATTGGAGCATGGTGTACTGTAGCTTAGAGGAAATTTGAATTTGAGCTAAACTTAGGCCTTTACTCCCTAGGCCAACTGGGACCGGGCAGAAGGAGAAAATGAATTCCAAATCCCTGGAAGATCAAGATGCCCCTCTAACCAATTGAAGGAAGCCAGTGGCACTGATGTGAGACAGTTGGACCCAGGCAGTAAGGATGTGCGTCATAAGGGAAAACGGGGGAAGAAGGTTAGTAGAGTAAGTGAAAGATCAACAAGGTATGAGTGTGTGTTCTATTCTAATGGTACCTTTCACCAGTTTAAATTATTTATAAGATCCCCATTTACTGAAGCAGAGCAACTTGCAGATTCACAAAGTTATCACTGGTAAAATAATTATAATCAGCTTTAGTATTTCCCTTTCCAAGTATTTGTTATTTAAACTGTTTTAAAAGGTAATCTATGTTTGGGGGGATAGTTTTTTGCAACTATTTGAAAGATTTTTATAATTACGTTAATGATGTGTATGCTTTTTGTTTTGTGTTATTCTCCACCTTCCTATATACACCAAGATCTTGGGGCTAGGTATGCTTTTCCTTACACTACCATTTTTATTCAGTTCCTTACTTCTTCATTAATAGTCAACAAAACAGAGAAAATGGGCTTTTAAAAAAATACACTTAGTAGTTTCTTCTTTCATTTCTTAGATTTTGTGATATGTTCCAAATGGTAAATTTGGATTAGAGTTTAGAAATATTTATTGAGTGCTAGAAAGATGAGCATAGTGGGAAAAAATTTTAATTTCTCATCTCAAAATATTTCCCATCTAGTGGGGAGGACAGATTAGCAAAGAGATAATTTCTACCCAATGTGATCATTAGATGAAAGTACATAAGTTGTCTAGAACGCTAGGTTATACCTTCCACTTAGATGAGTGGTGTGGGAAGCAGTTAAGGAGGCTCCTCCTGGAAGGCACTATGGCTAAGATGAGTCCCGAAGGTGAAATAAGCAAACCTATGGTGAAAGAAAGTAACACTGTGTGAGTATTGAATTGTAAACAGTTTCGTACTGTTCTTTGTTGTATTCCATATTATAAGTGCTCAGTAATTGTCTTTGGAATTAATGAATATCACATGAATATTCTACTTTTACTTGCCAACTGTCACTGTAGGTTATGTTGAGCATCTTAGACCAGCTTTATGAGGACATTGGGAGTTCAAAATGGAAGTTAGAACTTCATTTTTAAAAATTTAATTCCTTGGTTAAAAAAAAAATCCAATTATCTTAAAATATATATACTTTTGGAAACCTTTACTCCCACCTTTGTCCCTGTCTACACCATTCCTTCTGCCACTGTCGGTAATTACTTTTATTAGGATCTTGTGTTTCTTTCCTGGATTTTTTGAGGCAGATAAAAGCAAACAAAATCTGTAATTATTTCTCTCCCTTTCTTATACATAAGGGAACATCATATAGAGTGTCCTATATATATATATATTTTTTTTTGATAATAAAGTCTGGGGTAAATAGAGAACTTCCTCAGTCTTTTTTACCTTATATTTCATTGTATGAATATATCATAGTTTCTTTAATCAGTCTCTTATTGAGGGGTGTTTGGTGTGGTTGTTTGGTATTACAAACAGTGCTTCAATGAATGACTTTGTAGAGCCATTGATTCATACATCTGCAGGTAATTCATCAAATAAATTCTTAGAGATGGGGTTACTGTGTCAACAGGTAAATGCATTTGTAATTCTGATAGATTTTGCTACATTGCCCTCCCTAAGGAGTATACTATTCAGCACTGCACCAGTAGCTGTTGGAGCATACCTGTCTCCCCACAGCCTGCTCAACAGAGTGGTGGTCTATTTTTTGGCAATCCGATGATGAGAGAAATATATTGGAATATATGAATTTGCATCAATTTTATTATGAGTGAGTTGAGCAAATGCATAAGGGTAACTTGAATTTTGTTTTCTGTGTGATGTCTAGTTATGTCCTTTGTCCATTTTTATTACTGGGTTGTTAGTCCTTTTCTTCACAATTTCTAGGAGCTCTTTATATGTTAGGGACATTGGCACATTGTCAAAGATAGAAGTTGCAAATTATAATGAGGTCTGAGTTAGCCTACTCCTAAGTTTTTAGAATGAAAACAAATTTAGCTTTGAGATTTTGAATGTTGGCCCTAGCTGTTAAATTAGCAAAGTACAAGTATTTCTGTTTCCCATTTCCATTCAAATGGAATGGTAGATTCTGTGTTTATATACTTTTATTTACTTCTACTTGATTTCTGTCAAAACCAGTTTATTTGGATACATTCTTCCTTACTGACTGAGTCATTTAACAGAAATCTTTTAACCTTACTGAGTACTGTATGCATACATACCAATATCTAGGGGGTGATAGCTCTATGAAGGAACTCAGAGTGGTCAAAGAAAGAAAAAAATTAATCAATTTAACTATAATTTGATAAATGCTATATTGGAGGTATGTTGGTATTTAAATCTTACTTACCAATGGTACCTAACATAAGACCAGAACAGTTTTCACCTTCACGGTGGTTATGGTATTGCGCTTTATGTAATAAAATGTACTTATAACTAGGTTGCCTGGAAATATTTTCATTAATTAGTATTTGTTGGCTTAATATTTTATTACAAAATGCTTATGATTTTTCCTCCTCTTAGTATTTATTTCACATTTTGAAATATTTTTACTGTTTAGACCAAAGGTACTTCAAGTGAAGAAGTTAATCTGAGTCACATTGTACCTTACGAGCCAGTTTCAGAAGAACAAGCAAAGGAATTACCTGAATGGAGTGAGAAAGTGGCTCAGAACATTTTGTCAGGTATTATAGTAATGTTAACTTTTGCCTGCATAATGTGAAACCTTTGAATCCCATTAGAGAATACTTGGAAAGATACTATTTTATGTTTTGGTTTTAAATGATCAGTTTATAAATATTTAAAAATAGAAGGAACTAGTCTCTTTGAATGTCACATATTGTCATATTGGTGTAAGTTCTTCTTGCTCTATTATTCTCTGTTTTACTCTTGGGAAAATTGGTAGTGGAAAGCTTCAAGAATCTCCAAACTTTCAGAATAGCTCTGAACATAAAATTAGTTATTTTCCTTTCCCCTTTGAAATTCCCCCTTAATCTTTTTTTCTCCCCTCTCCTTCCTCCTCCTCCACCAAAAAAATGACATTCATCCGTCTTTGGAAGCAAAGTAGCACTTGCCTAACTTTATGGCAATACAGGCATGAGGAGACCTGAGAATTAAAGCCAAGCTGTTTGGGAAGTAGACCCTACTATTTAATTACGGTTAGAAAGGGCTTCAGATCATTTATTTTAAAAACAAAATAATCATTACTGACACATGTATTTATACTTTAATTGGTTAACAATTTAACTGCAGTCTCAGATTGAGACCTTATATTTTGTTTTTTAAAAAACATTGCCAGTCATTATTATTCAGTAAGTCAAATTCATGACCCAGTAAGGGGATCTTGACTAGTTATTTAATAGACTATCAATATAGGTTTCGATCTCTGGTTTATAGGTTTAAACTCATTAGAATAATGGAGGTGTCTAAAGCAGAGGAAATCTTTAACATGAAAAACCAACAAACTAAAATAAGTGAAAAATGATTAAGTAGCTAGGAGCAAACAAAATATTTTGCCCAATGTCAAAGAGCTGCTTGAGACAAGTAGAAAAGATAAAGCCAAATTTTCAAATATATGTGTAACAGTTAAAATTTATCCTTGAAAGAGATTTTTAAAGAAGTTGTAAAGGGACTTCCCTGGTGGTCCAGTGGTTAAGACTTTGCCTTCCAATGCAGGGGGTGCAAGTTCAATCCCTGGTTGGAGAGCAAAGATCCCACATGGCTCCCGGCCAAAAAAAAGCAAAATGTAAAACAGAAGCAATATTGTAACAAATTCAATAAAGACTTTAAAAATGGTGCACATCAAAAAAACAAAAGTTGTAAAGAGAAACCTTCACTCTTACTACCTTGCACCCTAACTTTACAGGTTGCTAAGTTGTTAATTAGCTCAGTGTTCAGAAAATTAGCCCTTATCCACACATATGTAGGTAACTAAATTCAAAGGTAATTAAGTTTTTGAGTTTATACTGCTATAAGACTGTATAGTATCCATGTGTAACAAACCATCCCAAACTTAATGATGTGAAACAACAATTTGTTTACGCTTAGGAATTCTGTGGGCCAGGTATTCCAAAAGGTCATATCAGGGATGGCTTGTATCTGCTTCATGATGTCAGGGCCTCAGCTAGGAAGAGTCAAAGGCCGACTAGTGACTCAGTAGCTGGGGGCTGGAATCATTTGAAGGCTCCTTCAGTCACACTGAAGTTGGCATCTGGGTTAGGAGAGCTCAAGATCTAGGACTGCCTACACATGACCTCTCCATGCCTCTTGACTTCCTTACAGCAGGGCAGCCTTAAGCTCATCTGGCATCTGCGTAGTAGCTCAGGGTTCAAGTGTGAATGGTCCACCAAATAGGCAGAAGCTGCATTACCATCTCTGACATACTCTTGGAAATTTCCAGCATCATTAGTTATAAGCAAGTAACAAGCCTGCCCAGATTCAAGGAAATGTGACATAGACCCCATTTCTCAATGGGAAGAATGTCAAGGTCATGTTGAAAGAACATGTGGAACAGGAGATACTGTTTTTGACCGTCTTTGGAAAATACCATGGGCCACAAAATCTTAGGACTCCTAGATACCATACAGATTCCACACACTGGTTCTCTTCGAAGAAGTAGATCATCCTGAGAGCCAGCTGATGCTGAGGAGAGATCTCTTCATAGATTTCAAAAGAACTGTTAGCAGTGCATCATTTGAAAATGAGCCAAAACTACCTTCTAGTAACACTTAGAGACCTTCTTTACTACTTGGGACTTTAGTGTCTTCAGGCTTGTTACTCTCTTCCTTTTCATCCTGTATCCTCAGGGCTAGAGTTTTAGCAATAGCCCTAATAATGACATTAAAACTATTTAACTGCCAATCAGAATACCTGTCTCCTTAGTTATACTTTTTAATAGGTAGCATGAAAAACAACTAGCTCACTGAATACTTAAGGTACGAGTTACAGAGAAAGGTGTAAGAAATATCCAAAATTTACTCCAGAAAAAATTATCTGATCTGTCAAGAGACTATTTCTACCTGACTCATGTAGGTTCTGTACAAAGATGAGTAACCAGGGATCTAAACTGAGCTCATTCACCTTAGCCAATGATGAGTAAAGATCAGTGAAAGCTATAGTCTTGTACGTTATGAATGTAAGAGGTGAAAAAACAATGCTTAAAATTTACACATGTAGGAAATTGGTGTGAGAAGCTTAGACTTACATTACACTTTAAGAAGGCAGCTGCCAAACATTTTAGATGGAGTAGCGTCTAATAAGCTAATTTGGGAGGAGGTAGAAGATTGGTGGCAGTAGACTGAATAGAGCCCCCATTGGGTTAGGTTTGAATTAGGTCATTTTATGTCATCTGCCAACCTCTCATTCAGCATTCATTCATTGCCTGCTATCTCTCAGCATTAACTGGGTGTGTAGGACGCAGACATGGATAGAATAAATCTATATCTGGCATTACACATGCCGTTTGAAAGATCTTAATAGCTACCAATGAAATACTGTATTTCCGTATCTTCTATTGCAGCCTTTACAGTTTTAATTATCTCTTCCATGGTGATATCTTGTTTATAATTAACATCTAGTTTTTCTCTTTATTAGTCCTGTGACTTTTCATTTATCTCACTTCCACTTATTTTTCTGAAAGTCATCGATGGACTCCGTCCCCCTTGTTTGATATAGTTTCTTTGTAGGATTATAGTCTACTTGAGCTCTCCTTTGTTCATTGTCATTTATTTTATGATTTATTAGTTTTCCTTAACTTCAAGTTCAGCTGTTTTTCACCTAACACTTTTCAATCTATCAGTTAACTCTAAAAACACATAATTTTTTTCTTGACTAGACATCTTCAGTCCCTTTATTGTTATGTGAACTCCTGGCTGGAACCTGTTTGCCTGGGTTTGTGCCCTGATCCTCCGCCAAGGGTAGGACAGTGGGGATAGGGTTGGAGCCAGAGGTGGACATGTTGTCTGAAACAGGAAGAGAAACACATCAATTTTTCCAATCAGTTACTACTTGGTACTTTTCATTCACATTTTTAAATGGGTATGATTTTCACATCATTGGATGCATGCTTACTAATGGGCTGAAGTAATTACGTAAAAACCACGGCACAGATCTTGGAAAACATACTTAAGTATTTTTAAAAGCTCATTGTTTCAGGATATAGCCAAAAAGGAGTTATTTAAAATTGTAACTCTCTCCAGGGGAGGGTAACACTTTCCTCCCCCCTCTTAGGGAAAACTGTTCCCCTTGTGTTTGTTTTCTTGCTTCTCCCATCTCCTTCCCACTTCTCCTCTTCCCACATGCTGTCTAGCTCAAGGCCTTTTCTTTTCACTAGAGAAGTCTCTGTCACCCTGCTTTCTCTCTGACAATCTCTGCTTCTTTCATTCTTGCTGCAAGAAGCATGAGCAAAGCAAAAGGCTAGGGCCTCGTCTCATGAGAAATAGCTCGAAATAGCTCAATCTTCTTTTCTTTTAGAGTTTTTCTTCTCCTGAATTTTTTGGGAGTTCTCATGTCTTTGTCGTTCGCTTTAAAGTGCAAATTAAAAGGTGCTGAGATCAAGGGATTTGGGGTTGAGGAAGGAGCAGAACCCCCTGCCTTATGTCTTTAGCCCAAAGCAAACAAGCAAAAGTTCTGCCTTGGTGTTTGAGATACAGGTTGTTGGTGTATCTGTCAGCTTCAAGGCTTTGTGGGGGAAAAGTGGTGCCTGGACTAAGGCAAAAAGAACAAGGATACTGGGTCTTCTAGCCAAATACCATCGTAATGGCACCAAAACCCCAAATTAGTCCCTAACAGTAGTATACTGTGGTAAGTAATATATAGAGATGCCTACAAGTTGTAGTGACAGCATAGAGTAATACAGAACTGTTGTTGAGTGATCTATGACCTAAGTATTGAAACACAGATTTACTTAGAAAAGGTATATATCACAGGCAGAACACTACAAGTACAAAGTTGGCTTGAAAATTTATGGCATGTTTGGGATTTGAATATTGAACTCCTTGGTTTTTTTTTTCCTGTTGATCAGTTATTTGTTAAAGGGCTTAAAGGTATAATCAGTCCTAATTTTGTGCAATTCAAAAATTTCTCCTTTAAAAAGGTGCTTCCTGGGTGAGTTGGGGTTTGGTCAAAGGTGCTGAGTTTACTGGCAAAGCCATCCAGAAAGGTGCTTCTAAACTCCGAGAACGGATTCAACCAGAAGAAAAACCAGTGGAAGTTAGTCCAACTGTGACCAAGGGACTTTATATAGCAAAACAGGCTACCGGAGGAGCAGCGAAAGTCAGTCAGTTCCTGGGTAAAGTAACTTTAGATTCCTTTACTTTTTTTCAGTTAAATAAAAATAATCTCTTAGTCCAGGTTAATCTAAATCTCATTTAGATGTTTTAAATTTAAGAGTAAAGAATTAGGACAAAGCAGTTTTGCCTTTCTACTCAGGGTAGAATCAGTAATCCAGCAACATCAACCTGAGAGCCTTAGAAGTATTTCAGGCACTTGACACACCTACTGATTCAATACCTCCATTTTTATAAGATCTCTAGGTGATTCTTATTTGCATATTAAAGTCTGAGAAACACTGGTTAGGGGTGGTTTTGTTGTGTTGGAGAGGGGAGTGTCTGTGCATTTGAAAAGGAATGTATTTGCTATCCTTGAATATGACACATTCTTTTAAGGACAACTCACTGCATAAGCAGTTGAGAGTCAAGAGTGAGGGATGTATTGCCTTGAATAAAGCTGACCTAGTGATTCTGGTGTCAGCCTTCCCTAGTAATATGCCTCTAAACCCCTCTCCTTTGAGGATCACAGCTCTAAAGTTTGGTATTTTAAGATGGTCAGATAGCTCCTTAGAGGATTGTCATAAAATTTAGCTAGATTATCTTTTTGGTATTTGGTATTCTTTGGAGTCATATTTTTGGTTTGTTTATTTTTACATAGACTTAAATACTTTATTACTATTTCAGTGAGTATTTGCTGATAGGGAGAAAAAGTATGAATACGCTTAGCTGGAAAACATGAAAGTTGGACCTACCAGTCTTGCATTGCAGATAGAAAAGGTGGATGGTTCTCTTCTAAGCAAATTGCCAAAAAGAACATTATATTTAAGAGTCAATAATCTCTGCAAACACATCCTTAAACTAAGCAATAGCCTTTGTTTAAAAAGTAACCAGCCCTGTTTTCATTCTTTTTTAAATAGGAATGGTAACATTATACAGTAAAACAACTTTAGATGCTCATGGAAGACTTTTGCTAAGTGAGAGTGGTAAAATCAAGGGAAGAATACATTTTTTGCTAAGTTTTTTTGTTTTTGTTTTTTTATGGTTATATTAGTTGACGGAGTTTGTACTGTAGCAAATTGTGTTGGAAAGGAATTAGCTCCACATGTCAAGAAGCATGGAAGCAAACTTGTTCCAGAATCTCTTAAAAAAGACAAAAATGGGAAGTCTCCCCTGGATGGTGCTATGGTTGTAGCAGCAAGCAGTGTTCAAGGTAACATAAAGGTCTAAAACTTTAGGAAGATCTTTTTGCTGAGGGCTGGTTTGACTTACTTTTAAATGTATTTGCAGGATTTTCAACTGTCTGGCAAGGATTGGAATGTGCAGCTAAATGCATTGTTAATAATGTTTCAGTAGAAACTGTACAAACTGTCAGATACAAGTAAGTTGAATTTTATCATTTTAATGATGAAATCTCTTGTAGCATTTGTAAAACTCTAGGACAGTTAAAATGATTGTGTAGTTATTTTTATTAAGTATCTGATAAAACAGTTTTTTTCACTTGCTATTTTTAAGTAGGGAGAAAAATAAAGTTTTAGCAAATTAATAGTATTACTGTGACTTTGCCTTTATATTACTGTTATAAATACTTGTTCATCATTAATGGAAAGAATAGGTTTAAGTTTTTTTTTTAATGCCTGGAATTTCTGTATGCCTTATTAACTGCATGTTCTTGATGGGTGATGTTTGCCTATTGTTTTGACGGGGAAAACTTGAATTGTAATTAAACTGTTGTACTTTGTTAATACTAGCCCCTTCTATATACAAAGAATGTTAAATTTTCACACCTTATGAATCTACCACTGTGCATCTCTATTGGAATAGACAGATGGTATGAGAAGACCTACCATTAAGAAATAGACAAACAGAAATGAATGATTTATTCAAGCTTATCCGATAAGTGGTATTAAAGATAAGACTGAAGAACAGGATTTTCTGATTTTAGCTCTTTATTCTGTCTTTATAAGTACTAGAGGGCTAAACTTAAATTTAGTATGGAGGACCTGAGTTGCCTTCTTAGCTTTGAATTAGTTTAGATCTTAATATTTAATTTTATTTTGAAGAAAAAAAATAATGGTGTTCTCAACTCTTGGTTATTTGTGTTAATTATTTACTCACTGACAGCATTTGAGTTAATAATTATATATCAAACATTGTGTTCAGTGCTTTCCATGTGTATTTATTTAATCTTTAACACTATTATCTCCATTTTACAGATGAAGAAACCAAATGCTTTTGAGCCTTAAATACTTGTTAAGAATTGTACCCCCCCTAGTAAGTGGTAGAGCTGGGATGTAAGCCAGGTCCCCCTGTCATGCAGTATCAGAGAATACAGATACTGGGGTATCTGTGCAAGTTTAGTATCTAGAGTTATTTTCTAACACTACCTAGCATGTGTTTAGACTCCCTCCCACCACAATAAATTACCTTTGGTTTAGGAAATACTAACAATTTCCAGCCTGAGTTGATTTTATCTGCTCAGTCTGGGGCAGGCATACCTTAGAATCAAAGCAACACAGCCATATCATCTTGGAGTGCCGATTTTACCAAAGAATTTGGAAAAGAAAATGTAGAGTAGATCTGAAATTTTGGTGGAGATGTAAAACTCAAGTCTCCCAGCTCACTTCCTGCTACTTGTGGCATTGACCGCTAACACTCTTTTTGTTATGCCTTTCAGGTTACTTTGATGGATGAGTCATAATTAGGAAAATGGTTTCTTCTTTCGTTGCAAGAGTAGGAGAAAGTCAGAGTGTCTTTTAGACCAAAAGTGGGTTATTTTCAGATTATCATATGTTAGCACAGATAAATAGGCAGTCATATGATTAAGTAGGAAGTGCTTTATTGGGTTTGCCCATTTCCTACTTTAATGAAAAAAAAAATGCTTACCTAAGTACAGTTAAGTGGAGCCCTGTTAAAAGGTTTGAGATTCACATAATGAGGAAGTACAGGTTTTGGTGTAGATTTTGTATTTCTTGTCCTTAGTGAGGAGAACTTAATATGATAAATAGGGTATTTTAACAGTGGTTCTGAGCTAATTTATTTCTGTTATGGTGTACATTGCTAGTTTTATCCTTTCCTCCAGAGATTCATGGAGTGAAAAAAAGCAGGTGAGAATGTAGTTCAGTAGGTTTGTATTTCCAGTTATAAGGGTACTTTAGTCTTAGCAGTAACTTAATTAGAAAACTTGGAAAGATGGGAGGGACAGTGGGGAATAACAGGTTTTGTCCAAGTAATACTGTTTTCTCACTTATGAATAATCTGGCTCAGAAGTAGAAATTGCTTTTTAGGGGAAGAAACTGCAAGTATTAAACCAGTAATAACTCAGTGATATTTATCACTCAAGAATTGGAAAAGCTAGTTGTTCTTTCATTTAATTTAGTTCTCAATAATTTACATAAATTTACATTTATGAGTTTACATTTATTTACACTGTGAAAATTATCTGATAGAGTGAGCATTTGTGTTTTTCTGCTCTCATCCAACTGATGCTTGTATAGTAAAGAAAACTTACTATTTTTGGAACATGTGTATTCTTATTGTCTGTGAGAAATTATTTCCTCAAGTAGTCATGTAACATTTTATGAAAAAACTCAAACGAACTTTTTGGCCCACCCAGTATTATATAAACTTCTTTATCTGATTTCTGGTAGTATAAGCCAATGCAGAGGATTATTTTTTTAATCTAAGCTATTTAAAGGCAGTTTGTATTAGAGAAGTATATTCTCCATGCCTTTTATGGTTTTGATTATGATTCAGGACTGTGTTCATTGATTATGAATGATTTACCTAAAGATCTATATAATTAATTACTCTCCTAAATTTTTAAGGTAGATGTATACGAAATATTTATTAAGACTTTATTTTGTTGGTTACATTAATAGTTTTGTCCTATTTTAGATTTAGGAACATGAAGACCTACAGGAACAATGAAAAGCAATTAAGTAACTTTAAACCTGCTATATTTAATTGCAGTATAGTATCTATTAAATAATTCATCACTCTTCTACATAGCTTCTAAAGTTCACCTTTAAGCTCCTTTTTTTCCACTTTAAATTGTTTAGAGGAAAATAATATAACTTCAGTAAGTTAGATGCATTTTTCGTTTCCCCTCAGTAATATTTTATCTTAGAACACATTTGTGAAGAATAAGCTTAGTAAAAATATTTTCCTATAAGAATTTACTCTTATAAGGTATAGTATTTTATTGGTTTATTTAATGAATTTTAATTAAAATTCCCCTTAAATTTGCACTGGGTGAAGGGGCAAATTCAAATCCATTTGAGGGTATCTCCTTTGGCAGATGTCATGTTACCCAAAATGAATTCTATATAACATCTACTCAGGAGTTATATAGGATCAGTCTTCTCTTTTCAATATGGTAACTATACAAATATTTAAACACAATTATTATATCTTAACTTATTTTTTCTTTACTAAATACTCCCAGTTTAACAATTCCATATATAGTTTGAATTCCAGATCCTTCCTCCATCAGTGTTGTTCTCAAAATATGGAACCCAGAATTGAATCTAATATTCCAAAGGTCTTGTGACCAGATTAAATACAGTAGGGTTGCCTCTCTTGTTTTGGTCATATTTAGCATGTGTTAAATGTGGCACAGAAAACAAAGAGTATATCTTTATAGTAGCTGTTACTTTATTGGCCCATATCAAACATGGGTTTTTTTTTCACTTTTATTTATTTTTATACAGCAGGTTCTTATTAGTTATCCATTTTATACATATTAGTGTATACATGTCAATCCCAATCGCCCAATTCATCACACCACCCCCACCACCACCACCCCCCTGTGGCTTTCCCCCCTTGGTGTCCATACGTTTGTTCTCTACATCTGTGTCTCAATTTCTGCCCTGCAAACCGGTTCATCTGTACCATTTTTCTAGGTTCCACATATATGCGTTAATATACGATATTTGTTTTTCTCTTTCTGACTTACTTCAACGCTATCAATGTTCTGAATTCTTTTTTTGGAAGGTTGCCTATCTCCACTTAATTTGGGTTTTTTTCTGGGGTTTTATCTTGTTCCTTCATCTGGTACATAGCCCTCTGCCTTTTCATCTTGTCTGTCTTTCTGTGAATGTGGTTTTTGTTCCACAGGCTGCAGGATTGTAGTTCTTCTGGTTTCTCCTGTCTGCCCTCTGGTGGATGAGGCTATCTAAGGGGCTTGTGCAAGTTTCCTGATGGGAGGGACTGGTGGTGGGTAGAGCTGACTGTTTTTCTGGTGGGCAGAGCTCAGTAAAACTTTAATCCACTTGACTGCTGATGTGTGGGGCTGGATTCCCTGCCTGTTGGTTGTTTGACCTGAGGCAACCCAGCACTGGAACATACCTGGGCTCTTTGGTGAGGCTAATGGCGTACTCTGGGAGGGCTCACGCCAAGGAGTACTTCCTATAACTTCTGCTGCCAGTGTCCTTGTCCCCACAGTGAAACAGAGCCAGCCCCTGCCTCTGCAGGAGACCCTCCAACACTAGCAGGTAGGTCTGGTTCAGTCTCCCCTGAGGTCACTGCTCCTTCCCCTGTGTCCCGACACGCACACTACTTTGTGTGTGCCCTCCAAGGGTGGAGTCTCTGTTTCCCCCAGTCCGGTCGAAGTCCTGCAATCAAATCCCACTAGCCTTCGAAGTCTGATTCTCTAGAAGTTTCTCCTCCCGTTGCTGGACCTCCAGGTTGGGAAGCCTGACGTGGGGCTCAGAACCTTCACTGCAGTGGGTGGACTTCTGTGGTATAGGTGTTCTCCAGTCTGTGAGTCACCCACCCAGCAGTTATGGAATTTGATTTTACTGTGATTGCACCTCTCCTACTGTCTCATTGTGGCTTCTCCTTTGTCTTTGGATGTGAACTATCTTTTCTGATGAGTTCCAGTGTCTTCCTGTTGATGATTGTCCAGCAGCTAGTTGTAATTCTGGTGTTCTCACAAGAGGGAGTGAGAGCATGTCCTTCTACTCTGCCATATTGGTTCAGGACCTCTGTCCAAACTTGGGTTTTTTTAAAATGAGCCTTTTATTTAAAATCTGGACCTTTGTCTTATTTTTGGACAATTGATATTTGTACCTAAATAAAAAGTTTACATTTATTCTTGCTTAATTGCACTTTGTTGATTTTGACCCATCATTAAATCTATAATTTTCGCTTCAGATTTTGATGTATGTCATATTAGCCTTCCGTTTTGTGTTACCTGTAGATTTGAAAGACATGTCTTCTTTACATCTTAGATATTTTCCACAATTTTTTGTGGATAAAATCTATTCACATGCTTACTGTAGCCTTTCCTCCTGACTGATCTTTCTCCAAGATCTAATGCTTAGTGAGATTGGTGGGTCAGCTGTCTACAAATCTCCTAACAGTATTGTCATTTCTCATCTTTCAGTTTTGTCTTATTAGATACTTCTTAGCGTGGTTGTCTTCCACACCCATTCATTAAATATTGGTTCTGTCTAAGGATTTACTCTATACTCCCTTTTCTGCTCTTTGTGGATATCATCTATATCTGTGGCTACAATTACCACCTGTATTTCAGCAACTCTCAAATCTATGTTTCCTCTTAACTTTTAATCTTCAGGCTCATACATCCCAACTACATACCACTACAGCCATTCAGTCCCTGAGTCTTGTTGTTTTATATATTCATCCCTTTTGCTTCAGCCTCATTAGCACTACCTTAGAATAGATTTTCTTCATTTTTCATCCAGCTCACAACTTGTTTCCTAACTTGTTCCTCAGTCTTAAACCCTTACAGTTCACAGTGCAACCTGTATTAGACCTTTCTAAAACATAAATTTGGTCATGCCATTCCCATTGATTTCAAGATAAAGTTTAAACTCCTTAGCTTCGCCTACAAGGTCCTTCATAACCCATCTGCCTTTGATGGATAGACTAATAAGAAGCTATGTGTATTTTAAATATTTAAGGTTAATATTTCTAAGAGTAGTTTTGAAGGTTGCATGTAAATTGAATTTTAGGCAGATTTATTAGAAAGTTGTGACTGAAATTTTGCTATAATTAGTGAAATCTGGAATCACTGCCAGTATGCTGTTTTGCTATACATTACTGAATGCACTGGAGAAATTTCAGAAAAGTCTTATTCAAATTGAAAATTGAATCCCATTGACTTATTTAGAGCATTCTTTATATTCATTTTTATTCTTAAATTGGTAGTGTTACTCAGTATATAAAATGTAATTTAATAAGCTCTAATTATAGTTAACTTTTTAAAAAGTAAGAATAAAAATTAAGCTTTATTTTTTTTAATGTTTGCTAGAGATAGGCTTTCTAGGAGTCTTTAACTGTGTAGTTTGAATCTGAATAAAGAAAAGAACTGAACAGTTATTTTTCAAGCAAGAAAAGAGAGTAGGTGCCTGCCAGGAATCCTGGTTTTAGGGCATATTGGGAAGCAGAGGTAATAAGTGAGGATATACTTAAAAAATAAACACAACTGCTGAAAAACTATTGTATAGGGTCTTTGAAGATAACTGTATGTTTAGTACTATGGAATTTTCAAAGTGCTTTAACATATACATCTCATTTTATAAGATAAAGGAGAGGAAATTGATGAGATGCAAAGAGGCTGAGACTTCACCAGGGTCACGCAGCTGGTTGTTGGCATGGTTGGTATTAGAATCTAGTTTTCTGGCTCCCAGTTTGGTACTTCTCTCCAGATTAACAGGAGTTGCTGCTAAAGTGGAGACAGAATGGAAGAACAAGAAAAATCATCAGGGGACCAACACAGACTTCTTTTTCAGTATATTATTTTTTTTTAAATGTAGTCTTTAGAATTGTAGTGCATATAGAAATATCATAAGTGCAATTTGAGGTATCAAACTGCATCAGTAGAATAGGGAACATGCGAAATACTCAGAAGTGGAAGTTTATGAGTCTGGAGGATTTCCTGTGCTCAAAAACACTAATACGGCCACCTTCTTAAGTTATCATTGTCGCTTCATTGTAGCTAACACAGGCCTGGAGAGAGAAGCCCCGAGAGAAACCTGCTCAACCAGGAGTTACGGGCACACTTCCATTGCTGAAACTGCTGCTGCCCCTTTCTCCTCCTTGAGCCTGAGCATTCCACCTGACAGTAGCTTTTGGGACTGGGGCTTGGTTGACTTGGTTGACTTGAGAAGGCCCAGTGTCTTCTGCAACATCAGCAATCCTATGGAGTGCTGAGGGGTTGCAAAGCAACCGGGACAGGCAGAAAGCAGTCAGAAGCTTTTCTGTTGGGTGACCGTTGAAATAGCCCCAATCAAGAGTGGTATAGACATAAGGTTTGACAGATTGTAGGCTCTGCTGTGCCCTGGCTCTGATTAACATTAGGCAAATGACAGAATGAGATATCATTCAGAAGCATAATAAGATTATTTCATATTTCTACACTGAAGTTGAAAAAACAGACAAGCATGAATAAGCCAATAGGCCCACAAGCCACTGTTTTAGGCCAGGCTAATAGTAATAGAGTACTTGTTAATTCAGAGGACAGATCCGGTGTTAGAAAAAATGTCCAGATATTGGGTCTCAATGCATCTAGGAAACTTCAGTGTGTCCTGGAGAAAATTGTAAAATTTTGCCTCTTTGTTCTTGTATGTTGTTAAAGCAATCCTCTACTTGGGGAAGTGTATGGACAAGAAAAGCTTTAAAAGCCTGGTACTTTAAAAAAAGGTAAAGAGCAAAACAAGAAGTAGGATAAGTTTTAGTGTCCTTGCTTAAGACCTCAAGTTGTATTATTTTCTTATGGAAGTGGTATTAAACACCATCAGCGGTATTGATTATGGTCAGGAATAGCTACTTTTGTGTAATGCTTTGTAATTTCCCAAGCCCTTTGCTATACATATGAACTCAAGAAACTCTTAGATGGATAGGGCAGGACTTCATTTAATTCATTCAACCAATATTAGATGTCAGGCACTGTTCTAAGTACTTAAGATACATTAATGAACAAAGTAAAGAGATCTTTCTCTAATGGGATTTATATTCTAGTGAGACAAACAATAAGCCCAACAAAAAATATTCTAGTGAGACGAACAATAAGCAAAACAAAAACAATGGATGTAAAAAAGTTCTATAGTATGTAGCAGACTAAGTTATAAAAGAAAGAGAAGTTTAAGGGGGGGATTGATTGGCAGTGGGGTAGGACATGTGAGATAAGGCAATTAAAATAGGTTAAATACTGAGAGGATAATAGCTGACTTGAAGAAGGTGAGGCAGTTAGCCACATGCATACCTGGGGTGAGAGTAGTCTAGGCAGATACCAGCCAGTACGAAAGTCATAGGGCAGCGCATGTGTGCTTGGTGGGTTCAAAGAACAGCAAGAAGGCCAGTGAGTCTGCAGTGGGGTGGAGTGGAGTGAGGAAGAGTGTTGTAGAATCTCTGCTTAGAGGCAAACTCAGATTCCAGTAGTTTGAAAGACTTAACAAAAGTCTAGTTAAGGTAAAACTCAAAACCATTTATAGTGACCTATAGTTGTTTCAGTTAGAATTCTATTATATTTCCAGAAGAAGATAAAAAAGGAAATATTGACTAACAACCTTTATTATAATTAACATTTTATTCTTCAGCATAAACAGTCTTTATTACATTAATCTCAGCCTCAGTTTATTTTCACAGTGTTTTTGCTAAAGGAGAAAATAACAGCCTTGGCACAGTGTGATTTTATTCTTTACTGTGTTTTAAGTTATTAATTAAATTGAAACCTAACTTCTGATTTTGCTTTCGGATAACATGCTAATCATGTGACCTATTTAATACTAATTCAGAAGATCTTAATTTATATTTGTAATTTCATTGTATTTTCTCTAATCTTTCTTTTAAAGATACGGGCATACCGCAGGAGAAGCTACACACAATGCAGTAGATTCTGCCATCAATGTTGGTGTAACTGCCTATAATATTGACAACGTTGGCATCAAAGCAATGGTGAAGAAAACTGCAAAACAAACGGGACACACGCTGCTTGAGGACTATAAAATTGTTGATAATTCTAAGGGGGGAAATCGAGGAGGAGCAAGTGTAAACATGAAAGAGGAGAAAGATGAACAGAGAGAGGCACTAGAGAAGGATGGGGCAAAGAAGAAAGATAAATGATGGAAGTGCTATGAATTGTCTATACCAAAGCCTTACAGATGGATGCAATTTTGTTAAATGGCAAATGTGGAATTCCCTACAGATTAACCAGGATTTTTAAAATGTATTCATTCCTACAAAGTGACTATTTCATAAGCTTTATGTCATGTATTCTACTTCTAAGGAAAAGAATCAGTATTCTTGCATCTGGCCTTTAGAAATACAGTTACATTCTCTGTGAGTTGATTTTTTTCTAAATGTGGCTAAAATATTTTTGCAGTTAAAATAAGACTAATAATGTGCTATAAATCTCATTAAACCTAACGTTAAACTATTTTGTATTTGCTGTCTTTCAGAAAGCAAAGTAGGAAATTATATATTTACCTAAAATTTGGCATTTAGTAACCTTAGTTATGTTTGTACTGGGAATGAATGCTTTAAACATTGTTTCTTCTTTTTGCACTAATTGTGGATTTTTTTTTTAGGTGCTTGTGAGAATTTTCAGTGTGTAAGCTAAACAAAAACTTTAACCCTAAATGAAAAGAATTCTTGTATAACATTTAAAAGACTTTTTCAAAACAAGGAGTAGACTAATCATGGAAAATAAAATGAGGTTCTATAAAATCATTTGGTAGCTTATCTCTTTGTTAGGAAATGGAATGGTCTTTTTGATTTTAAATGAATACAAATAGATTTTTAAGTCTTCTAGATTTAGCCTGTTATTGATCTGTTAGGAGCCTAGGAAATTTGGGGGTATGGTTGGTATTGTATCAAAATTCAAAGTGATTATTATCAGCTTAATTGGACAAAAATCTAATCACTTTACTGTGTCTACTTCTGTAAGTTTTGCCAAAAGGCTGAAATTTAGTAAAAACTAAAATATAAACAGTTGAGTTTATGTATGATAAATAATTTTTATTTTGGGATTTAGTCATTGGAATTTTATATATTAAAAAGCCAATAAATTAAATTATTAGAAAGGTTTTACTCATAATTAAGGTAAAGAATGTGAAGACTTTAGGCTTTAATCCATGGTGGCTAGGCATAACAGTGTCCACTTTGGCAGAAGAGAGGATATTCACAGACCTATAAGCTACAAATATGTAAGTAAAATAGCTAATGGCATTTTATTTTTATTTAATGATTTTAAAAGATTGGTATTGGTTTTCTTAGTATAGTCCATTTTAATATTTCTGAAACTCCAATTGCTATTTAGTTTATTAGGCTTTATTTGAAACTATATAAAGAATGCACTTTGTGAATAAACTGTCTGATTTACTTGGCCTCAAATGTATTCATGGGTTTGTATTTCAGGGACACAGAATTGGTGGAGCCTTTCCCTACGGCCAAGGATAATGTACTAGTTAAAATGGAAATAAAATTGAATTGGTAAATAGCTTCCAGTCAGTCTCTGCCTTATTTAAGTTTAAGAAATGGAATGACACATAGTGGAGCCTAAAGTTTAAAAAATTACCTTAGAGCAGAGGTCAGCAAAGTTGGACTTGTCAACGGGAACCTAGTTGTCCATTTCACTTCATTCTACTCTGTTCACTTGTTTGTGGGTTGCTTTTTCAGATCAACAGCTAGACACAATTTTGGTAAGTATAGCTTCTATATTCCAGTTCTCCAGAGAAACAGAACCAATATGTTTTATAAGGAATTGGCTCGTTCAACTATGGAGGCTGAGAAGCCCCAGATCTGCAGTCAGTGAGCTGGGTACCCAGGAGAGTTGATGTGCTGTATCAGTCCAGGTCTGAAAGCCTGAGAATCAGGAGCACCAATGATGTATATTCCAGTCTGAAAGCTGGTAGGCAGGCCTGAGACCCCAAAGTGCTTATGTTTCAGTCTGAGTCTGAAGGCCAGAAAAGACCAAGATACCAATGAAAGCAATCAAACAGGAAGAGTTCCCTCTTATTCAGCCCTTTTGTTCTATTCAGGTCTTCAGCTGATTGGGTGATGTCCACCCATCTTTTTAAGGAGGGCAATCTGCTTTACCCAGTCTACCGATTGAAATGTTAATCTCACCCAGAAACACCCTCACAGACACACCCCGAATGATATTTGGCCAAATGTCTGGACACCCCGTTGCCCAGTTAAGCTGACAATAAAATTAACCATCACAGCTTCTTAGCCCGGTTTTTATTTTCTAGAGGTCTTTCTCCTAGGTTTTCTTGGCTTTTTGAGATGCAACAGATCTAGTGTCTGACAAACAGTTCTCAGTATCTACTGCTACCAGGGTTTTTCCTCACTTTGCCTCTACAGACTGTCATTCCCCCATGCTGTACTGGGTAGTTTTCTGGCATTGCCTCTAGGAACCTACTGGCTATAAAAATAATGATAGCTAATGTTTAGGTAGTGTTAAAATGTTCTAAGTGCTGTTACACAGACTAACTCATTTTAACCTCACAATATTCTTATGAGGTTATACCATTACAGTCTTCATTTTACAGAATAGGACACTGAGGTATAGAGAGGTGAAGTAACCTTCCCAAGATGTAAGGGAACAGTATGAAAGAAGAGGTCACACACATGCTTCAAAAAGGAGGGCCTGTTAGGCCGGGCATCTTGTCTTTCTTAAACAGGGGTAGATGGGGAAAGACAAATGGTCTTATTTCCTCTGATTCCAGCTGCTTATCAAATTAATTTTTTGTTACAATTCTATTGGCTTAATAGTTGGTAGAAAATTTCTTGAGATATTAGCAAAATAGATCATCAGCCCTAGATTAGCAAAATAGATCATCACTACCTACCTGATAGTGTGAGTCTTTTTCTCTGTCTTCATAGGTGTTCTAGGGTAAGCTAAGAAAAGCCAGACATATCAGTTAAGTCTATAATGCTGTGCTCAAATAAATTAGTTCTCTGGTCTGTTCTTGCCAGAATTAAGACTAGGTATTTTTAAACAGACTTCCTAATGGATTTTGCTATTTTATGTTTACTTTAGCAACAGAATTGCTTAAAAGATAGTATTTTGTTGATTTCTGAATAGCTTTTCTTCAAAGACATTTTTTCTATTTACAGTATATTTTAAAGATCCAGAAAGGTGAATAAAAAAAATTTTTTTAAGAACACAGGTCAGATGAAAGATAGAAAGCCGAAATAATGTCTTTAAATGTATTCTATGCAAAAAGTCGTCATATGTGAAGAAACAGTTTGATCAACCTGGAGGCTATTCATCGGAGGAAAAAACGACTAGTGGGGGAAAGTGTTCTCTCTCCCCCGGCATCCCACCCAATCTGTTCTGTTCAAATTTAGTTAGCCAGCTGAAAAGCAACTTGCTAGAGTGCTACCAAGAAGCAAGATTACTGAGATAAGGGATAGGATCCCAGCATTTGCATGTTCAAGAAGCCCCACAGATAATGTCTCTAGTTAAAACGTTGCTATTTAGGGAGTAACTGAGCTGGGAGCAGAAAAAGGGGCTTTGGTATACAGCAGTTTTTAAATTTAAGGCTTTTGAACTAAAGCCACACTGATGACAGGGTTCAGCATATAGCTGTGGATGTGGAGTGGAGATAAAGTGATGAGAGTTGCATATTGAAGGGTGAGGTTGTAGACAAGACCTATGGTGGAAAAACTACTTTTTTTGTCCAAGTCAGTAGACAGGTTGTGACCATTAAGTCTCTGGGTGAAGCAAGGAGAAGTAGATGGTGTCACACCCAGATGAAATAAGGAGTGAGTTTTTACAGGAGGACGGAAGAGTAGAGATCCTGGAAGCAGCATTAGAGGTGGAGAGGATTCCTGACCCTCCTGACCTAAAGGAGCAGGGGTTCTACAGAGAAACTAGAGAACAAAACCATCAGTTCTTAGCTTTTGATATTTCAAAAGCTATGGTTTAGGTGTGAACCAGAAAGATTTGGGAGACTATAAAATGCATGACTATCTCTCTGCCATGCAGGTCCCTCTCATCCCCACCTCCCCAGTCAATCAGAGAATTAGGAACCCTGGCTGAGGACGAAGGAAGGGAGCCACCAAGACAGAATAGACACCGGTGAGTGTTTAAGAGGTGACCAGCAGCTTGTTCCCCACAGTTTGCCTCAGGCTGGGCACAAAAGTTGGGAGTACAAGATTTGCCACACCACGTGACTGACACACTGACAAGAGATCTTCACTTTTCAGTTAAACCGTAGGTTCTCTGAAAGCAGTGAACGTACTTAGCATCTCTTACACACCACTCTGTATAAAATAAACCCTCGATTGCTATTAATTGAACTTACTCCTCAAAATGCTTCACATCATCTCTTGCCCACAAATTTGGGTGGTTCTTTTGGACATTAGCCTGTCGGTCTAACGTGATACTACATTACTTTCTAGTTAATTCAATTCCAAACTTCCCAGCACAGAGCCCTCTTTCTGTGTGAGCGGCCCTGGGCGTCCCAGCCTGGCCCCGCCCCCGGGCGCCGCCCTGTGACGTCACCGGACGGCGCCAGGCAGCGACCGTGAGGCAGTTCGCCCCCACTACGGCTGACAGAACCTGACCACTGCCGGCTGCAGGGGGTCCCGTCTGTTCTAAGCCGTGTGAGGGAAGGGCGTGGGTGGCCTCTGATCTGACACGGTGGAGGAAGGAAGAGGCGACACCTTCGACGGTATGAACACCGACCGCCTTAAACTGGAGTTACTGGAAGAAAGGCACCTGAAGTGAGTCGGAGGGCGGCGCGCGCCCCGCCGGGTGTGGGGTTCACGTTGGCGCCGCCAAGCCGAGGGCCTGCGCCTGTGTGAGCCCCGCGGCTCAAGGCCGAAGCCCCTGAGGCCGAGGTGACACCTGCAGTGTCATTAATCCCCGGGCAGAACTGGTGACATCTCAAAACAGTGTTTTATAGGAGAGATTCATTTAGCCCTTGCGTTTGGTATTATAAATAGGCGGGTTTTGAGGTTCTGCCTTCAGGAGCGAGTCCGGTGGAGTGTACGGTGTGCACAGACTATAATTCTGAAACATGTGTTTGCTTGTGATGTTCCACTAAGTTCAGGGTTTCTGTTTCAAATTCTAAAGGTTTCGTTTAGTTATGCTTCTCTTTCATCCCTTTAGAAGAGCTTAAGAATTGGTGATACTTGGTAAAAATGAAGCCCCTACTATATATACTTCTTAAAGTACTCAATATCAGTACTTCTTACTAAGTCTTTGGAACATTTTAAGTATCTTTTTAGATACCCTACCCCCACCCCGACCCGCAGGCCACAGGAGGGCTAGGCTCTCTTGGGTCACCCTGTAGCTTCCTGTGCTTTCCTCTGTCGTAGCTCCAACCACACTTTTTAAATTGCTCAGTTATTTCTTGGTCTGGTACTAAGCTGTAAGCACTCTGAGGACAGGTTCTGTATTTCCTGAAGCAGTAGCGTGTAGGAGCCAGTCCTTTAGAGGAATCCTGCACAAGTTCAAATCCCAGCTCTTATCACTTACTCAGCAAGTACATGATCTTGCGCAAGTTAATGAATCTCTGAAGCCTCAGTTTTCTCAAGTCTAAGACTGGCGTGGAAATCGGTATCTCACACATCACGTGGTTGGTACCAGGACTGAAATGTAGGTAAAGCACTTAGCGTTGGCTTGTAATAAACATTCAGTGGAAGTTAGCTGCTGCAATTGCTATTCTGTTCACTTACGGTAGTATCTTCAGCACTTAGCACAATGCCTTTAACATAATAGGCATTCAGAAATATAAATGATTCTGTCATCGTATTTTGATAACTACTATGCCACTTGCTGATGTCCTAAATAGATAATCTCTGGAATGCTATGTGTGTGTGTGTGTGTTTTTTTTTTATTAGTGTTTCTTTTTTTTTTCCTTTTTATTTCAGGTTGTCAGTTGTTACCTGTTGCCCTAGCTGTTCCTGTCTATAGTAATTTGCAGCTCCTTTGCTGGGCTTTGAGAAACCAGGTAACCAAAATTGTCAGACTTCTTGAGGCCAACTTTAAGAATAAAGGGTTTTAAGTGGTTACATGGGGAGCTTTGAGCTTTAGTGCATTTTAGTGTCCTCCTGGACCCGGGTAATCGGAAGCCTGCGTTCGCCTGATTACTAATTCTCAACCAGGCCTTCAATAAGTGATGTTTCATAATAGGTTGTTCCTGAAGTAGTGGTAGGTTACTGTGTATTACTTTTCTCATGTTATTTTTAATTGAATCATAATTAACAAAATGTGTTTAATAATAGGGATATAGTGCAACTCTCAGTGCTTGAAATAAGACACAAGATAGCGGAACTGGAAGCCAAACTCAATACTGACGATGAAGGTATATAAGTAAATATTTTTATTTATGACTCCTGTATAGCTATTGTTCATTTTACCAAGATACCTTTAGTACATTAAATTACATATTTGGAATAATAGTGTCAAGATTTCCGTATTGCTTTTTGGCAGGATTAATAATAATTTAATATAGAGGGCTTTAAAAACGTATTTCAGAATGTCAAACCTGTTACTTTATAATTATTTGTCTACTTACGAGTTCAGAATGTTCATTCTTCAATTAGCAAAACCTTTGTTACATGAGATAAATACATTATTTCCTTAGTAGTAAAATGTCACACATTTTCTATATAACTCAAGTAGTAACCTTTATATCTTAACTGCTAGATTTGGGATATAACCTTAAAATCCTTATCTAGGTTTTGGCTATTTGTGTTGAAAGAATGGGGGAGGGGCAGGTGAGTGTTGCACACACACACTTATCACACACACCTACACACAGGAACATACCCATATATCCTTAAAATTTATAATGTCTGTAAGATGTTAATTTATTACACAAATATTGATTGAGATCCTGCCATATGTCAACACTTTGAATGAAAGACCTTTCTTTTCCCTTTTCTAAAGAGTTTCACTGACTATTGGGAGGAAGTGTCAAACTAAAATATGAGCAGAAGTAATATAAGTTCTGCATGAGGAGAAATGGCAACTCAGGTAAGGGGACCCCAACACACCTTGCATGAGGGCAGAGGAGGCAGTGTTGAACTGACTACTAAAGAACAGTAGGAGTTTATTAGGGTTATGGGAGTGGGCTTTGCTTCTTAAACCCATTCATACTTTTCTTCTATTGGGGAAGCCATGAACAAAATGGACTAGTAGCCATATGACAAATATAATGCTACTTTTCATAATACCCAATGCTATGAAAGCTTGCTTAGAGAACACTGCTTTGTCCCAAGGGTGAAGTAGCTTCCTACGTCTCCATGTCTGTATCCTTAATAAACTGGCTCTGTGGAGGCAGACTGTGAGTACACTTACCAAGTAGTTGCACTGGCAAGGCTGGCTGGAATTTCCTCATCCATCTAACTACAGACGAAACACGTCATGCTCAGATACACACACAATGCAGTAACTATGCCCACAAGTAAAATGTAAGCCCAGCAAGTCGTATTATCAACAGCTCTTCTCATGGGGAGGAGCTGGAATATGGATATAAAGAGATAAGGTAAAATGGCAGGCGAGAAAGTTTTTCCTCAGTGGGCCAAGCTAAAACCTAAGGTGAAGGGCGGAAACCTTTATCCCTTCTTCAGAATCAACTAACTCCAGGAACTGTGTCAGGTGAGGTGGTTATTATTATTCCCATTTATGGAAAAATGAAGTTCAGGAATTTAAGTAACTTGCTAAGATCACAGAGCCAGGGGGTGGCAGAGCCATGATTTTAGCCTAAATCACCTGTCTCCCACCACCACTACTACCATGACAACTGCTGTCTCCCCACATGGGCACTCAGTAGTTGTGGTTATCTACTGCTGCACAGCCAACCAGCCTATCGTTTAGGGTTCTAAAAAACATTTGTCTCTCACAAGTCTGTGGATTGACTGGGTTCATCTGGGAAGTTCTTAACTGGGGTCTCTCATGTGATTGCAGTCAGATGTAGTCTGGCACTCAGTCATCTGAAGGTTCAACTGGGCTGGACATTTCAAGATGACCCACCCACATGGCTGGTAACTCATCCCGGGTATTGGCTGGGAGCCCAGCTGGGACCACCCATCAGAAATACCTACACATGGCTTTGTAGCTTTTGCTTCTCACAGCATGGTGCCTGGGTTCCAAGAGGCTGTATCCCAAGAGCAAGCATTCCAAAAGGTGACAGAAACTGCCAGTCCAGTTAAGGGCTACTCCCAGAAATGACAGTGTCATTCCCATTATATTCTATTGGTCAAAACAGTCACAGATGGGCTTCCCTGGTGGCACAGTGGTTGAGTGTCCGCCTGCCGATGCAGGGGACATGGGTTTGTGCCCCAGTCCAGGAAGATCCCACGTGCCGTGGAGCAGCTGGGCCCGTGAGCCATGGCCACTGGCCCTGTGTGTCCGGAGCCTGTGCTCCACAACGGGAGAGGCCACAACAGTGAGAGGCCCGCATACCGCAAAAAACAAACAAACAAACAGTCACAGATTTCAGGGAATGGAGAAAATCTACTTGTCAAGGTCACATTGCAGAAGAACATGTGGAATGGGATGGATTCTTGCAGTCATCTTTGGCAAATAGTCTGCCACAGGGAGTATTAAACATAATGCCTCTTGAGGAGAACTCTTAAGTTACTGATAAGGGTGGAACATAGATTGTAACGAGAATGTGACAGGAGATGAGATAAAAGTTTATGAAGAAGACGAAGAATAGTCTTTAATATGATTCTGATGAATTTGTATTTATCCTGAAGGCAATGGGGTAATATTAAAGGAGTTTTTAAAATAAATTTATTATTGTTTAACATTATAAAAGAAATAAATGCACAGGTGATAACCATGGATACATCTGTTTAGGTAATTCTTTCACACTTTCCACTCTCTACTCAAATCTCGCCACCCCTCTCTCCATTCTCACTCTCAGTGAATGAGCTTACCTTCCTCTTTCAAGGAGAACCAAGAAGCAATCAGAAGAGGATTTCCACATGTTTCTACCAAGAAAGCTACCCACCTACATACATGCATCTTTGCACATCCTCTTACTTCCCTCTTGTTCCTCTGCATATTCTGTTACTCTTATTTAATGTCAATCCCTCCACTTGTACAACAGATGCCATCATTACTCTCACCTCCTCCAGGATATCACTCCAGCAATAGATTGTCCTCTCTCTTTGCTGCACTGTTTTCCCTGCTCCACTGAATCATCTCCAACAGCACACAAACATGCCGAGTTTATTTTATCTAAAAAACAGATAGCAACCCTTCTTTGGCCCCATGTTTCCCCTTCTACCATTATCCCCTTTCACCTTTCACTGCTCTGTGTACAGCAAAATATTTCAATAGAATCATTTTTTTAATTTTCACTCTTACCTGTTTATTCATATTTAATCTACCTGTTTTGTAACAGGATTAATTTTTAGGCAAAGCAGCAAGCAGAACAAACTTCAAAGGGCTTCACATTCGCATAGGGGCTTTTTGAAGCCCTTTAGGATTCATAGGAAGCTATATTCAAAAAGAGTGGTTTATGTTTTAAGTAAATCTGAATTTCACCATCTTAAAGCTTGGCCACAAGACAAAGAACAGGAAAGAAAATGTCCAGGATACCTAAAAAAGTGAGAAGAGTCAGTATTGGTGTAGAGGTTTAAGTGCATTTCAAAAAATTGAAACCTCACCGCTACCCCTTGAAAACAGTATCACCTCATTTTATAGATGAAAAACTGAGATTCAGGGATTCTGAATGTCTTTCTCAAGGCTATAGAGGTGGGGAAGGATAGATCTGGAATTGGGATCCAGGCATTTTGCCATCAGATCCCAAACTCAGCCTCTATTTCTTTCCACTTAAGTTTCTTAAGTTTGCTTCTAACGTTTTTTCATCTGGAGAAGAGAGCCTTGATTTACTGAGGCTCTGGGACATTGCTCATCTAGGCATAGAAATGGGCTGGATTTGCCCAGCACAAGCATGATTGTCTTATTCTCTCTTGGACTCACTCCAATCAGAAGTTTTGCCTCTGATCAACTGAAACTGCTCTTATCAAGGTCACCAGTGACTTTCAATTTGCAAAATCCAGCGTCATGTCTCAGTACTCATCTTGACATTAGCAGCACTGCCAGAACTGATCACCTTCATCATTGAAACCCGTTGCTCACTTGGCTTCTGGGACTCCACGCTGTCTTGGTTTTCTTCATATCTACTGACCACTGCTCACTTCTCTTCATCTTCATGAGTTCTAAAAACTTGGAGTGCCTCAGGGCTCAGTCCTCTGACTTGTCTTTGATACATGCACCCACTACTTAGGAGATCCCCTCTGGTCATATGGTATGAAATGCCATCTGTATACTGATAACATACAGATTTACATCTCCATCCCAGACCTTTCCTTTAAGCTCCCTTTGAGTCTTCATTTATAGGCTGGTTTCTAGTTTAAAACTCTTTGGCTATTAAGTAATGTATTAGTAGATCAAATAGTTTTTTAAAACTCGTCTCAGTAAATGCTAAAAAGAATGTTTTGATAAAATTCAATTTGTCTTATTAAAAAAATATATTTCTATTTATCTTGAACTGGCATAACACTTAATTATGAAACATTAGAGGCATTACCATTCCTGGAAAAAAGCAAAGATGCCTCCAGCCACCATTAAAAATTAATATTGTTTTGAAGGTTCCAGTCAATCAATAAAATATGAAACAGAAGTAAGCATTATAGCTATTAGGAAGAGATAAATTTATTATAATTTTTAACTTTTATAATTTGATATCCAGAACTTTCCAGAGGATCAACTAAAAAACTACTATATTAGTTTATATATATAGATATAAATAATATATTATATATTAGTTTATATATATATTATATGTATAATATACTAAAAAATTAGAAAATGGTTGGATACAGAAGTGGAAGAAATTTTTATTAAAAAAAACCCAAAACACTAGCAATAACCAGTTATAAAATAGGATTTTTTTAAATGATTGCACAACAATTCCAGCCTGAATCATAAAATGTCTGACAATACCCTTGATAAGAAATATTCAGGACTTATATGAAGAGATAGCAGAAGACTATGACTATAATGGAATAATAACCATTCAGCAAGAATTCTCATCCTTGTCCGCAATCAACTTGATGTACTCTGCATCTGTGGGATAGCTGAATAGACAATGAATCATCCCAAATTGAGGACGTGGACTTTGGGAGCAACAATATATATATATTTTTTCCCCTTTTTCTCTTTTGGTGAGTGTGTATGTGTATACTTCTGTGTGTGATTATGTCTGTATAGCTTTGCTTTTACCATTTGTCCTAGCGTTTGGTCTATCCGTTTTTTTGGTTTGTTTTTTGAGTATAGTTTTTAGCACTTGTTATCATTGGTGGATTTGTTTTTTGGTTTGGCTGCTCTTTTTTTAATTTTATATATTTTTAATAATTATTTTTTATTTTAAAAACTTTTAAAAAAAAAGAATTGAGGACAATCTCAGTCCTCTGGGACAACATTAAACGTGCCAACGTTCGAATTATAGGGGTTCCAGAAGAAGAAGAGAAAAAGAGACTGAGAAAATATTTGAAGAGATTATAGTTGAAAACTTCCCTAATATGGGAAAGGAAATAGTATGAAATTGAATTATTTGTAGTGAGGTGGATGGACCTAGAGTCTGTCATACAGAGTGAAGTAAATCAGAAGGAGAAGAACAAATACCATATGCTAACATACATATGGAATCTAAAAAAATAAAAATAAAAATGATCATGAATAACCTAGGAGCAAGATGGGAATAAAGACGCAGACCTACAAGAGAATGTACTTGAGGACACGGGGAAGGGGAAGGGTAAGCTGGGACAAAATGAGAGAGTTGGATGGACATGTATACACTACCAAATGTAAAATAGCTAGTGGGAAGCAGCCACATAGCACAGGGAGATCAGCTCAGTGCTTTGTGACCACCTAGAGGGGTGGGATAGGGAGGGTGGGAGGGAGGGAGACACAAGGAGGAAGAGATATGGGGATATATGTGTATGTATAAGTGATTCACTTTGTTATAAAACAGAAACTAACACACCACTGAAAGCAATTATACTCCAATAAAGATGTTTTAAAAAAAACGGAATTCTCACCTTGTTCAACGTAAGGGATTTCATACTGTAGAGAAACCCTAAAGTGAAATGAAATTGGGAAATTTATTATTAAGGTTTTATAAGGGGGACATAGACTTTTCCTATATAGGAGAATTGGATGTTATAAATGTGCTCATTCTTTTCAAATTAATTTATTGTTATGTAATTCTTATTAAAACATAGAGCTATTTTTTCTTCAATAACTGACTCTAAAGTTAATGAGATGAATAATAGACAGGGATAACTGATAAGAAATTTTGGGCGGTTGACGGGACTCCTACAATATATAATAAAGCTAAAGTCATTAAACCTGAAAACAAATCAATAAAACAAAATAGGTAGTAGATTAGTTTGCTAGAGCTTCCATAACAATGTACCACAGACAGGCTGAGTTGAACCACAGAAACTTATTTTCTCACAGTTCTGGAGACTACAAGTCCAAGAGTGTGATGTTCACAGGGTTGGTTTCTTCTGAGGGCTTTGTTTCTGTGTCTTTACATGATCTTCCCTCTGTACCTGTTTGTGTCCTAATCTCTTCTTCTTATAATGAAATCAGTCATGTTGGATTAGGGCTAACCATATGACCTCATTTAACCTTAATGAGCTTTTTAAATGTCCTATCTCTAAGTACAGTCACATCTGAGTACTGGGAGCGTAGGACTTCAACATATGAATTTGGGGGGAGGAAGCAGACACAGTTCAGCCCATAACAGAAAGAGATTCTAATTTATTAAAACGTTGTACTAGTGTGAAATTCAGGGCCAGGTTACTAAGTTAATTAAAAAATTGTTTTCAGTTATCTATGAAAAAAAGGAGAAAACCATTTTCATTTATGAGACTTGTGGGAAATAGATTATTACAAAAACTGCGCCAGACATTGAAATAGGAAAGTACCAAATGATCATTGTTTTAGTCTGCTCGGGCTGTCATAACAAAGTACCATAAGACTGTGTGGCTTAAACAACAGAAATTTATTTTCTTATAGTTCTAGATACTGGAAGTCCAAGATCAAGGTGCCAGCCGATTTGGTCTCTAGTGCGGACCCACTTCCTGCCTTGCAGATGACCACCTTCTCATTGTATTTTCACATGGCAGGCAGAACAAGCTATGGTGCCTCTTCCTTTTTTTATAAGGGCAGCAGCCCTATTGGATTATGGCCCCACCCTTATGATCTCATTTAACTTTTATCACTTTCTCACAGACCCCACCTCCAACTAAAGTCACATGGGGTTAAGGCTTCAACATATGAATTTTAGAGGGACACAAACATTCCATAAAAATCATGAAGCTATCACTTTCTAATTACTGTCTTCCCCTTCCCACCATCAAGAAAGAACAACTTTAGCCTGCCTGCCCAAGTTTGGGAAAGGGCTTCTGGGCAGAGAACTGGAACCAAAGAGCCAATTACCAGTAATGTTTTATGGGAATCTGTGTCACCACACAGAGCTTTAAAAGAGCTAAAAGAGGGACTTCCCTAGCCATCCAGTGGTTGAGACTGCTTGCTTCCAATGCAGGGGACATGAGTTTGATCCCTGGTCAGGGAACTAGGATTCCGCATGCTGCATGGCACTGCCAAAAAAAAAGAAAGAAACATGAGCTTCTTTTAAAGTGGTGAATTATTCAATAAATTCCATTTGGAAAATTGGTATAGTATTTAGAAAAATAATCCCTTTAGATCTTCACTCTATACTTAATTCTCAAAATTTCTGAGGGGACTTCCCTGGTGGTCCAGTGGCTAAGACTCTGTGCTCCTAATGCAGGGGGCCCGGGTTCCATCCCTGGTCAGGGAACCAGAGCCCACATGCCACAGCTAAGAGTTCGCATGCCGCAACTATGACCCGGGGCAGCCAAATAAATAAAAATTACTCTAAAATAAAATAAAACCTTCCAGATGGATTTAATATTTAAAATTATTAAATATTTAAAATTTAAAGATTTAAATATTTTAAAATGAACCAAGAAAATATAGATGAATGTATATTTGTTTATGGATAAAGAAGGCCTTTCTTAAAGAGCAATAAATCACTGAGGAAAACATGTTTAGGTTTGACTTCCCTTGTGAAAATAGCTTCCCTTGATTTAAAGGAAAAAAGACCAATATGAGAAGTCAAACAGTAATCTGGGAAAGACATTGGTAGCCAAAATGATGGACAAAAGGTCTATATTTTCACCACATCTATGTCCTCTGCAATTCAGTTAGAAAACACTAAGTTCCCAGTAGATAAATATGAGTAGGACACAGAGACAACTCGTGAATATGGGAAAATATCCAACTTGTTTTTAAGTCAAAGAAATTTGTTGCCTATAAAAGAAGTAGAGATTTTTTTTATAAGTGAAATAGGAACTTTATACATTACTGATAGCAGTGTAGTACTACCCTTTGGGGAAAAAATTTTGCAGTAAATTTCTTATGATGATAAAAATGATAATAACAAAAACAACTAAGTTTTATAGCAATTTCTGTGTGCCCTGCACTGCTTTAAGCCTTCACATGTTTTAATTAATCCTGTCAATATCCTATAGTGTAGGAACTTTAATTATCCTTATTTTACAGTTGAGAAATTGAGGCACAGGAAATGTAACTTGCTCAGGATCACAGAAATAAACTGGTGGAGACATGGCTTAAACCCACTAGTCCTACTTTGGGGATGTTTTTCCTCATGGAGTCTTCTGAAAATTTGCTGGGGGGCAACTTTACTCAAAGAGATAGTCTTTGCACCATGCCCCCTTTTTGTACATGTTGGCATTTTTGTTCATGCAGTTCTTGCTGTTTGAATATTCTTTTTTACCCTCTCTGACTTAGAACAGGTGTCATTCCCCCCAAGAAGCATTTTCTGTCCCTCTTCAATCTTGACCTCCCCATTTCTGATTCCCTTCTGCCACCTTCCAGATTGGATATCTTTCTTTGTGTACCATTACAACCAATTAAACAAAAATTTCTTAAATGTTCTGGCTATGTTTCTGTACTCTCTGCCCCTCCCAACTTCTCCTACTGCTGATTGACGGCAGGGATTGTGTCTATTTTATTTTTGAATCCCTAGTGCCTCGTACAGTGCCACATAGTAGGCCCTTTCCTTTCCTTGTTAACATTTTCTTATTTTACAAAGTCTTTTCAAGTTAATATAACTCCATCACTGTAATCATAAATATAGTGAACAACACAAACATGAATGTCCATGCAGGGTCAAGTTTCAATCAGTTCAACTGTGTTCTTCTTAACAATTTAAAAATTATTATTTGGCGTTGTTTGGTTGGGCTTTGTTTGTTTTGTTTTTGTTAACGTGCTATCTCTCTTTGGGAAAAAAAATGTCCATATCTGAAAGATAAGCCTCCACCTAATATTCTCTCGCTTTATGAACTTCCTCTTTTAAGGTCAATTTTGACCATGAAGCATATTTCTAGAATTTTTCAATTTTTGGTTTGATTTTGTTTTTCATTGTAGTGATTCTAGCCAAGATCCCTCTTTGAGACTGCAGAGCAATTTAATTTTTCCCTTCAAAGGTACAGTGCTTGTTTTTTGTTTGTTTTTAGAATTACTGCAAAAGCAGTGGTTTCATGGAGTTACTGCTCAGAGTATTTTTTCTCCCAAGAGACACAAATGTTTCTGCTAAATTTTTATCCTCACAATCTGTATTTTGATAATTAAGTACATCTTAGGCCTTGATAGGTTGGCTGCTGTGGTGCTCAAGGTCAAGGATCATCTTTTTTAGGGTCACATTTATTGTGACCATCTAATGAGAGCACCACATCTCTTACCTGGGCTGGTTTTAGATGGCTCTGAACATTCCTTAGTGTCAGGATTATTCCAGAAACTTGCTATTTTGAATTGCTAATCTTATTCCCAGTTGAAAGCATAATTTAAACATTATTGCATTTTAAAGACAGATGAAAAACTATTTTTCAAAAATTTTGTAAAAATTACAAACCTCAGTATGAAATCAGTACTTCTGGCTTATCACAGAACAAAGTGTGGCAGGGGAAGTCAAACTCAGTGTGGTCCTTTTTCAGAAAAAGAAAACAGTTGACAGCAGGAAGCTGACCAAATTTGTGGGTGGGGGGCAATGCTGGTATGTGAAAAGAAAGCAAAAATTTTATCAATCTCCAGTTTTGTGGGTCTCCATCCACTTGTTAAGCATTTGGATTAATGACTTTGGACTTCGGTTTGGAAGGGCGTTCCTGCCCCTCTTTGGTAGACCACATCTGATTAGAAATGAGAGTGAGGGCAGGGTTGTGTTAAGGTTGCGGAGGTTGGCAGTGGTGTGAGCTAGTACGTCTTTCTGCTTAGACTCCTCCATCAGCCATTATGTAGTAGAAGTTGCCCCATATATGCAAAGAGCATTTAAAGTTTAGAAACACCATTTTTTCTCTCTACAAAGTGTGACTTTCAAGACTCAAAAAAAAAAAAAAAATTAGCTTTGGACCTTGGAGCCGAAAAGGAGGTTTTAATTCTAGGCTGCATCCTCCTCGTCCTCCCAGAGCAAGAAGACAAATGTTTTGGCCTCAGTAGCCAAAGGGATTTAGTGAAAGAAAACTGCTTACAGATAAGAGAAGATACCTGAATAGGTAGCCGAAGGTAAAGAGTGTTACCATAGCACAGCAGATAAGAGGACACACTTTCAAGTCAGAACAAACTGGTTGAAACCCCAGTTCCCCATTTATTACTTTGTCATCTTAATACTGTTATTTGACATCTCTGAACCTTGTTTTCCTCATCTGTAAAATGGGTAAGTTTTTGTAAATGAGGATTAAATTAGTTTATATATGTAAGGTATTGTGTGCTTTTAACACAGCAAACACATAATTGGTAGTTGTTGAACGGACTTCAGAATTCTTTTGCAAAGGAAAAAAATGAATATGACATTGTATGGGAAGCTAGTGCTCCTTAGGCTGTAATATATGGATATTTCAAGTTCCAAGGAAAGAAACATGTTCCTGATATTTCCTCTAATAGAATTCCTTATAAAGATACACAAGGAACTAAAGAGAAAAGGGAATGGCGAGTAAGAAGACCAGGGATCACAATAGTGACAGTGAGGCCGGCTGGGTGGGAATAGGTAAGTCTGGTGTCTGCACAGATCCTGTGTAACGGAGAACGCACGCTTAGACATGAGTTCCCTCCAGTACACCTGTGTTACTAATAAAGTCCAGTATAGTAATGGAGCTAATTAATGTTGTTTTAATGAATAAATGAGAGGTGGTGAGGTGAGCTTGACCGTCCCCACCTCTTCACTCAGGTGGTGAATGGAAAACCCGTTATGAGACACAACTTGAATTGAATGACCAACTAGAAAAGCAGATTGTTTCTCTCAAAGAGAAAATGGAAAAAATCTGTGGAAATCCTTCAGGTACAGAAGCGCCTATATATATGTTTTATAAGTGGAGTTAAAATTGATAAAACATCAGTTGCTCATATTTGCTTTATTGTAGACAGACTGTCTCCTATTCGTGTCTATGAATGGATGCCAGTGGTGAGTAAAAGATGTTGAAACAAAAGGAATAATTGAAGGAAATTATGTGTACTTTTCCCCAGACAGATTTCAAACAAAAGTTTAAAGACTGTGACAAGGTCCAAATAAAATATCTTATTCAGTGGAGCTTTCCTGTGATGTAAAGAATCCTATAAACAAGGCCTTCAGCTTGGTCTCTCCTGTAAAAAGCTGGGCAGGGATTCTGTTGCAGGTACAAACAAAATGGAAGTGAAAGGATCTCAGTGGTCAGGCTGGGGGGAAACCTGAGTGTATTCCTTACAACCTGAAAGAGCCTGTTTAACTCAGAAATACCTCTCTCATACCCATCTAGAACAGTTCCATTCTAGTTCCTAGAACCCATAAATTACCCTGTAACCGCACTGGGCTGCTTCACCTACCTTTTCTTTTGGTTGCCCTAGTGACATCTTTCTTCTTTTGAGAGGTAATTTAAATCTCCGATAAATGAATTTATGTTTTCTACTTTACAAAGAGTATTCGTTTGTTTTTCATTCATTCAAATATTTGTTAATATTTTTTTTAATGTAGAGGAGGCCCAAAGCATGACTTATGTTGAACTCTTGCTGAATTTTTATTTCAAGAATACTCAGAAAAACATGGAAATCTCGTAAATAAACCAAGGGTACTTTGCATGAAAATGAAAATACAATACTCAGCCAAATTGGCAGGACTTAATATTACACTAATAATTATAATAACTTGTCCTAAATTAACATATGTAATATGCAAATTAACTTATATACATTATTTCAGTCTTGCAACAAACCCCATGACATACAATTTTATATTGTTATTTTAATACATGTGATTCTAAGCTTAAAGAGATTGAATGATTTACTCAGTTTCACACAGTCTGGAAATGTGGAGTCAGAGTCTCTCCCTCTTAAACCTCTGCCATTTAACTCTGCTATACCAGCAGCCCTTTGATACTGCTGATCAGAAATAATGTGTTTCTCAGTAGCTGTAGGTAGAGCACTAAGCTGCCTGCTGTATTCACAGAAGCCCTGGGCATTTATGGAGAGCGCTCTTTGAATAACTGCAAACCTTTAGTGAAAGACATAGAAAAATCTTGTATGTTTGTTAATGAATTGAGGGAGAAATTAACTTTTTTGCAGACCTCTCTGTTATTTACAACCCAGAAATACCCTTATGTCTGTGTGTTGGAAAGTCAGGAAAATAACGTTTTTTTGTTGTTGGAAAAGTGGTGAAGTTTTTTCCTCTGCCATGGAGTCATAGCTCCATCTTGTGGTAGTTAGAAATTGCTGCAAGGGCTCTTTTAAGCTTAGTGTTTCTTAACTGTAGGTAGAATTTTATTACTACCTACAGAATATAAAATATCAAGTTCTACCTACAGAATATAATATATTCTGGCTTCCTGCTTCTTGACAGCCTACCCCCAGTCATAGCTCAAGAAACGGGGTATCTAGCCTCCTGGAGGGTAGCAACAAGTGCTGGTGTGACATGGGAGAAGACTCTGTAGTATATCTAAAAAGCATTTAATCAGTTCTCTCATTGCTGCCTCAGACTCTGTAATTTATTCATGTTCATAAAAATACTTATTTCCCTTGATGAATTTGTCTTATTCTTGAAGAAAATGTCTTTCTCTAAGAGGTTTAGATCTGAAGGCAGAGAATTATATTTCTCTTCGGTAAAGAACAAAAGAAATGTTAGAAGAACCAAGAGTGGGGCCACATACTAAGCAGAAAGGAGAGAGAATGAAAGTTCAGGCTCTTAAGGAGCTGGTCCTCTCTATTCTCTGGGCAGATGCCCTGAGTACCTGGGTTTTCTTACACAGTGGAATCCAGAGGGCGTTTGTCTGAAGAGCAGGGATTAGGAATCTAACCAGGGAGTTGGTGATGGAAGTAGCCAACTACTGAGCAAAAAGCATTAGGGATCCAAAAATCCTATATCCAGTATAGGAAAGAAATCTCTCTTTTCTGAGGACAAAAGAGTCTTATTCTTTATATCAGAAACAATATTTGTGAGATTCAGACATGTACCCTTTGTGTAATACAAATATTTTTGGTTTTCTGTTAGGTTGATAATCAGAGAAAAGGGCCTAAATTAGTTGTTTTGTGGGACAGAGTATGACTTCAAACACCATTTGTAAATTTACTGACTCTCTATCCTTGTTGTAGATTGCTTAGTCTTTAGGAGAAACCTGAACCCACATACTTAAGAAACTGATGTCAGTTAGTTTGAATACTGATTTTGAGTAACTTCAAAGTGCAGCTTTGCTTATGAGCACTGGTTTTTGACCTGTGCATGTCTAATTTCTTTAAATGTTATCATTAGAAAAAGAAATATGAAACATCCAATAAATTATTTTCAACCTGGACCACTAAAGTGGACTTGATTTTAATATTTTAGAAAAAGTATTTACTTAAGTGAGAGTGGGGTTCTAGTCCTTGTTTGGATACAGATGGGCTTCAAGCCTTCAACCTTTCTGAAGATTGCTTTTCTCATCTGAAGGCAGTATGCTTAGATAAACTTTAAAGTGCCTTACAGTGGTATAATTTGTTAAACTTTAATTTTAGCAAGATGTCTCAGTTAAGGGTTATGTTTGGCTGCATATAGGAGAAAGGCTTAAACAAGTAAGGTATTTTGGAGCTTTTCCTCATGTAATAGGAAAGGTGGAAGGTATGCAGTCCAGGGTTGGTGCAGTGGCTCTATAATGCCTTCAGGAGTCCAGACTCCTCCTGACTTTCCACTCTGCTGTCCTTTAATGAGTGGCTTTGTCCCCATGCTCACAAGATGGCTTCTCACTTGCTTCACAGTCTCATTCAAGGAAAGAAGTAGGAGAAGGGAAAAGGGAAAGGTGAAAGCTAGTCAAGTCAGCTTCCTCTTAACGAGCTGCACCCAGCAGTTTCCCTGTACATCTCATTGGTTAGAACTTTATCACCTGGCCACCCATGTTTGCAAGGAAGGCTGAGATTTGTAGTGTTTTAACTGAGCATAGTAGGACGAAGGGGAAGATGGACATTGGATGTGCAGTCAGTTCCATCTGCCACGCACAAGCTCTATCACCACATTTCATTTTAAGGTAATATGTGTTTATTTAATATTATTTGGAAAATAAAAGAGAAGAAAAATATTAAGTTAAACACATCTACTGTTGTCTTCTTAGTAATTTTTGGTATGTATATATATTGATTAAAAGGAACAACTCAATAGATAAGACAACCAAAAGGGGAAAAAAGGAATTAAAAAAAGGACTGCACTTTTTAAAAAATATGTAATTGTAACCTTACTTCATGGACAATTTTGTATTCTATTGGTATGTTCACCATGGACAATTAAATCAATTATTTCTTACGTTTTCTTCATGTACATTTTTAAGGGCTACATTATATTCCATTGCATTGGATTATTAATGTTCAATTACTTTCCCCTATAGTTCAATAGTTTAGGGTATTTCTGGTTTCAATTTCAAATACAACAAAACCCACAGAGGACAATATGGCAAAAAATATATTGTAGTATTTGCAAATCTTTGGATCTTTGTCACTTTTTGACCTCAGCTTTTTTAATGAAAATACTTTATAGAGTCGAGGCAAGATGATCTTGGATTTAGTATATGCCATTCCAGTTTATTTTAAAATACCTTTCTAGGGCTTCCCTGGTGGCGCAGTGGTTGAGAGTCCACCTGCCAATGCAGGGGACGCAGGTTCGTGCCCTGGTCCGGGAAGATCCCACATGCCGCGGAGCGGCTGGGCCTGTGAGCCATGGCCGCTGAGCCTGCGCGTCTGGAGCCTGTGCTCCACAACGGGAGAGGCCACAACAGTGAGAGGCCCGCATACCACACACACACACAAATAATAAAATACCTTTCTACATATATTGTGTCTAAACATTCGTGTAAAAAAATCATGCTGTATGTGGCATTCTTTTTTTTTATTCTATCCATGTTAATACATAAAGATCTAGTAAATTTTATCTGCTGTATAGTATTCCATTAGATGTATATATCCTAATTTATGTATTCCTCTATTTCACTACATTGAAGACTTTTCAAAATCTCACTATGACAAACATTGCCAAGGTGAACATCCTTATAAACGTCTCTGAGTACGGAGTGTTCCTCTGGACTTTGCTAACTTTTCTGCAAAGGCTAGAGAGAAAATATTTTCAGCTTTATAGGTCACCCCATCTCCCTTGCAACTACACATTTTCACTGCTGTGTACTAACACATCTTCCTTTACAAAAACAGGCCGCAGCCAGATTTGGTGTCCAGGCTGTAATTTGCTGGCTCTTGCTTTAGGGCAGTGGTCCTCAAACTTCCATAGTAACAGAATCACCTGGAGAACTTCATAAAAATATAAAGTTCAACCCCATTCTTTATCCAGCTTGCTACCTCTGCAGTCTTTATTAGTTCTCCGGCTAACTCGAATACACACCAAAGTTTGAGAACCGCTGCTCTAGCACACTTATAGCGGAGTTTTTAGATCATGAGATATGCACATATTCAAATTTTCAAATAAAGATAACGTCACTCTGGATCGATCTATCTAAAGACACCCCAGGTCTACAGTTAGCTCAGTATGTCAGGAGTAAATAAGAGAGGTGATGGGAGATGAGCTTGGAAATACATGCAAGGACTACATAATAAAGGACTTTGTATCCATGTTAGGGAGTGTGAACTTTTTATATGTGATGGGAAGCTACTGAAGTATTTTGCATACAGTTTTAAAGTCATCTCCTACCCCACCCCCCAGGATCCCCCAGGGATGGGTGAGACTTGAAGCAGGAAAACCAGTTAGGATGCTCTTGTAATAATCTAAGTAAGGGAAGGTGTTTTTCAGCTTGGACAGTAGTATATGGGGATGGAGCAGAGGTGACAGATTGAAGAGATGTTGAGGAATGTGGATTTTATAAGTATCTAGATACTCGGGTGAGAGTGGGAGAGGATTTGAGGATGGTTAAGCTTGAATAACTTTGGGTTAAAATGAGCAGGGCTCTAGAAATCAGAACTAGTGGGGATAATAGGAAATGACTTAGGTTTGTGTGTATTACACAGATACCAGTGGTCAGTCAGCAACTGGAAATAGTTTTAGACTGCAGAACGTTGTCTCTCTGGAAATAGAGACCATGGAGTCATCGGTGTCACTTGAAGTCATGAAAGTTTAAAGATTGCTCAGGCAAAAATATATAGTCTGACAAATAGGATTGAGGATTGAACGCTGGGAAATACTAACATTTAAGGTAATTCAGTGAAGATCAATGAGAAGGAAAAATATTGAAAAAGGATGAGGGGGAGAAGTGGGCAAGAGTGGCATCCCAGAAGCCGAGGGAGGAGAAGGCTTGTGAATGATCAGCAGAGGATGTTCTCCAGGAAACTTCTGGTGCAGGGTAGGATAGAGCGCATGGGCCATAGTTTGGGCAAATTATTCAGAGGCGAAGGATGTAAGCAAGTGCTAACCAGAAGAGAGGATATTGGGGGAAAAAAGTGGTGCAGAGGAAAGTAGGGGTGAGAAAATGGAGTGAGTGTAAGCCATGGAAACATGGCTTCTGGAATTAAACTGTTCTGGTTCAAATTCAAACTATGGGACACTAAGGAAGTTAGTTCATCTCTCTGAGGCTTAATTTCCTCATCTGTAAAATAGAGTTAGTTAAACTCTCTTGCAAGGTTGTCATGCAGACTACTAGAGATATGTCAAACCAAAAGCACAGTGGCTGACAGAGTGAGCAGCGTGTTAGTTCTCTTCCTTCCTTCCCTTGATAAAGGAGAAGTAAAATTTCATTGAAACAAGTCTGTTGTGAGATTAACCTTAATCTATTTGGAAGGAATAAGGGCAAGGGTAAGGCCCAGAGATGTGCAATCTGTTTGACTTATTTAGCTCTGCTGTTACACAGTTGTGAATCTTCTGGTACCTTCTTAAAGCTCTCACAGAATTTTGTGGTTCTTTGTACCTGCCCAGAAAGCAGGGGCTTCTGCAGGGAGTTAAAGCTTCTAATAAAAGGCACAGAACCTTTACTTCCCTTGGGCTAGCTGGGTGTACATTTTCTAGCCCCTTCTGTTTGTGTCCACCAGAAAAAGAATGTAGAGGCTCCCTAATGTATCAGGAATTTCCAGGTGTGTCCTGCAAAGATCTGTGGCCTTTCTGGAAGGCTAGAATCTGTTTTAAGCATACCAAATAACTAAAAGTTAAGGCTAATCCGGCTGTTTCACCTCTGATGAGCAATAGCTATTTCTCAGCCTCTGACCTGGCCCTCCAGGCCTCTTCATTAATCTCTAGTTAGGTAGTTAGGTTACAGAGCTAAGGATGCACTGCACTCTTTATCAGAGCTTGATGGCTCGCACCGTGCAGCCCTGCAGAGGGTTCCCCAGCAAGAAATTGAGTAATCTTTCAGTGCTTTACTGTCACTACTAACATTTGGCAGTGCATGTCTTGTTTCCTAGATTAGCTTGTTCAGGCCAAGTCAAGCTTAGTACCTCTGATACTGTGCCACAAACAGGAAAGTGGGTTGGCTCCTCTACTTCCCAACTTCCCTTTACTGCCCAGCAATGCTGCATCCTTAGCTGCTGGTCAGTCTTTCGAGTAGTGGTTCTTTAATTTTCAAACTCTATAAGAATCACATGGATAATTTATTGAAAGTATACATTCTGGGCATTACTCCCAGAGGTCCTCATTGCGTAGGTCTAGGGTAAGTCCTGAACATTGGTCTTTTTAGCAGGCATTTCAATAGGTTCTATTACAGAGCACAATCTGGGAAAAAGAAACAAACCAATTTAAGGAATTTATATTCCTCAGAGAAAGATGTGCAAGACAGCATGTCTTGCGACAAGAGTTACTATAAAGTCTTTATCACCAACTTCCACCATTTCCCTGTGGTCAACTCTGTGACAGCGGGAGTCTTGGTCCTTGACTCATCTGGAATCAAAATCAATGACACCTTATCTCAGTCTGTTTGGGCTGTTAAAAAAAATACTACAGACTGGGTGGTTTATAAGCAACAGAAATTTATTTGTCACAGTTCTGGAGGCTGAGAAGTCCGGGATTAAGACACCAGCAGATTCAGTGCTTTGTAACGGCTCGCTTTCTGGTTCATAGACAACGCCTTCTTGCTGTGTCTTCACATGGTGGAAAGGGTAAGGGAGCTCTGGGGGATCTATTTTATAAGAACATTAATCCCATTCATGAGGGCTCAAACCTCATAATCTAAGCATCTCCCATGATACCATCACATCAGGCGTTGGGATTTTAATATGTGAATTTGGGGGGGGGGGCACAAACATTCAGACCATAGCACCCCTATTTCTCTCTGCTTCTAATTTTTCCATCAGTGTACTCTCCTTTGTTTTCCACTACATCCAGACAACTTGGACCCTTCAAGGAAACCTCTTACCAGCACACATGCTCTGTCAATCAGATGGTTAGAGCACAGGAGATCCCACTCCTAAAGCCAACAAGACGGCCTGGTTGGGGGAGGCACAAGGGAGGGAAGATATTTAGTCTCACCTCAAATGTTCTCTGCAGGACTCTTGGTCAATTTGTAGAGAATCAATTGCTAGAAAGCCAATTTGCCGAAATTCAGATCCTTACTACGTCCTTATAAATATCTTAAGGCATTTAAAGAAAGGTTCAATTAGCTAAAAACTAAGTCTGTAGAATCAATATGAGATATTATGTTATAGGCATCACCAGATTCGTGTTCTCCCCAAAGATCAGAATGGTTAATTTGGAGACAGGTGTAGCCTCAAATCAGAGAAAAGTTACAGATTTTATTTATAAATCTAATAACAATGTTGTCCACCAGGGGGCGCATGTCACTTAAGCATGCAGAACGCCGTGCTCATTCATTGTTGCAATTGCTTTCACTAAGAGGTACAGCATATCTAGGAGTTGTGATTAATTGTATTCTCAGGTTTTTCTCTTGTAAGCACTCAATAGAGTGATTTTTTAAGCTTGTAGTTTTTATGTGCTCCTCAGTATAGTAATTGCGATTGTTTTAAAAAGAATAAGTGGCTAATAGAGCTTCTTTTCCACTTGGTATAGATGAAAGGGACTTAAAAAAAATCTAAGTATATTTGATTTCAGGTATGTGAATAGTATCCTGAAATTTCTTATTCTTTCCCTGTTGTTTCAATCTCCTGTTGAAAGGTGACTTTTTACAAGCAAATTAAGACATGAATATAGGTGAAGTATGATACTGTTTGGAATGCTAAGATCTGTTTAGTTTCAAAAACAAAACAGAACAGCTTTTCCATGATAGTAAGAATTAATTTTGTGTGTGCGTGATTTGGGGTGGGGTGGGTAGTTTCTAGTGGTGTCTTCAATTTAGCTGTAGCTCTAGGATATCATTTTAGGCTGCAGTTTTCTAGTACATGATGACTGATTATATAATCAGATAAAACCAGCTCCTTGGGAAGACCAAGAACTTTAAGTTGTGGGTCTTCTAATGAACTGGAAGTGATGGGATGAGAGACTATGTGCCTATGATAAAATCGTTTTTAAATACTAGTTTATTTTGAAGTAAGTAAAATAAAGAATCAAACTCTAGAATGAACCTTAAGGTTATTATAGTATGGTTTTATAATTTTTAAAGGATTTCTGATGTGTATAATAATTTTATAATTGGAATCACAAATGTATTGCTTTTAATGGTCCAAGGTACTTAATGACTAATGTAGTTTTGCAAAATCCAAAATGTGTTCTCATTTTCTCTCTAGGCAATTTTTAAAATTATTTACTTACATAACACTTTATTTTTTAGAGCAGTTTTGGGTTCACAACAAAATTGAGAGGAAGGTATGGAGATTTCCCGTATACCCTCTACCCCACACACGCATGGCTGTTCCCCTTATCAACATCACTCATCAAAATGAACCTAAATTGACCCATCATAATCACCCGAAGTCCATAGTTTACCCTAGGGTTTACTTTTGATGTTGTACATTCTGTGCGTTTGGACAAATGTATTAACAAATTTTGGAAGACCCTCAGTTGGAGGAATAGTCATTGACTTAGAGTTGAGGAAGAAACAGCAAAGTGCCTGCCGAGAGGAATATCAATGAAATTAGAGCAGTCACTCTTCAGACCCACTTAGTGCCTTAGAACTTGGCAGCACCAGGTGCTGAAGAAGGTGGAGGTGAGGATGGAGCTGGAAACTGAGAGATTAATTGAACATATATACGTACATGGAGCAGTTAGTTACTGGGACCCCTCTGCCACCCCATGTGCCAGGATACTCTCCTTCAGTCAGTTGTCTATTTTCTGGAAAAAAAATTAAGCTGCAGTAGCTTTGGACTTTGGGCCTTCAGGCACAGATGAGGGTGAGAGTGAGATACAGGTCTAAAATGATATAATTAAATGAAAATATGTGATTTGGATAATGGAACTCTCAGCTCTCCCCACCTTGCCCTACTCCCAGAAAACCAGCAGCTAGGATTAACCCTCAAAGAGTAGGAGATTGGAGGATTCTTCATTTGAAAAACTGAAATGCCCTTAAGAAAAGCAGTCGGTCTGTCCACTCAGAGAATGCACCTCACAGACTTCACAGGACAGGAAGGTTAACTGACTGGGGACCCTTGGTGTTGGGCTCGAAATCCATCACTGCTTTTCATCAAGACCACACCTCCCACAGGCTGTTCCAGGCCCATGATCAGGTGCAGTGGGGATACCAAGGCAGACCTATTCCTAGGAAACATGGGACCCCACTGTCAGTGACTTTGGCTTAAGGATTCCCTGCTGGCTTTGCCAGACTTTCCTTAGGCTGCATGCCAGCCTGGGATGCTTCCACTTCCAGGACCTTCTCTCCCTCTCCCCTTCACTGGGGGTCAGACTTGCATTACAGTTGACTACTTTCCCAGCCCTCTCCTGTTCCTTCCCTGTTTCCTTTCACACAGACATTTCTAATAATAGAATCTTTTCACATTTAACCCCATCTTGTTATCTGCTTCTCAGAAGACCACATCTACAACTAGAGGTACTGGGAGTGATATGGGAAAACAGGAGGTTAGATGGGATTTGGCACTGGCTCACTATGTAGCAGTCAGTAGGGGCTGTCCTGATTAGTAGATGTGGCACCAGTAGATCCTGGCTCAGTGTGGCTGTTGAGTTGCTAAAGATTTCACTGATGGTGACCTTGGAAAATGTTCTCATGTAGGGAAATACTGTGGAAGAAGCCATGATGCAGGCATTTGGAAAATATGGGATTATTGCCAAATTGTATTGTCATCCTTCATAAGGATAATGAGAGGCTGAGAATAGTTAGCAAGCACTTAATATCTAAGAGTGAAAAGCAGAGAGCCTTTGTGGTAGCTTCTAAAGAGGCCGTCTATACCAGTAGTGAAAGTGCAGCCACAATAGAACAGCGAGGCTGAAGACCCGATTGTGAGGGTTGCAGAGCTCCAGAGGCATTTGAATACCCAGTCCAAGCAGGCCTGTTATGTGAAGGGCAGGGCCCTGATGGGGATAACCAGGGATCCTAAAACTGTGACAGGACAGCTGGATGGATGCTCGTGATGATGTCAGCTCTACAACTCCACCTGGACCCTCTGGATGGGCAGAGGTGGCCCACCTCTAGCTTTAGTAAGGGCTAGAGCACTCACTGTCCTGGAAGCTGCTCGACATGCCTCTCTGCAGCAAGGCAACCAGTTCCCCCCCGCCTCAGGAGCTGCCCCACCTCCAATCCTGGCTGCCAAGCCAATTCATGATGGTGCTGTTCAATAGCTATAATTAAAAAAAATTAAGAATGGAGGAGGAGAGGCTGAGGACAGTTAACCCAATAGAAGACATAGTTGTTTGCTCATTTCCCAGACCTGAACCAATTTTCAGATCCAGAAATCATAGACCAAAGAAGTGGCTGGGTTCCTAAAAGGAAAGACCCCACAACATCAGTCCAAGTACATATCATGACAATATCTCCAGTCTTCCCCTGAAGAGACCTCTGACCACTTTTACAGGTGACTGTACACTGTGGGAAAGGAAATAACCAGACATTTCGAGGTCTGAGTTGACATTGATCCCCAGAATGGCAATCTGTGCTTGAAGTTCAAATCACACTGGACCCAATGTGCCCACGGACTCCCCTACTCCCACAGTGATAATTTTTCCAGTCCCTAAGTAATTGAAGTAGACATACTTGGCAGTTGAAGTTAACCCCCCATTGGGCCCTCATCTCTGAAGTAAAAGCTATCATGGTGCAGAAAACCTAATGGAAATGTGGTGGGGTGCCTTCCCCACCCAGGGCCAAAATTGTAAAACAAGAACAATTTGTTATCCCAAGGAAGAGGGCCTAACATAGCTCTGTTTAATTTGCCAGTCTGACCCCTGTATAAACTAGGTGTATCTTGGAGAAAGACTGTAGGCTACTGCAGACTTAACCAATTAGTAGCACCAACTGTTTTGCCAGATGTGGTATCACTGCTAGAGCAGACTAACAAGTCTTCAACATAAGGGTATGCAGCCACTGATTTGGAGAATGCACTCTTTCCATTCCAATTAGAAAAGAGGTTCAAGAAGTTTGTGACTTCTGGTTTCAGCTCCAATATGTATAGTGCTTGGGCGTCGTCAATCATGTCATAATAAAAAAAGGTGGATAACCTGAAAATCAATGACTCTTCTTGACTCCTTAGAAATCTGAATTTGCAGGAAAAGTTCCCACCCCAAAATCTGTATGAATAGACAAATCCAGACAGTCACCGAGATCTGCTTAACCTGGACCAGAAGCTGCTGCAAACACAAACTGATAGGAACACTTATATGGTAAATGTGATGAATTACTGGAGGAAGAACAGGCAAATCCATTATTAAAGTTGGAGACGTAACACCTCCTGTCAGCAACTGATAAATCAAGAAGGCAGAAAAATCAATGAAGATATAGCTGAGCTGAACGTCACTATCAATCAACTCAGTCTATTGACAGTTATAGAATATTCCATCCAACAACAGCAGAATACAGATTCTTCTCAAGCTTACGTGTAACATTCACCAATGTAAACCACGTTGGTGGTTTAATAGGCACCCTATTAGACTCTGAGCTTCATGCGGATAGGACCTAGGTTTGTAATTCTCACTGTGGTATCCCTACAACAATGCCTGACACACAGGAGGGGCTTGATGAAAATTTTTTAATAAATAAATGAATTGTAAAATTAGGAGACAAGACAAGGAATCCAGTCTGCATGAGAATAGCAGCAAGATATATTCTAACACAGAGAAAGCATATTAAAAATGCTTAAACCTCAAAGGTTAAAACTGCAAATCCACACCAACAAGTAACAGAAATCATCCTTTTGTCATAGAAACTGCCACTCGATTAATATTCCTAAACCCCTGCTTTCATCATGTCACTTCTTTAATAACTTTCAATAGCTCCCAGTGTGTAGACTCCCGAAACTGGCATACACCAAGCCTTTGCTAACCAAGGCCTTCCCTAGTGATCTTACCTTGCCTCTTATTTATTGCTCAAATACTTTGCTTCAGTTCTTGAATTTATGTCTTTCCTATCTACATTTCTTGTATGAGCTTCTAGAGTTTTGGACCATATCTCATTCAGTTTTGGACCATATCTCATTAATATAAAAATAATTTTATTCCAGTTGTTTATTTGTAAATTAATTCCTTTTAGAATTTGGAGTGCATTTTCCCATTGACTCAATATTAAAAATGATGAGATCCTATTTTACATCTCTAAAAATGTATTTAACAAATGATGTAAGTGAAGCATATTACTATGGAAGGCTAAGCTTGGAATCCTTGGAGAAAGGGTCTATGCAGCAAAATTTTGAACTATATCCATCATTCCCTGATTGTCCCTTCAAAAACTGTCATCCTTGAGCATTGGTGTATTTTATAAGGGTTTGATTTTTATAGCGAACTCAGTCGGCTTATCCTCTTGTATTTACAGGGCTTTCATTGATTTTCTTCTGGAGCAAGTTTGTATTTGGGGGAGGGGGATTGAAAACCATTCAGGACGCCAGTGCATAATTTTTGAAGACAAATAATGCCTGCCCGAGAAACATCACTGATCATGTTTTAACAGGGATGCACATATGCATAGTGGAGAATTGTCACTTCCAAAGGATTATTGTTTTATCACTGCTGTTATTTTTAGAAACTAGAAATTGTCCTGTTTCAGCTGACCTAATTATTCCTATTAATACAATTTTTACACTTCTAATAGTTATTAACAAGTATCTAAGAGAGAATAAGCAAATTTTTTCAAAAATGAGCTGTGTTTCAGAAGGGTATGCGCTCTAAAACAGCTTGCAGTTTGCTCTGTGGAGATTTAAATCGGCAGCTTCCATTTTTATTTGAATGTGTCTTTTAATAAATTCGGTGACCTAGATCATGACCAACAAGAGTTGTGTAGAATTTGACTTGGTGATTTTAAAATCTAATATGTAAGAATATGGGAAGTAATTGGAATTACTGGAAAAGATCAGTTATTAGTTTAGGAATTAAAATTTTAAACCAAATCAGTGTAGTGCATTATTGCTCTGGCACTTGGCTAACCCTCTCTACTTGGCTTCAGCTATTTGTGATGAGGGGTATTTGTCATGGATTGATGTCTTAGATTCCAGAACTGTCCTACTCTACAATATTTTCACAATTCCCCTCATTATCAACCTTATCGCCTGTTCTAACACTCTGCTTTTGTTACCCTGGTAACAATCTTATGAATACACATACAATAATTGTTAGTGTGTGTTGTCTTCGGAGTCAGATTACCTGGATTCTAATTCCAGCTCTACCATTTATTAGCTCTGTGCCTTTGGGCAAGTTATTTAACCTCTAGCAGTTTTCTCAACAATAAAATGGAAATAAATATATTAGCCATCTCCATGGCTATAATAAGAATTAAATGAAATAATCTATGGAAAGCACTTAACACATGGCATATTGCTAGGGTTCAATGAATATTGTAATTATTACTATTACTATTACTGAAAAGGTACATATTAAAGACTTCTGAAATCACAGACTGATACAGAGGAGAGGGAATTTGTCAATGAAGAAATTGGTGGTCATATTTATTGTTATTTAGAATGTGATCACATGTAAAAATTTACTGTTTATACTTTCAGGAAGCCTTAAATACATTGCTTAAACAACTAGAGAAAGAAAAAAGGAGTCTTGAAAATCAAGTAAAATACTCTGCACTGAGACTGGAACAAGAGTCAAAGGTTTGTTTTTATTCTATACTAAGACGTCCCTTTGGAATGGCCGTGAGTTTTAGTATGTTATCTACAAACCTACTATATAATTCTCACAATATACTTACAAAACTATTTTGTACATTACTGTAAAAAAGCATAGTGATATAAACTTAACTTAGCAGTAGTTTCGCTAGTATTGTAAATCTTCTCTGATGTTGGATTCTACTTCTGTATCTTTCACCTAGGATTACCACAAGACCAGCCGTGAGCGCTGTACATACCTTGCCGAAAGGTCTCAGGTAACTTTTGTTTTTTTTTACTTCCAAGTTCTAAGAGTTTCCTCTTACTGTAAATTATGTTATTCACTTTTCTAGGTTTTTGATTGGTTTGGCTTGGTAGGGAAACAGCTGTTGGAATTATGGGTAACAAAGGTACCAAGTTTCTGTATATGGAGGGTGAAAAGGAAAACATATAACTTTAATAAAAAGGTAAAAATGAGATATAAGTTTCCCATATTAAGAGTATATTTTGCATATTTGCTTCCTTAATTGTTCTTTTAGTTTGATTTGTAATTGCTAGAATTCAGACAAATAAGTGGTTATCCCTCTGCTGTCATGAAACTTAAGGCATTTTACCTCATAGTTATGCATGGTAAAGTCTAAGATAGACCCAGCATTGCTATTGCTAGAAAGTGTATACTTATAAATGACAGGACAGGAAAGTGATCAGTGAATTATGAAAGACATTGCACATATTTTCCAGTTTTTCATTTGGTTTTTCATTTTATTTATGATGTTGGTATATAGAGTTTGTTTTGATGTTGTCAGACCTATCTTTTATTTATGGCTTCTTATGTCATAGTTTAAAAGACTGTCTTCACCTCAGTGTTTCATAACATTCATCACATCTCTTTAGTACTTACATGGCTTAATATTTGACATTTAAATATCTAATGTTCACTAACTTTATTTTGGTATATGTTTTAAGTTTAGGATATAAATTCAATTTTCAGTGTGCATTATCCAAATGGAAGTGTCCAAAGAGCAATTGGATATATGAATCTCAGAAAAAAAAAAAAAGATCAGGATTGAAGATATGGATTTAGAACTTACTAGCACAGAGATGGTAAATGCCACCATGTGAATGAATGAAATGCAACAGGGAGAATACACAGGGTGAAAAGAAGAGATAGTCTAAGATATAGCTCTGAAGAGTTTCAACAGCAATAGTCAAGGGAAGAAGAGCCAGAAAGAGGGCCGGAGTCGTCAGGACATAGCTACATGAGGTGAGGAGGTAGAGGACCTTGAGGGCTGGTTTTGCCATAAAGGTAATCGGCTAATCACTGATCTGGAGTCTCCAGAGGTTCAATGAAAGGACTGAGAGGAAGGGAGCTAGCACTGGGGATTGGAGCCGACAAGGGGATGCATAGAACAACTTGAGAATGAGAGTCAGGGCAATAGGGGATAAAGGGAGGCTTGGACTTCTAGTGCCAATGAAGGTAAGCAGGAAATTGAGACAAAATAGCATCGCTCACGGTAGTCTCTTATCCAGGAAATGGACAGTCACTTCAAACTTTATGGTTCTGGGTGCTTGGCTGGAAGCCCTGCAGCACTGACACCCACATTCCTTTCCTCAGACCATGTTCTCTACTTGGAGTACATTGTTTCTCTTACACTCCAGTTCTGCCTCCTTCAAGGTGTAGCAAAATGCCACCCACCTCCCTTATGAAGCCGTGATACGATGAAAGACCACAGACTCTGGAGTCACTGCAAATTTGGATTTGAATACCACATTTGTGCCTAACTGTCGTTCAATCTTTTGGGGCCTCAATTTCTTTCTTCCTCTGTAGAAGGGAAGCAGTGGTACTGTAGTTATCTTGCAGGGGATTTGTGAGGGTTTAGAGATATAATGTAAGTAAAGTGCTGAGTGAAATGCTTGGCACATAATTGGTTCTAAATTCCAGTAAACGGTGAATATTATTTTCCTGTGTTTCTTTCCCAATCTCCCTAGCCCCTCTCTGCAACAGGGACTCGCCTTAGCCATCCTCCTTTAGCTTTGTTTATCTGAAAAAATCATTTGGGTGGAATAGTTCCTAGTTTGATTATACAGGATCACTGAACATACAATCAAAGCCTATTTTAACAGCTTCCCAGGAAGATGTTAATCCTGTTTCCCTGTATAAATGTTAATAAGGATTTTCACTCTAGAGTGAATTGTTAATCTTTATAGTCAAAATGGTTCTGACCATGTGGATACTATGGTGACTGGAAAGGTCAATGAATGATTTGCAGTTCTTCCCATACTGAATACATAAATAATTGATTCTTTAGTAGATAACTAGAGCTTTTTGCTGAGCCTGCTGTTTATATTTCTGCTGGCTTCACTGTTTTGACTGAAACTGAGTTTCCACATATCAGGATTCTTCTAAGTTACACCGTGTATAAGACATTGCTTTTTAAGAATATACAAGCAATATAGCCAATATTTTTTAATAACTATAAACGGAGTATAACCTTTAAAAATTGTCAATCTCTATAGTATATGCCTGTAACTTACAGAATATTATACATCAATTTTATTTCAGTTTTTAAAAATGAAAGATTAAAAAAAGGATATACAGGCATACCTCAGAGATATTGCAGGTTTGATTCCAGACCGCCACTATAAAACAAATATTACAGTAAAGCAAGTCACGGGCATTTTTTGGTTTCCAGTGCATATTAAATTTATGTTTACACTATCCTGTAGTGCAAGAGCATTATGTCTAAAAAACAATATCCGTACCTTGATTTTAAAATACTTTATTGCTAAAAAAATGCTAACCATCATCTGAGCCTCCAGCAGGTCAGAATCGTTTTGCTGGTGGAGGGTCTTGTCTCGACGTTGATGGCTGCTGACCGATCAGGGTGGTGGGTGCTGAAGGTGGGGCGGCTGTGACAGTTTCTTGAAATACGGCCACAGTGAAGTTTGCCACAGGGATTGACGCTGCCTTTCACGAATGATTTCTCTGTGGAATGCAATGGTGTTTGATAGCATTTTACCCACAGTAAAACCTCTTTCAAAATTGGACTCAATCCTCTCAGTCCCTGACACTGTTATCAACTAAATCTATGTACTATTCTAAATCCTTTGTTGTCATTTCAGCAGTCTTCACCAGGTGTAGATGCTATCTCAAGAAACCACTTCTCTTTGCTCATCTACATGAAGCAACTCCTTATCCGTGAAAGTTTTATCATGAGATTGTAGCAATTCAGTCACATGTTCAGGCTCCACTTCTAATTCTAGTTTTCTCATTACTTCCATCAGATGGAAGTTACTTCCTTTACTGAAGTCTTGAACCTGTCAAAGTCATGCATGAGGATTGGAATTAGCTTCTTCCAAACTCCTCTTAATGTTGATATTTTGACCTCTTCCCATGAATCATGAATGTTCTTAATGGTATCTAAATGGTGAATCCTTTCCGGAAGGTTTTCCATTTACTTTGCTGAAATCCATGAAAGGAATCACTATGGCAGCCCATAGCCTTACGAAATGCATTTCTTAAGTAGTAAGAGTTGAAAGTCAAAATAACTCCTTGATCCATAGGCTGCAGAATGGGGGTTGTGTTAGTAGACATGAAAACCAGTTGTTGTCTATCTCCATCGGAGCTCTGAGGTGACCAGGTGCATTGTCAATGAGCAGTAATATTTTGAAAGGAATCTTTTCTCAGATTATATAATAATAATAATGAAAAAGTTTGAAACATTTTTCAAGAATTACCAAAATGTGACACAGAGACATGAAGTGAGCAAGTGCTATTGGAAAAATGGTGCAGATAGACTTGCTCAGTGTTGGGTTGCCACAAAACCTCGAATTTGTAGAAAAATTTCTACAGATTTATTTGCAAAGTGCAGTAAAGCAAGGTGCAGTAAAGCAAGGTATGCCTGTACAGTGCTCTGTATACTTCACGGTCAGGCGGAAAGACTGACTAGAGCTTGTTGAGACACACAATAAACTTAACTTCTATTCCCACAAACAGAGAATTCTAGCGATGCATCTGACAGTTGTTGAATATAATGCTTTGGTTTCCAGATAAGGCACCTGAGGCAGCTCTGTTTGATTGTAAGGCAATTCTAATTTTTAGGCTTGTTAAAGCATCAACTCCTTATTTTTCTTCCTTGAAACTTCTGTTCCTTCTTCTTTTTCTTTGAGACTGCCTTAAAACCCATTGCTTTTAGTTCCATCCTCTGAAGAGGAAGTCTACACTCTTTCTATACGACAGCTTTTCAAAGATTTGAAAACAGCTCTCCGTCTTCTCATGGCTTTTTTTACCCCCTAAGCTAAAATATTAAGTTACATTAGCCATTCCTCATGACATAGGTTCTAGACTATCCAGCTGTTTCATTGCCTTTTTCGACAACTCTATCTTGTTATTGTTCATTTGAAAATAGAGCTCCCAGGTTTAAATGTAGACTTGAGATATAATCTCAACAGCATAGCTGTTAGTCTTGTCCTCACCATACTCATTTTTCTTCTCTGCTCTCTGAGCAATCATTCTGAAATACAGGTGAAGAACATTTCAGTGTATAAAATTTCAGTGACTTTGCATTGTCCAAAGGATCTCAGCAAAGCTGCTCAGTGTGTTTTACAAGGTCCTGTCTGACATGCAGTGCCTGCCTCTCCAGCTATGTCCTTACTTACGCCCTGTACTGCAGCCAGACCAATGATATATGTGATTCCTGTGTCTATCATCTGCTTTATACCTTGATGCCTGTGCTGCTCCCTCTGTCTGGAATGTCCTTTCCCTAGTTCTTAATTGGCTACTATTCCATGTGGATCCCCCTAAAGCCAGAATTAGTTGCATCTGTTGTATGCTTACAAAGCACCTATGCAAACCTCTGCTAAGGCAGCTAATTGTACAATCTATTTATTTTGCTGTTTCCCCAATAGATTGTAAGAACCACAATTTGTCCTTGTACCCCAGTGCCTAATGTAGTCGTGGCACATAGAAGATGCTCAATAACATCTGCTGAGTGAATAAATGAATGAATTCTATCTTCTGGTCCAAAGTTGTCACTTTTAGAAAATTAGTTAACATTTTGCTTCACAAAGCAAAGAGTTCCTCAGGTGTGAAATCCAACAGCCTTCCCTTTTGCCTTCAAATGTATTCACATCTTTATCCATCTTTCCCGTTCCTCCTTCTGCCTTAAAGAAAAAGGATCCCATACTTCTTCCCAAGTCTATCTGCTGCCTCTAGGACTCCTTTCATAATTATTTTCTCATATTTCCAGTCTCTCTTCCACTGACTGTGGTGTGTCCTTTGTCTGCAGCATGCTCATCTCTTCCACAAAATACAGCAAAAACAAACTTCTATTTGCCCTATCCTCATAAAACTACTACCTTAGCTTTCTTGTTCTCAGCTAAACTTCATGAAAGAGTGGATACACTCACTGCCTTTGCTATTCACTCCTCGACCTCTTTCAGCTGCCTTCTGCCCCCACCACTGGGTTCTGACACAGTTTATCTCTCAATAGCCAAATACAATACAATGACTCCTTTTCAAGCCTCCTGGTAGCAGACATGTCTGCGGCATTTCATACTGCTCACTGTGCTCACTTTTTAAAACTATCACCACCGCCCTTGACTTCCATGCCAGTATATTTTCCTGGGTTTTCCTGTTGTTTAAATGATGGCCCTATCTTTAGTGATTCTCCTATCCCTTAAAAATTGCTTTTCCAAGTGTATATCACCAACTCTCTTACCTCTCTGTGTGCTCTTAACAAACGATCTCATTTACTCATGGCTTCAGTTACCATCTCTAAGGTCATCAGCCTCAGTTTCTCCTGAATTGCAGATTATATTTACATCACTCACAAGGTGTGTCCACTTTTGTATCCTGGAAGAATTTAAAAATAGACAATAAATGAAAATATGATCTTGTCTTTCCATTTCAAGATACCTACAGCTCCTATTGTCTTATCAACCCTAATGGCAGAGTACATATATTATTTATATTTAGTGTCTGTAAAAACTTTTAATGGTCTTTACCAAATGGATGATATGATTTTCATAATTTACTCTATATTTATTTTAAAAATTGCATGGACTATGGGGTTGAGATAGAGGGGTTTCCAGAATCTTTAGAAGCCTGATAATACTGGAGAAGGCCAGAATTTCCCATTATTCTTCAACTTGTCTTAGTCATGCTACAAAAGGACCTGGCTAGGAAAGAGTTAATTGGGAATTGTCAGTTCCTCTTCTCTCTGAAAGCAATCATGAAATAAGAGGATAAATGCTCAACTATTTGTATTTCAGGTCTCTGGCTCCTACCAAGTTTCTAAAAGGCAACAGATGAGACGCAAGAGGGAGGCAATATGGGGATAGATGTATATGTATAGCTGATTCACTTTGTTATACAGCAGAAACTAACACACCATTGTAAAGCAATTATACTCCAATAAAGATGTTAAAAAAAAAACACAATAAGGCGTTCCTGGGGTATTGATAATGTACTACTTCTTAATCTGGATGCTACTTACATGGAAGTGTTGAGTTTATGAAAATTTAACAAGCTGTACATTTATTATATGTGTACTTTTGTGTTTGTAGACTATACTTCAATTAAATTCTTTTTAATCCCTTTAAAAAAATAAATAAATAAAAGGCAACAGATGGATCAACTGCCTAGAATGAAAGAGAATCTAGTGAAAACTTAAGTCTAACTATATCTTTCCTTTCTAATTAATTATATTCACGTGTGAGTGGTACTCACAAAACAGTTGTCCATTGTATTTTGGAAGTTGAATGTCCAGATTTTATAGCAACAATGTAAAAAAGCAGATGATAAGAGAACTTAAAGAAGTTTGTTCTCTCCATTCACTATTTATATATATTTTGTAGGTTCCAGGAATGCTTTTCATCCTCAAACATGATAAGATCTTGTTTTCCAAGCTAGAATAATACTGTTCCCAAGTAGAGCATACAACTACACCATTACCAACGATATAATCCAATTAAATTATCAGCCTTAACCTTTTTAGTGAGGAAATATGGACGCTGAAATAAATGTAGATGCCAGTGCAGTTTAAACTGTCTTTCCCTATGTGAACAAAAACAATTAAGAATGAATAAAGAACAGAGGAATATTTTATGAGTTTAGGAGGTTATATCTACACATGATTTTTCCTGGTCCTGTACTAAGTACAGAAGAATTACTCAGGCAATCCTTCTCTTTTATAATCTTACCTAACATAGGGAAGATATGCATATATAACTTAACAATATAAAAAATTGTAAATGAAGATATAAATTAGCTATAGATCAGAATCCTTTTCAAATACAGGCATTCAAGGTGCATGCAATATAGCAAGTTTCTTTGGTGAAAATTCATGGGAAAGCAACAATTTGTTCAATATTTGGCTAGACTAATAAGTATTCTTCCTTGAGTAGTCATAAATACTTTAAATTATAATTCATTATCTTTGTACATTTTCATCAGTGGAAATACAGTATAGTTAAAACATTAAAGTAAATTCTGGAAAAGGACTTCCCTCTGGAAACTACTATACTTCTGTGTTGGGAGGGCCCCAAGACCACTCCCGTGCATGATTCACTAGAACAACTCACAGGACTCAGCATCTATGTGCCCACACAGCTAAGATTTATTACAGCAAAAGGATACAAAGCAAAATCATCAAAGGAAAAGGGTGTATGAGGTGAAGTTTGGAGGAAACCAGGCACAAGTGTCTAAAAGTCCCCCAGTGGAGTCATATAGGAACAGACTTAGTTCCTCCAGCAATGAGTTGTGACAACATGTAAAGTTTTGTATTCCAGGGACCCTCGTTAGACACTTAGTGCCCATGCATTTGCTGGCCATTTGTATATTATCTTTGGAGAAATATCTGTTCAAGTCCTTTGCCCATTTTTCAATTACTGATAAGTTGTTTGTCTTAATTTTGTTGTGTTGTAAGAGTTCTTTATATATTCTGGTTACTAGACCTTATCAGATATATGATTGGCAAAAAATTTCTCCAATTTTGGGTTTTTTTTTCTTTTTTGATGATGTTCTTTGAAGACTGAAAGTTTTGTTGATGATGAAGTCCAATTGATATTGGCTTCGTAGGATCACTTTAGTGGTTGCTTGTGCTTTAGGTATCATATCTAAGAAATCATTACCTAATTCAAGAACATAAGGATTTATACAGGTTTCCTTCCAAGAGTTTGATAGTTTTAGCTCCTTTTTGACCCACTTTGAGTTAATTTTTATATATGGTATGAAATAAGGGTCCAATTTCAGTCTTTTGCATGTGTCTATTCAGTTGTCGTAGCACCATTTGCTGAAAAGACTATTCTTCCTCAGTTGAATTGCCTTGGCACCCTTTTAAAAAATTAACCATAAACATATATTTATTTCTAGACTCTCAGTTCTATTCCACTGATCTATAAGTCTGTCCTTATGCCAGTACCATGCTGTCTTGATGACTCTAGCTTTTCAGAAAGTTTTGAAATCAGTGAGTCTGAGTCCTTCAAATTTATTCTTCTTTTTCAAGATTGTTTTGGTTGTTCGGAGTCCCTTTTTCCATATGAATTTTAGGATTAGTTTGTCAATTTCTTCACAGCAATACCACAGAGCTGAGGAAAGCAGGGTAGGGCAAGTTAAAATATTACAATGCTCAATGTTCTTGCAGAGTTTCAGTTGTGTGTGTGTGTGTGTGTGTGTGTGTGTGTGTGTGTGTTTATTAAGTTCTCCAGGATTGCTGCAAGCCTTTGGTTAATTTTTAGACTTCAGAAAAAGTTGCTTCTGACCATTTTTGCCGATTTTCTCATTGCTTTTATGGAGGAAATAATTTTTGGAGGTCTCTATTCCGTCATTTTTGCTGACATCACTCCCTGAGAAAAATAATTTTTAAAGCACCTTGCAGGGAATTGAAGCTGGCTCTTACTACATCAAGTGAGCATACGGGGAAGTTGGCTTTATAAAGATATATAAGTCAGTAAGGGAAAGATGATCCCATGGAAATCTAAGAACAGGAATTCCAATATAACTGGGCCCACAGATATTAGAATTAGAATTCAGGGAAGCTTTAAAGACCTTAGCAGATGTTCATGGATCATCACCTTAGTGATTTGCCATATAGAATGGAAATTAAAGGCACAGGCTTTGAACTCTGACTTCCTGAATTCAAATTACAGATCTACTTACTAACTATATAACTTTGTTTCTTTCTTCTATCTAACAGGGCTAATGATAGTGTCTACACCATAGGGATTTTGTGAAGTTGATAGGAGTAAATAAACAAACAAAAAATAAATAAATAAAATTTAGAACAGTCCCTGACACAGATTATATGCTATAAAAATGGTGTTATTACTATTTGTAGTATAATAGACCCCTAGTTTATTCTCCACTTCATTTTTCTTCTCATTACCAACTGCTATCTTCAGTTTCTATATCACTTTTATATCATAGACCTTGGTATATATCATAGTTTCAATTTTATTGTAATTTTAGGTCACATATCTTTGGTTTACTCATGGATCCTTATTTCCACCTTGTCCCTGCTCTACTTCATGGCCTCTCTCTATGTATTTTCCTAGCTTTAATTTACGTTTCCAGAGGCAAGTATCAGAATGGTCCATCTCATCCCTCTTGGGACAAAGCTCTCCACATTAGGCCGCCTCATGGGCTGCTTCCAAGCCTTTGGATTATCTGCTCTTGAGCTAGTTGCCTCTCTAGCTTGACGAGATGATATGGTGTAACATATGGCTGTTTAGGATTATACAGTAAGCAGAAAATCTGCATAGGGAAATTTCTTTATGAAGGACTGTGAGCTGGGTCAACTAGGTGAAATATACAGTCCTTCCCACGTGACATACAATGTTTTTGTTGTACACAACAGCAACGGAAAAGTCACGATTAACACTTATTTTATTTCAGGGGAAGATGTAATTCAGTTAATCAGAAGACAATGAATGCCATGAGAGGACCAGTAAAAAAGATTTCAAGATCAAACCATCTTCCAAAACTCAATCTGTGATTCCAGAACTGTATGATTTACTATTTCTTCCCTTTTTTCATCTGTAATCTTCAACTTGTGAAGTTAATGTTCCACACACTTTTCAGGGATTGGAATAGATAAGAAAGAGCTATTGAACTTCCCTTTAGCTCTTCTTCCAGAAGTTTGTTCCTTTGCCTGTATGAAAGTAATTTTCTCAAGTGACCCTATACCATCTAATAGCATTCTTACGATTTTAAAAATATCCTAGAAAGCCTTAAGGTTGACATCATTACACTTGCTTTTAATAATATACCCATGATCTGCTCTGATAGTAACATTGCTATTTTATTTGGATTCTAGTTGGCTGTTAGCTAAAAATGTGTGTTCATCAAAACTTTTTGCTATTTTACGCTATATCATGTTCAGCTCTTTAAAACTCAAGGTTTAAACAAAGCTGCAAAGCAGATGCATTTTAAACTTTGATTTGAACTATCATGGTATTGTGGAAACAGGAATCAGCTTGGGTATAGTTCCCACCCTGCTGTGAACTTAGGACATTTGGGGCAAGTTCTTTCACCTCATCTTCATTTCCCACATCTGTAAAATGACTGAGGCAAACTATACAATTGCTAAGGTTCCTACTATTCTAGAAAATTAATACTTACTCAACTGCAAGGTCCTGCCACTTAGCACATGGTAATTTAAGTCATTTTATGATGTTTATTAATTTATAGTGATGGCCCTTTGGACCAAACTTTGCCAAGCGTTCATGATACTCAAGTATAGAGTGGAAATAGAATGAGGGTACAAGAAGTGTTCTTTTTTTTTTTTTTTTGCGGTACGTGGGCCTCTCACTGTTGTGGCCTCTCCCATTGCGGAGCACAGGCTCCGGATGCGCAGGCTCAGCGGCCATGGCTCACGGGCCCAGCCGCTCCACGACATGTGGGATCTTCCCGGACCGGGGCACGAACCAGTGTCCCCTGCATCGGCAGGCAGACTCTCAACCACTGCGCCACCAAGGAAGCCCAAGAAGTGTTCTTTTAAGGTGTTAAAACTTTTATTCAATTCTCCTATTTGTGTTTAGATTGTTTTGTTACTGTCACCTAGGTCTGGAAGATACATATGATTTTTTCCCCTAACTTAATAAGTGAAATTATTGGACTTTTAACTTTACAGAAATCACTCAGAAGTAAGTATAGTTTCTGGCACCAAAAACCTAAATTCTATTCAGTATCACCAGTAATGAATGCCAAATGTATTTCTATAACTACTTATAGATACTCACTTTTCTTCTTTAAGGAAGAATGCATGCATTTCATATAGACAAATAATTCTTTTATGTGACTTTAAAAAGTAATGCAGAGAAATATAAAGTAACTTTCTATATATATATATATTTAAAATATTTACTTATTTATTTATTTTGGCTGCGCCAGGTCTTAGTTGCAGCATGCAGGACCTTCATTGCGGTGTGCGGGATCTTTAGTTGCAGCATGTGGACTTCCTGGTTGCAGCATGCATGCGGGATCTAGTTCCCCAACCAGGGATCGAACCCAGGCCCCCTGCATTGGGGGCGTGGAGTCTTACCCACTGCACCACCAGGGAAGTCCCTCTCCCCCATTCTTTTTTTTTTTTTTGCAGTATGCGGGCCACTCACTGTTGTGGCCTCTCCCATTGCAGAGCACAGGCTCCGGACACGCAGGCTTAGCAACCATGGCTCACGGGCCCAGCCACTCCGCGGCATGTGGGATCTTCCCGGACCGGGACACGAACCCGTGTCCCCTGCATCGGCAGGCGGACTCTCAACCACTGCGCCACTGGGGAAGCCCCCTCTCCCCCATTCTTAAGCTAACTATAGATATCAGGTACCATGACTCATTTTATTAAATAATTGCTAGATACTGCATATGTATTTGTTTACTTTTTTATACCCTATTTTCTCTCTACAAAGGATTGTGTTACCTTTTACTAAATATAGAGATATAAAAACAAGACTCATAAGATAAAAGGTAAAAATAAAAGTTAAAGTTTTGCAAGATTCCCAACTAAGAAAAAGCTCTATCTTTAAGCTTTCTAGTAATCAGCACAAAGAAAGAGTGAGTTACACAGCTCTCATTTTTTTGTATAAGGAAATATACAAGTGGAGAAAAAGCTGTACCTAATACTAAGCTCTGAAGGTAATTTGTCATGTAAAGCTTTATGAGGACTTGCAATTATTTATTGAAATAATCAGTGCAAAAATGATAGTTTGGGGTCTCTGTTTTGTTTAATACTGAAATATGTATTAATATCAGTATTTGAAGAGTTCAGAATTCATAAAGCAAAATATCAGTAAACAATATTTAATATATTAAAACAATTTTAATGTCTAAATATATTACAAAATATTAAAAAGTACCATTTATAAAAACAGATGTTGTGATAATAAAAAAGACAGATATTAATGAATAATAATGATGATGTGGAGAAATTGGAACCCTCTTACACTGCTGGTGGGGCTGTAAAATAGCACCATCACTCTGAAAACAGTCTGTTGGTTCCTCAAAAGGTTAAACATAGAGTTACCATGTGACCCAGCAATTCCACTCCTCTGTGTACAGCCCTAAGAAATGAAAACCTATGTGCACATAAAAATGTGTGCACAAATGTTTAGAGCAACATTATTCATAATAGCTAAAAAGTGGAAACAACCCAAATGTCCATCAACTGATGAATGGGTAAACAAATTGTGGTATATCCAAACAGTGGAATATTATTCAGCAGTAAAAAGGAATGAAGGACTGACATATGCTACAACATGGATGGACCTTGAAATCATTATCCTGAGTGTAAGAAGCCAGTCACAAGAGATCACATGTTGTATGATTCCATTTATATGAAATGTCGAGAATAGACAAATCCATATGGACAGAAAATAGGTTAATAGTAGCAGCTGAAGGCTGGCAGGGCTGAGGGAAGGGTGGGTGATGGAGAATGACTGCTAATGTGTATAGGGTTTCTTGGGGGGGTGATGAAAATGTTCTAAAATTAATCATGGTGATAGTTGTACAACTTCATGAATGAACCAAAAAGCATGGAAAGCACCTTACATGGGTTAATTGCATGTTATATGATTTATACCTCAATAAAGCTGTTATAAAAAAATGTTAAACATATGTTAACCTTTTAATATAAACTAGCAGATAAATTTTTTTTTTTTTTTTTTGGTGGTACGTGGGCCTCTCACCGCTGTGGCCTCTCCCATCGTGGAGCACAGGCTTCAGACACGCAGGCCCAGCGGCCATGGCCCACGGGCCCAGCCGCTCTGTGGCACGTGGGATCCTCCTGGACCGGGGCAGAAACCCACGTCCCCTGCATCGGCAGGCGGACTCTCAACCACTGTGCCACCAGGGAAGCCCGCAGATAAATTTTAATGGAATATTATTTGATTTTAGAAAATATGATCTTAAACATCAAAATGCATTGTCGTTAGTGCCATTGTTGAGTCAAGAGTATATTATCAGCATAATTTTCCACCTAAGAAGCTGTTTCAGATACTACGCTAGTCAAAAGAACAATGAAGCTTATATGCTACTTCCCAGTATTTCCTTGACTTCTTTTGAATAATCCCATCTCTTGTTTAATAACCTTGTAGAGATATTTATAAAACACCTTTTGACTTTTGACTAGGACTAGGTTTTTTTTCTAATTTATAGAGAGCTATATAGTTTTTGTTTCAAAAAATTTTTCTAGTTTTCATCATCTTCATTAGTTTTATCATGTATATCTGGAGATTACAGTGCAGAGTTACTTATATCAATTTTAGTACTTTGAAAGTCATATTCTACTGGACCAGAAACTTTATTTTGGACTAAGAATTATTTCTTGCAATAATTGGTTTGTTTTTGCTGTGTGCCCAAGTGGGAGCCTGTTTAGACCACATATTATATGTGATTTTTTAAGTAAATTGAGTAATTGAATTATAGTTATTTCAAGATGTAAATAATTTAGATTTTTTATTTTTTTAATACCAGAAAAACAGAATTATGACAACAGTGATGCTAGGAGTTTTGGCATTTGAAGAGAGGTAAGCATACCAGAATCCTAAAAACTGCTATTAAAATCACTAAATGTGATTGAGGTATGAAAGTATCTTTAAAATAATAAAGCACTATTTAAATGCAAAATCATATCTTTTTTTTTGGCGGTACGTGGCCCTCTCACTGTTGTGGCCTCTCCCGTTGCGGAGCACAGGCTCCGGACGCGCAGGCTCAGCAGCCATGGCTCACGGGCCCAGCCGCTGCACCACATGTGGGATCCTCCTGGACTGGGGCACGAACCCGTGTCCCCTGCATCGGCAGGCGGACTCTCAACCACTGCGCCACCAGGGAAGCCCAAGATCATATGATTTTGACAGTAGGGCACTATTTTCAAAACAAGTTAACATCAGATTAATCTGACCTATGAATTAGAAAAATCTTGAATTTATAGAGCATCCTTTTAACTTTATAAAGCAATTTCATATTTCTATCTCAGTTACAGAGAGAGTATTATCATCCAGAGAACTACCCAACAGTGAGATTATCATCATGGGAGCTGTTCAAGCAGAGGCTAGGTGTCCCTTTGTCAGGGATGTTATAGAAAGGACCCCTGCAGTGGGTGGAAGTTGGATTCAATGACTGCCAATATCCCTTCTGATGCTAAGATACTGTGATTCCCTGCCCATTTATCCGATAGGGAAACTAGAGCCAAAAAATAACTCCCTAAAATATATGTTGGTTGCATCATATAAGCTGTGTATGTATAGGCTGTAAATATGAACTTTCAAAACTGGGCTGTTTACCACTAGCCAAAACTAACAAAATCAGGTGTAATAGTATCAATGTCCATTTGTTAAATGTAAACTGAAATTAGATACCATTTTTCACCTATAAAATAAACAGTGGTTTTCAAAAAGATAATTTTCAGTGCTAATAGATCTGAAGTTAAGAAGTTCTAATATACTGCAGGTGGGAGTACAAATTCATATAATTCTTTTGGAAGACAATTTTATTATATTCTTGAATAGCCTTAATGTTAATATGTTGACTTAATATTTGTACTTCTAGTAATCTATTCTAATGAAAAATCCTGCATATAGAAAACATACAAGGACAATCACTTTATCAGTATTATTTATAATACTCCAAAATGGATACTCTCTCGATGCACAATTATAGGGAGATGCTTAAGCAGACTGTGATTCATCCACATGGTTAAATATTATGCAGCAGTTAGCATTTGCCATCTTATACTAAAATTCTTTCTTCTCATGTATTTCTTGTGTTCTGAAGTACTTCAGTGTAATTTATCTCCAGCAGTTTAATGTAATGAACACTCTTATTCATCATTTGTCACCAGCTAGTTTAGTACCTAGCGTAGGACAGGCACTTAATACATTTTGTTTAACTTAAATGGATGTTTGCAAGAGTTTATAGGATCGTGGGAGGACTTAATGTTAGAATGTTGACACAATGTACAATGTCACACATAAAATATGATTTTAACAATTTTAAAATATAGGAGAGGCTACAAAAAGAGGGCTTCAGTCTACTGATAGTGCCAAAAATGCGTTCTGTTACACAAATTTCCTGTCCAGCTCTACAGGGGAAGATGAGGTAGGCTCCAAGTGGTGATTCAGAGATAGGTGGAGAGGGAGAGAGGAAACTTGTGGAGTACTAGAAGGGAACATGTTTTAACAAGCTAATTAACTTAGGGGTGTTTACTTAACTTTCCTGTCTTAAGTTTCTACTTGTAGAATGAAGATAGAACTAATTGATTTCAAAGGTACCTTTATGTGTATGTGATAGGGAAGGGGAGGGGGCTGGAAAACCCTTTTATTTGAAACAATTCTGATATCTTTTTTTTTAAAAAAAAACGTTTATTTGCTTTATTTTTTTTAAATTTTTGTTGAAGTACAGTTGATTTACAATGTTGTGTTAGTTTCAGGTGTACAGCAAAGTGAATCAGTTATACATACACATATATACACTCTTTTTTAGATTCTTTTCCCACATAGGTCATTACAGAGTATTGAGTAGAGTTCCCTGTGCTATGCAGTAGGTCCTTTTTAGTTATCTATTTTATATATAGTAGTGTGTATATGTCAATCCTAATCTACTCCCAGTTTATCCCTCTCTGCCCTTACCCCCTGGTAGCCATAAGTTTGTTTTCAATTCTGATATCTCAATGTGATACAAAATAAGTACTAAAATCACATATAGCAAATCCATTTCTCTTACCTGGCTAGCCCTCATTTGATTGTGGTGTATGTGAAAAGTAAATCCTTTTTGTGAGTGAGTGAGTGTGTGTGTGTGTGTGTGTGTTAAGTTACTGAGATCTGGATTTTACTTGTTGAAGCAGCCTATGCTCACTAATATAGTATCAAACAATATTTTTAGTAAGACTTACAAGTCTTTGGATATTGTTTTCAGTAGATAATGGTATCTTTCTTTGCAACTACATAGAGATAAATTCAGCCATTCGTTGATAGTGATGGCCCCTGGCCTGCCTGCACCATTCAGTCAGAATCTAGAATTTCAATTGATATTTTTAAAGTGACTCTAACTCAGTGTATTTTCCAGTCTGCTGAACATAACCAGAATAATTTTTTTTTTTTTTTTTTTTTTTACTAAACAGAATCTCTTGCTCTTTCATCAATTTGTTTCTAGGATACTGCTCTTTAAAGCCTTGTACAAATGCTGCACAGTCTAAGCCAAATAGAGGCTGGGCCCAAACAACCGTGTAATGTACCAACCCACGTCTGAGGGGAAGATACCCTTAATCACTTTCACTCAGAAAAGGAAGAATGCACAGCATCACTGATCCATAGCATTTATGGAATCCTGTTGGGCAGATATGGTGAAAGCCCTCTTCCCTGGGAGTTGGGTGGGTTCCTTGATCAGGCTCTGATTCTGCTTCCTGGTAGGAATGTTCTCCATTTTTCTTAATGACCTCTAACTCTACTCCTTGGGAGTTTCTTTCATTTCAGTCTTCTGGTTCATATTTGAAGTAGGCAGTGGAGGTTAGACCCTCATTTAGAGATGCACAGCTTTTAGAGCTCATTTTCTGTTAGAACAAACTTGGATTCCCATGGGTGGTGGCATCATAGTTCAAGTAGTCAAAAGCTTTTCAGTCTAAGTTTATGGTTTCTTGGATAATATAGCTCCATCAAAATAGTAGTCAATTCCATGTATAATAATGATAATTTTAGAGCATGATTTGTTTCTTTGGCCTCTCTCTCTACCTAATGGCAGCTATTTGAAATAATAGGTTAGGATATAAAGTTAACACCCATAATCTGATCTTTGCCACAGGCTGTCTTAGTGGCCTCTTGTTGCTCAAAACCCTTTTCGGTCTTATCTCTTGCTTTTTGGCTCTCAGAGTTTTTGGCCTTTCCAGCCCCTTATGCCCTTTGATGCCCCAAATTTCTAGATTCTCCCTGAGACTCTCTATATTCCCTTTTCCTTACAAAGTGGCTGATTATATCCCAAGCTCATTTTTTTCTTCTGCCTTGTCAAAGGCAGCCAGTAACATCAAGCACACATCATCTTCATCATCATCATTATTATTATTAAGCACTTGTTCTGCTGTGACATAATAGGGACTTCCAGGTTTCCACTGTCACATTGTGTCTCTGCCTCCCACTGCAGACCTGCTAAGTTAACACCATGCCACTTGTTTTAGTATTTTGTTAATGTAGCACCTAAATTCAAGTTATCAATATCTGCATTATGACTATAAGAAACAACTATAAGAAACAACAGACCTCAGAGGCTTCACACAGAGGTTTATTCTCTCTCACAATACAATCCATTCAGGTTCAGCAGTTAAAAGAAAAGGATAAATAATCTTTATACCTTGAAAGAGAAAGGAGACTGGGAATGGGAGTGGAAAATATTTCAAAATTATTGATAGTGTCTTAGGCTGGGTGATAGGTACATATACACTCATACCTTATATTGTACATCTTTCATATATGTACTCTTGGGTATGTATGAAATCTTTCATAATAAAAAAAAAAATTCCTCCAGCTGACTTTAAATCATGTTAGTATACATGTAAGCATTTACAAGGAAAGTGTGAACATCATTTTTTTCCTTCACCTCATCCCCACCTTCACATACCACAGACTTCTCTCCTTTAAGATTGTCTGGCTTGTTTATGATGTAGAAATTCCACAGGACTTCAAGTCAGCAGTCTTTGTGGCTAAAGGAGAATGAGTGACTTTGTAACTACTGATCTCCTCAGGCAATAGAGCAGTAGTAACCAATGACTTCATGGGAGCTGCTTCTAATGGTTCTGTTGTGTGGTTACCTGGGAGGATGCCTAGAAAATTAATCAACGTGGCAGTGTCTAGCCTCGCTCTGGACCTTGAGTGACACAGCCTCCCTCATCCATAGTTATAAAGTCACTTTGGTTTAGCTCCACATTTCCTAGTAAAGACTTTTGGTTAAAATGAGGCAGATCTGCCTCATCTTAATTCAGTAGAACTAAACCCTGTTGAAAGTGAATTGGTATATTGGATGATGAGAAAACTGTCGCATCTTAGTGTAATCGGCTGCAGGGCATCATTAGAAGTTGGTACTATTCTTTGACCTTCATCACTGCCTAAGGGCAATGGTTCCTAACTCACTGGGAAAACATATATTTACTGATCACCCTCTATGTCCTGGCTACTAGGATACAACGTGTAGTAAAATAATCCCTGCCTTATCACGCTACTTAAAATGAATTCTAATTGTTGAAGCAGAGATGTGAGACGGAGTTGGGAATGCCTTGGGAATTTTCCTGTTGTCTTCTCAAATTAACCACAAAAGGAAAGTGCGTGTCGGAGGGTAGTGTGGGAGAGACCCCAAGCCAGGATGAAGGAGAATGTTCAGGGGTGAGTGTGCTAAACCTTACACCATGCAGTCACCAGAGCTGAACGTTCAGCTTAGGAGAACTGACCCAGAGTCAGAAAGGAGGCATGCGAACAGGAGGGGTCCTAGCCTCTTTGATACAGGGATAACAGGGAACGTTTTTAGGTTGAAATCGGAACCAAAGAAGACCAAGGGATAAATGAGTTAGCAGCTGGGGAGGATCAGAGGAAATATCTGGGGCAGTTCCCAAATTAGTGAACTGTGCTCACAGGGGGTAGCTGGCCAATGCTGTCTTATCCTTTGAAGGTAGTTCAGGGCTTCTCCAGGCTTCAGGTGATTCATCCCTTCAGCACTATAGTCTCAAGAAAGAGGTTACTCTGTCTGTTTGGGGGGATCTTACACTGGGGAGAATGCCAGGACACTATCCGGGAATCTTGTTGACTTGATCTAGTTCAATCTAGTTGACTTGATTAAAAGCTGAACCTAGAAAGCCAGATAAGGGCAAGATAATGTGGGCCCTACTGCCACACTGAGGAATGAGAACTTAATTTGATAAGCAGAGGAGCCTTGCACACGTTAAATGGGGAAGGGATGAGATTAAAACCGACCTTTCCATCTTTCCCGTGCCCCCCCTCAACATAATGGACACTATTCCAACTCTGAGATACCAAGCTTGTCATTTTGGAGCCTGCAATATTTTTTCCTTTCCTCCAGACCTTCTCTTTTTCTTTCCATGATGAAATGAGTGGCATTATGAAATAAAGGACAGAATGTAGACTTGGAGGCAGAAAGACCAGAATCCCAAATCTGCATACACCAATCAGCTACTGAAATGACTTTCATTCATTCATTCAAATATTTTAGTGCCTGCTACGAAGCCAGGCACTTTTCTAGGCCAAGGTGGTAGTAGTGGATAATACAGACAAATTTTCTCTTCTAGAGAGGGGAGAAAGACAAATAAAAACAAATACATATGCTGTATGACATTAGAAAAATGATGTAAAGAAAAAGAGAGTGAGGGGTTAGATTCTGATAGGAGTATCCAAGGAAGTGACATAACAAATATACGTGAAATGGAGAAATCTGGGGAAGAGCATTCCAAGCAGAAGGGAGAACAAGCACAAAGTATTCTAGCTTTGTACTTACCTGGTATTTTAGGAAGAAGAAGGCAGTGTGATGAGAGGTCATAACAATGGCGAGAGGTAAAGTTGGTGAAGTCAGATGGTATAAAGCCTTGTTAGACATAGAAAAGAATTTAGATTTTTTTCTGACAGGAGGGTTTTGAGAAAGGGAGTTAATATTCTGACATATTTTAAAAGATTATTCTGGTTATTCTATGATGAACTGCCTGAAAGGAGATGGGGGACGATGGCAAAAGTGGAAGCAAAAATCACCTTCCTCAGTTAACATTATGAAAATATCTCTGTTAATAATTGTATAATGGAACTTAATGGTTAGTCAAGTTATGGTAGACTCTTGGATTTAATACTCCAAAAATATTGCAAGCATAGTGTTTGAAAGTATATGCATTTTAAAAGTGAGTTCAGTACATTAGTAAATGTAAGAAATTATTAGTAAAAATGATTGAAATTAGTTAATTCTCTGGCTTTCAACATCCGTAGTTACAGTCCTACCTACTTATGAGAACATTATTTGGGCCTCAGCATCTTTGAAAGGAAAGGACAATTAGGTAATCTCTAGGTTCTTATTGAGTTCTAAATTTCTGTGATTCTGAGAACAAGCCAGGTAAACAACAATACTGAACATAGCTTATATAGAACAGTTCCTATAAAATAGCCGGATGGAAAATTTCCAAACATTTTAAGCATAGGTTCTTCATGAGTTCATCTGAAGAGACTATGTGTACTGTATTACTTACAAATCTAATTGTAATTTGCATATTGTGAAAAATATACAATTATAATTTAGTTTTTTGGGGAAATAATGTAATGCGTATGCTATGAATGCTAATAGTTTTAAGTGATTGGAAAACCATTTTCTAAGAGGCAGTTTGAATTGTTAATTTTGAATGCAAATTTTTAAATATATTTCTCTATGTAGAATTATTCTTGTTATATTTTATGATTCTTGGTATTCAGTTTTCCATCAAGAATATAAGTAGCATATTGTTACTCTATGCTACACAGAAAGAGTCCATCCACCCATTTGTCTCCAATAATAAAAATGAGTATGATTCAAGAATGTTAAATGTGATAAAGAAATTAAATGGTTTATAATTCTATGCTGTAATTCAGAAGGTTTATAGTAGAGCCTCTCAACCTCAGTGCTAATGACATTTGGGGCCAGATAATTAATTCTCTGTTCTGGGAGGCTGTCCTGTGCATTGTGTGATGTTTAGCAGCATCCTTGGCCTCTACCCACTAGATGCCTGTTGTGACAATGAAAAAATGTCCCTTGGGAGACAAAAATCGCCCCCAATGAGAGTAGATGCCTGCTCATTTACAAAGTAAGCTTCTTTTTCTTTCTTTTAAGAGATTGAAAACTATTTAAATATCTAATCTGGTTCTTATGGAGCATGGATCTTATATTCTTGATACTGAAGAGCTCTATTATCTTTTTGCTTCCTCCAACACAGGAATGATTACTTCCTCTCACATAAGCTTAGGGGCATCATCCACCCAAATTTAAAAGCAATGTGTCTGTGTCAGTTTCCACAATGTCTTTGTCACTTTTAGCATCAGACTTGCTAATCTAGACCTTTAGGTCAAGGCAAAACTGATTACCAGACTGGGGGAAGTGCTCAAAGCTGCCTCAATTCACCCCTACCCCAATGCCTGGGCATGATTTCACCTCTGCTGATATTGTTGGGCAAACTAACTGCTTCACAGATGTTTAGCTAGACACTCTCAGTTCCTGATTAGGTGGAAAAGCAATCAAGAACCAAAATTCGTATCTATTAAAATGTGTACATTTACTTCCAAAAATAGTGCAGAATGATCCCATCAGAAATTTATCTGCGCTTTTCTTCCCATGAAAATCGTAGACAACCACTATATTTTTGCATGCTGTCATGATCTAAATCAGAACACACCGCTGCCTGCTCAGGAAACAGGAGGCTTGCCCAGAGATCAGAGATGGTGGTTCAAGTAGAGCATGTGCATATTACATGTTCAAGTAAGGTCAAGAGTCTAGGCAAATCCAGAGTGACAAACACCGTAAGATACCGTCACCCCCTCACCCCCACCGACTTTTAGCAATGGGACCAGTAGTAAAGACAAGAGGAAGGATCCCCTACAGGTCCTGGCACTTCGTGGATCTCAAGAATAATGTCTAGCAAGGCCGAACAAAGCGGATTACATAGCAGCCGCCACTTGGAGATTTCTCACTTGAGAAAATGAGGACAATATTTGTTGACTCACAGGACAACATGAAATGCTTCTAAAATTTTTAGCTTCTTAGTAGTTTGGAAAGAAAGCACCATAACAGTCCTCAACCTTCCCTGTCCTCTCATATGTTTGTCTTGGAAAAAGAAAAAAAATCCAGTTTGCTAATTCCTAATATTTAAACTTGAAAGCGTTCCCATAAGACACTCTGAAGACTTTTAGACAAGCCCTTGCGCCCCGCCACCCGCCCCAAGGCGGGGAGTGGCAGTTCCACCCGGGGCCTGAGCTGTGTGATGTCCCGGGGTCACGTGGAATGGAACTGTGGGTGGGCAGTGCACCAGTGACGGGGTCTCCTTAGGACTTGCAGGGCACCTTGGGGCCGTCCATCCCCATCCCCCCGGGTATGCCCACCCCCGGAAGCCGGGACCCTCGAAGCAGCGGCTGGCTGCAGGGCCACTTTAAGGGCGGGCCGGGGGCGGGCGCCCCCCAGCTGCGGGCAGGAAAAAAAAACTGGACTGTGTCACAGAGTCACTCCCTCGAGCTCTTGACTCTCGCCAACCCAAACCCATCTTCCGGTCCCAGACCGTTGGTGGGGCGGCGCGGGAGCAAGACGTCGTAGGGTAGATATTCGGACTGGTGGCCGGATAAAAACGGGAGTGACAACTTTGGTTTCAGCCTGAATATAGGAAAGTTGATTTCACACTTTTCAGTTTGAGTGTAGGAAAGTTTATTCAACATATTGAATATGGAAAAGTTGATCTTCAGCTCTCTTGTCTGCACAGCTCTAGGTGCCTTTTTTCGCTGTGCTCACTGCCGTGGCGTCCAGCGTGTCCTTGTACTGCCCTCTCCGCGCTGACCCTCAAACAGGCAGACGTGTGTAGAGACGGTGCTGTTGGCGGGAAAACACGTCTGCCCTCTTCACACATCCGCCCACCCTCCCCGGAAGTCAAAAGGCCCCCTGGCCTCTTTTGGACGCACCTTATTGGTGACTGTTTTCGATAAAAATGAAAGCAGCCCACTAGGAAGGAAGCGTAAACAAAACCCCACCGACCCCAGAAAGCAAGGTGACCTGGTGTTGGCTTTCTTCTGAGTATTTCACGTCTCGATAAATGTGAGAGGGAAACCTTTTGCGCTGCTTAAGTTTTGTTACCCCTGAGAATGTTCTGCATACTTAAATCTCCTCACTCCTTAAGAACAAGCGTTCTGAACCGAATCACTACCACTTGGAGTGGACCGAGTTTAAGAGGTTTTTCTTAATTATTTAAAAATGGAGGCACCTATTTAAACTCAGAGTATTTTGGGGGTGCAGGATTAGGCAAAGCTGCACAAAATGGAACAATGAATAAAATATTATCGAGTAGTACATAAATAACTGTGGCTTCCCACCCTTAAGAGTCTGAAGCCCCAACTGAACCTTTTGTTTGCACTGGGAGAGAAGCTCACTCAGTTTCTCCAGATAGAGCTGCTTAAATCCCTTGACTCCTGGGGAAACTGGAGGCCAACAATTGCCCCGTGAGGGCATCAGCCCTGCAGCTGCTGCTAGTTGTCAGTGCTGCTCCCAGTGATAAGAGTGACATAAATAACAGCTCACTAAAATGTAGGAGTGATTTGCTTTAAGCACTTCAGCACCTGCTGTTACTAATTAAGGGTTTAGCCTGCCACAGATTGCAAATGGAAATCCAGTGTTTTAAAAATGGCAGAGACTGGAGTGCCCTGCCTCTTCCCCCGATCTCAGAAATCAGAGTGGATGAAGAGCACTGGTGACGGTGATGTCGTCTGGTAAAAACTGCCCACACTTCACAGATCTGCAGCAAGGTGTAGTAGTGTTTATCCCTGAGTGCTGGACTTCGATGCTTTTTATTTTCTCTTTAGACTGTTTTGAATTTTCCAACCTTCCACAATGAATATGTATTGCTTTTGTTAAAAGAGTGCAGTAAGCAATTCATATAGGAAAAAATTTCCACCAAAGGAGGCCCAGCATTGGTTCAAATCGTGGTCTCACAGGTGAAAATCTTAGAGGTACTAAAAGCAGTTTTCCAGAGACTAATGTACTAGAACCTTTTATTCATCTTCCTTTTATTCTTATCTGTGGATCCTTCTCATCACCTGTGCTCATATTACACCATCAACAAGATATTTTTAACTATATAAATATTCAAATTGAAGTTGATTAGAAGCTATTCAGTTAATTTGAATTACTTGGGGATAGTGGACTAGGGCAGTGTTCTGATATGTCTGATTAGGAACATTCCTAGTGTGATGATTTTGTGGGTCAGGGGAGGAAGCCTTGGGCAGGAGAGCAAATCAGTTCTTTGCAGAGCTGCTTTATTTCCTGCCCCTCTGTGTCCTGCTGCCAGGCATTGCAAAACCTTTGATTCCAGCACAGAAGGACCGGTGAGTGATACTTGGCTTTCTCATCCCTTTCCGGATCTCTTTCCCTCTCTCCTCAGTTTCTCCCCAGTACCCGGGTTCTGCCCTTCAAAGCTTGCTCTAGACTTTTCTCCACAAGACTAGCTGAGCGATTCTGGAGAATTTGGGAACTGGGCTTCTGAGGGGAATGTGGTCAGGAGCACTAGGTGCTATCCAGGAAAGGGCTCAAGTTAGCAGCTGATGCCTGTTGTTCAAAACTTACCTTTGCTTCTCAGGTGGCCCTGTGTCCCGAGCCCTGTGGCTCAGGTAAGGCAGAGAGCAGTTTGATTTTTAGGGCTGTTTTCACTGCCTGACATAGATACATTTTCCTTTTATTTCTATCTCTCCATCTCCCCTTCCCCATCAGGTTGATTTGATGGGTTTTGTACTCGGGTTTGGTATTACCTGAGAACACATGGCAATAACTACCACCTACAGGGCATTGTACAAACATTACTCCTTATAACAGTCTTATGATGTAAGTATTATTGCCCCCCCCACCCCGCCCCGATGAGGATCACATAAGTATCTTACTCAGCTGCTGGTTAGTCTCTGAACAGGTAGCAGACGCCGTTCTGCATACGTCGAAAGCCTTTGCCCTCTTCCCACTGCATCAAACTGTTAAAAAGAGGATCAGTAATAGCTTTGGTAGAACTGGGGCTCATCCACTGTTTTCCCTGTGTTCCAAGGACTGAAAGCCATACTTTCTTATCCGCAGGAAAAAAAAAAAAAAAAAAAAAGACTCCTGGAATGTAAGCCCCATGAGGGCAGAGAGCTTGTCTGTTCACCTTGAATTCCCAGCACAGCATCTGCCCTGTTGTAGGGGCTTAATAAATATCTATGGCAAGACTACATAGACATCACACGTATTTATGCAGATGCATAAAAGTGGCAGGAGGTTCTAAAGGAAAAAAAATAAACTTTTCTAATAGAAAGGTTTACAAGTGATTCACAGCCCGGGATATCCTGGTTTATATGGGTTTTTTTTTTAGTGTAATTATTAATAGCACCTCCTTTCTCAAATGTCTCAGTTTGTAAGGTAAATTAAATGGTCACCCCATCTGTAGAAGGAGGTTATTTTTGACATTCATAGGTTGCTTCAGTTAACCTGGTTAATTAAAAAACAAAAAGATGGGGCTTCCCTGGTGGCACAGTGGTTGAGAGTCCGCCTGCCGATGCAGGGGACACGGGTTCGTGCCCCGGTCCGGGAAGATCCCACATGTGGCGGCGTGGCTGGGCCCATGAGCCATGGCCACTGAGCCTGCGCGTCCCGAGCCTGTGCTCCACAACGGGAGAGGCCGGAACAGTGAGGGCCGCATACCGCAAAAAAACAAAACAAACAAACAAAAAGATAATCACTCCTTTTATGACCACTCGTTAATGACTGTTTCAATGCTTGGCATTTGCTTCAAAGGCAGTTGTAATTGTCTAGAAGAAATCCTGTGCCGTAGCAGAGATTCACAAACACTCTTCACTCAAAAGCGTCACAGCGGTTTAGAGTCCCGCCTTGCTCCAAGTACCACTGGGAATGAGGAAAGTTTATAAAATGAAAAGGAAACACTCTAGAAGGTTCCTGATACTCTCTACTGCAGAAATTCCAAATTTCAAAGGTCATTTGAAGGTGTTATGCTGTCTTCTTAGAATGTAGAAGGACAGGAGGCTGGTGACATGGGTTGATGTTAGGCTATGAAAGGCCATGCTAAGGAGTTTGAATTTTTGTTCTGTTTAAAATAGGGTTGGGTGGGTGAGAAGGATTGGCTGGCAATGATGAATTAAGCACACCTGTCAACGTTCCAGCCACCCCAGTCTCCCTGGCAGGAGATACTTAACAGTGTGCCCGTACCTTCAGCAAGTAAATATCATTGAAAAGAAAAAACAAGTGAGGGGCATTCTAAATTAAAAGTCCCAGGAGACATAGCAATCATGTGCCACTCATAGTCCTTAATGGGATCTTGGTTTGAACAAAGTAGCTCTCTCTGAACATTAAAAAAAAAAATCCACAGGAAAGCTTGAAATTTAGAAAGCAGATGGGATCAAATTGCTACCAAAACAAAAGTGGGGAAAAAAAAAGAAAAACAACACAGCATAAAAGACATAGAGAAGAAATGCCCCAGTAAAACAATTCTAGTGATAGTGCAGGCAGAATGTTAGCAGAAGCAAAGATGAAATGGGCCTGAGGGTGCTTCCCTAGTAAAGAATTAGCTGTGGGCAGAACCCCTGGGCCAGCTGGGGCCCTGGATTTCTTCACCCCTGGGCTCTCCCCCTTCACTCCTACTACAGCCAGAGCGATGGGACTTTTAACCAGAGAATCAAACCCAGGCACTGCTCTTTCTAAAGAAAATGAACTCTACGTGGGACACGGGCTCCTGGTATTGGTAGTTTCCGGACCTCTACAACTGACAAGGGTGAAAGGAAAGGCAGCTCTGCCCAGGAGGGAAATAAACCAAAGTGACTGGTTTTCAGCGTAAAGCCTGCCTATATTTTGACAAATAGCTGATCCCAGCCACTTTGCTCTCCAGCCTTTCTTCCATCATCCCTACCATTCACACCAAACCCACAGTTTAGAAGAAACAGTGACTGGGGAAGCAGACCACCCCAACTGCAGGGGCAACTGCTCATACATGTCAGCTGAGTCCTTGAGTCATATTTATGTTCGGATAACCAAGGATCACCAGACAACTATTCCAGAGGCAGATTATAAAGGGGATAGAAAAAACTTAAAATTTCTAATTTGTATGTTCACAGGGGATATCATGTCCTAAAAATAGCAGTTATGATAAATTATCAAAAGAGAGAAAAAAGTCTTAGAAATGAGCAATTCATGTTAAATTAACTGAAATTGTAAAAGTCTTTAGAAGGACTAAAGGCTGAGCTGGTGATATGAACAATAAACTTAAGAAAGTCTTGCAGAAGTTGAGACTTGAAGGATTAATTTAGGATGTCCCGCATCCTAAAGATATCCTTTCCAAGGATAGACAAAGGCAACAGAGGAGGAAATAATCAAAGAAATAATAGAAGGAAATTTCCAGAGCCAAAGATCCACTGAATGCCAAGTGGGCTGAGTAAGGTCCATCCCCAGACACATCCTAGGAAATGATCAGAATCTACAGCATAAGAGAAAAGCACTAAAAGAAAAATAAGGCAGCTTTTTCTTTTCATCACCAGCTCTGGTTGTGAGAAGAAAATGGCCCAGTATCTTCAAAGGTCAGAGACAAACAGATTTTGACTTGTAGGAGTATTTTGACTATAAAGCTAGCACTGAATTGTGAGCCCTAATGCCACTTAAAGAACATAAATAAGGAGTTTAACTCCCAAAGTATTGTAGGAGCAGCAGGAGGGAAAAAGGACAATTTGATCAGCCTAACAGGAAGCGTGGGAAAGAAGAAACTGAATTACGGTAAATGGGAAACTTGAAATAACGAAGGGAATAAGACCATTTCATGTTAAGTTATGAATGTTTCACAATTAATTACATTACATTGATTAACTTAATGTTCATTAGCTAATGTCATTAATGTAAGTAATAACTTATTAAAAACTTATTAATTACTTATATTAAAAACTGAAATCTCAGATTGGAAGAAACCTAAAAAATTCAAATATATTTTATTTTAAAAATTCATACAAAATCAAAATGATACAGAAAGCCTCAAAATAAAGGTATAAAAAACTAAGTGCTGTATATCAGAAAAAAATAAAATTTCAGGTGAAAAGCATTAAAAAGGACAAAGATATATTTTATATATAGTTTTTCTCTATAATTATATGATATTTATATGTTAATACATACCACATAAACATTGTAGATCATTATATAGTATAAATTAAGTATTATTATATATTTATATGAATATATAAAATTGTTATGAACCTTTATGTACCTAATCCATAGTTTATTTATAGAGTCTATAGTTAGAGAAATTGATAAATTGACAAAGCGTAATTAGAGAGGGCAGGTTTTATATATCTACCTCTTAAAATGAAAGATCAAGTAGACCTAAAATAAGAAAGCAACGAGCAAGTTCAGTCTGAAAGCTACGTAGAGGCTGTATGCCTAACAGAAAGTACACATTGTTTTCAAGTATCCATGGAACATTAAAAATTGTGTATTAAGTCACAGAGAAAATATCAACCAGTTCTAAAAAGTAGAAGTCATATAGTGTGCATCCACTGTTGACAACGCACTGAAATAAGAAATGAGTCAATAGCCCAAAAAAATTTTAAAAACCAAAACACTATCCACTTGAAAATTAACATCTTTATATAGGAGTTTAATATAACTCTTAGGTTAATATGGGAATATAAACTGAAATTATATAAACTAGCAATGAATGAACATGACCACAATATATCAGAATTTATAGGGTACAACAAAGTGCCAATTGGATGACAGCATCATTCAATAGAACTTTCTGCAATGATGAAACTCTTCTATAATTATGCAGAAATGGTAGTCACTTGCCATATGTGGATACTGAGCACTTGAAATGTGGCTGGTGAGACTGAACTGATTTCAGACTTTAATTGTAATGAATATAAATTTAAATCACCACATATTGGACCACATAGTTCTACAGTCTCTAATAAAGCATTACCAGAAAAAGAAGATAGAAAAAAATTTAATTATATATTAATCTCTAGTTGGGGCTTCCCTGGTGGCACAGTGGTTAAGAATCTGCCTGCCAATGCAGGGGACATGGGTTCGAGCCCTGGTCCAGGAAGATCCCACATGCCGCGGAGCAACTAAGCCTGTGCGCCACAACTACTGAGCCTGCGCTCTAGAGCCTGCAGGCCACAACTACTGAAGCCCACGTGCCTAGAGCCTGTGCTCCGCAACAAGAGAAGCCACCACAATGAGAAGCGCGTGAACGGCAACAAAGAGTAGACCCCGCTCACCGCAACTAGAGAAAGCCTGCACGCAGCAACAAAGACCCAACGTAGCCAAAAATAAATAAATAAAATAAATAAATTTAATCTGTAGTTGGAAAGCAAGCAAGATGAACTCAATGCAAGTAATAAATGTTGTATAAATTTAAAAATTAATACATTTGAAAAGAAATGAAATGGATTTTTAAAAATATATGAATAAGCCACACTTAAAGGTAGAACACTTATTTTACTAGTAAGCATTAAGGAACTGTAAAAGTTAGTCTAAAACCTACCTTTATAAATGACTTCAGGCTCAGATTTCACAGACAAGTTTTACCTAAACTTCAAGAAGCCAATAATTCATATGTTTTATAAAATATTCAAGACCGTAGAATAATTTTGAAGCTTTCTGTTGCTTCAAGGCTGGCGTAACCTTGACACCCAAACCAGATAAGTCAGTACAATAAAACAAAATTTTATCCAGTTTTACTTATGAATATAGATGCAAAAATCTAAAATAATATGAATGAACTGAATCTATTTGCAATAAGTATGGGTTTATCCCAGTAATGCAATGATGGCTTGACATTAGGAAATCTATGAATGTAATTCACTACCTAACCTATGAAAGGAGAAAAAAAAATGTGATCATGTTGATACAGAAAAAGCATTTGGTAAATTTTAACACCCATTTCAGATTTAAAATTCTTAGCTTCCAAATAGAAAGAAACTTCTTTAACTTGATAAAGGGTATTGACTTTCAGTATCATGTAGTAGTAAAAACATTTGAAATATTCCCACTAAAGTCAGGAACAAGGCAAGAATACCCACTTCACTCCTGCAATTTACCGTTGTTTTGAATGTCCTAGCCAGTGCTTTAAGGTTAATAAGTAAAAGGCATAAATAAATTCTGGAGACGGGGACAAAAATGTCATTTTTGAAAACCATATGATTACCTATCTAGGAAACTCAGAAGAATCAACTAAAAAGTACTGGAACTAAATGGAGAGTACCAAAAAGTACTTTGAACAAATTCCTTATACAGAAATCAGTACATCTCTATGTCAGCTATAATCAATCAGAAAATATAGTGAGGAACTATATCCCCTTCACAATGACTCTGAAATCTTGAAAAATCTAGGAATCAATGTGTGAAGACACTTGCAAAATCTATGTGCAAGTAACTATAAAACTGAAGGAGATAAGATCTGATTTCTCTGAGTCATAGTTCCTAAATAGGGAGATGTAATACATAATTATATTCCCTAATTAATCTTTAAAATAAATGCAACTGTCATCAGAATTTTAACAGGGTTCCTTATGGAACCTGACAAGCCGTTGATAAAATTCTGTGGGAAGAGACATTGCGGGAAAATATCTAAGAACCAAACTGAAAAATAACAAGGAGGGAACCACATGGAAACTTGTAGGAAAACCACAGTAGAATAGTATTTGTAGGCAGAACTTTAAAAAATAGCATGACTTTCAGATCCATTCACTACCCTAGGTTCTAAGGACATGAAATGAATAGTTCCTGCCCTTGAGGTATGCTTATAGTTGACCCTTCAGTATAGCTGAGTAGTCAGTCATTGGCTATTTGTAACCTTTATTTATCTTCTCATACATGACGGCATGTTCTCTATGCCCAGACATTAATTGTGTGATGCTTCTGCTTTTTTCCTTCTCTTTCAGGCAAAAATAGACCTCTTATTAATTGGCGATGTCACTGTTCAGTACCTGGCTGATATTGTACAGAAATTCTTTTCAGATTTAGCAAAAGTCACCGTCATCATTAGTGATGTGAAGATGGCAGCAGCACTTGTGGATGATTGCACGTTCAACATGGTTTTTCTGAAGTTGACTTCTTTACCAACTGCCGAGGAGCTGGAAGCTGTCAGATTAATTAGGTAAACTCCAAAATCTTGACTCTATTATCTTTAGAATAGTTTTTATTTTTAAAGATTTTTTTTTGATGTGGATCATTTTTAAGTCTTTGTTACAATATTGTTTCTGTTTTATGTTTTGGTTTTTTGGCCATGAGGCATGGGGGACCTTAGCTCCCCAACCAGGGATTGAACCTGCACCTTCTGCATTGGAAGGCGAAGTCTTAACCGCTGGACCGCTAGGGAAGTCCCTAGAATAGTTTTTATTAAAACCTGCTTCTATAAAAATTCTTAAAAGATGATACAATTCTACTTTAATTTTTAAGATGATGGATATTTTCAAGGGCAGAATCTCTATATATGTTTTTGTTCTTCCTGCCAGTTTGACCTACTATTATAAGAATTAACATTTTAACTTAAAAGTAATAGGTGTGGGTGAGGATATAAGAATTAATTGGTCATAGAAATTTATTTGGAATATAATGCTTCCCATAATTCAGTAGGTATTCCTTTTTAATAACTATGTCATTAACATGGCATATTGTTTCAGAGTTCATTAATTCTTATAGTAGACACTAAAGCAGGTGAGTACTTGTATCTCTGGGTCATGATAGCTCTGGGCTGAAGGTGTCTCTTTCAAGAGATGTCCTAATGTGAAAGAGCCATGAAGCTCTCTGGATCTGCTGAGTCCAGGTCAATACCATGTCCATTATTCTTTTCTTTTCTTTAAATTTAATTTTATTTATTTTTGGCTGCATTGGGTCTTTGTTGCTATGCACAGGCTTTCTGTAATTGCAGTGAGCAGGGGCTTCTCTTGTTGCAGAGCACAGGCTCTAGGCGCATGGGCTTCAGTGGTTGTGGCTCACGGGCTCAGCAGTTGTGGCTCACGGGCTGTAGCACGCAGGCTCAGTAGTTGTGGCACACGGGCTTAGTTGCTCTGTGGCATGTGGGATCTTCCCGGACTAGGGCTCGAACCCATGTCCCCTGCATTGGCAGGTGGATTCTTAACCGCTGCACCACCAGGGAAGCCCACATGCATTATTCTTGTTTCACCCGGTAGTTCCATAGAAGTTATGCTGCTGTTTGACCCACTCAACTCTGGAGATCTGGAGTCTAGAGGTGAAAGATTTTGGTTCTTCCATGCCTGTTTACATAGGATTTTGAGCCACTTAAGATGTTTTTAAACAGGGTTAGGTGAGATTGAATGTGTTTCCCTTCTGTGATACTTGATGAAGTGTAATTGTAGATACTATTGGAATATATAAGGACTTCTCATAAATAGAGGAGAGGACTTTCTAGACCAAAGGAGAAAGTTCAGAGAAATATTGTGATTCCAGAATAAAAAGGACCAAGCATATTATGTTAGGGGAACAGACAGGTGGGACTGGGAAGAAGCCAGAGACACTGGGCTACTTGTTAAAGACAGACGGAAAGACACTGCTCCTGGGGTTTCTTAGAACGGTTGGTCTTCTGCATTTCTTTGGCCTTCTACTGGGAATATGAACTCTAGACAAACCAGGCAAATTACCTCAAAGAGGATTTCACTTCCAAAACATGTTGTTGTGAACGATCTTCCTTCTGAAGATATGCCTATTTTATTAATATACCTTTTCAAAAAAATCTATTGATAGAGTACCTCTGATTGGAGGCTTATAGTAATATCTCATTTGTATAGTATTAATATTTAAAAAAAATTTACAACACCTTTATGAGGGAGGTGAGGCCGGGCTTCATCATTCCTACTTGGCAGATTAGAAACCTGAGGCTGAAGTGACTTGCCTGAGACCACATGGCTTGTTTTCACAAAACTCAGACTAGAACTCTTCACTCTTCCCTTCATGTTCTTTCTAAAAGTCTGTAATCGTTTGGCTTCTGTATTGAAGCCCCTTTTACAATTCGGACATGCCATAGATGCCAGACTTACTTTAACCTAAGCGTATCATTTTGGAGGAGCAGTGGACAAGCTGCTGTGGCTGACCTCTCTCCATTCCAGCAGCAGGAGTCCAGCCGTGCCTCCCCAAATGTGGTAAAGGCTTTGTGTTCGCTCATGATCGAGGCTACATTTTGAACAGGATAAGATTAAAGTTCTGTTTAAGAACAAGCTTTATGTCTAGTCACAGTTGTTAGCAGTTGGGAGGGTAGAGGAGAGAACCTCTGTCTGACACTCCCCTCTGTGGATTCTCCCCACAGCTGCTTTCTTTGTCTGAATAACATAGCTTAAGATGTGTTAGCAGAGAGAAAAAGATAGATGAAGGAAATAAATGTACAGACAGGCATATGGTAATTCTGTTGTTTTGCTGTAAAAGCATTTCTTTGAAAAGAAAAAGAGAATAATTCATGGAATACACCTGGTTTTCTTTTTTGGTCTCATTATGCTAGTCCCAATATCTGGTATACGTCTTGACTAATAGCAGGTATTCAGTACTTTGCTCTAGGTGTGGGTGGGCGACCATGCTGTTCTAGGGCAGACCATGAGTTCTAGCTTTTGCGTTCCTCTCTGAAAAAGGGACAGAGCTTTCTCTGTGGAAGCTTTGCCTTTCCTGATACTGGACTTAGAGGCTAGAAATGTCTCTGAAATTCCCTTTCTTGCCCTCAGAATTGTTATGAGTTGATGACTTATGACTTATTTAAACCCTTACGGAGCATATTTATATTTTGAGGCTATAGTTTTTCTTAGGATGATGAGTCTCATGAACATCTTGCCCTATTTATAAGGCATTTAAACCTTTATCTTTCCTACAGCACTCTATCTTTTGAGTTTGGGCTAATATTTAATGACTAAGCCAATATGAAGAGTTTTGGCTTAGCTTTTTAAGGCTGTATTTTAGATTTTTTTCCCCCTTAGAGCTTTGTTGTTGTTTTGTTATATCTCAAAATCTGGATAGGTTCAGGAAAATATACAAGTATTTACCTTACTCCTGTCTGGTCCCTTTTTATGCCCTGCCAGTGAGTGAAGAACTCACTGTAGTATAAAAGTGGTCCACGTTGATTTTCAGTATCAGAGCACATGATCACAAATCTATGTATATCTGTAAGACATACGGATTTTTATTGAAACTAAGAACGAAGTATAGTGTGTCAGCTATCATACTAAGCTTCTTATAGGATAAAATGCAAGCAGGCTCCTTAAAAAGATTTTTAAATTTATTCTTATAGAAGAACTGTGGTTTTAGCTTGGAGCTAATCATTAATCAGTTTTAATCATTTGTAAAAATAATGGTACCTTATAGCCTGGCATCCTCAAGAATTATGGCACATCTCAATTATAGGTTGACATTGCTGGTAGTACTCCCTGATTTGATTTCATTTCATGAACACATTTTTATTGAGCCAGATGAACTCAGACACCACCCAGTGGTAAAATATTTTAAGATCGTCTCAGGATTCATGTGCTTGGTTCCAGAATTTCAGGAGTATTTGACCCTTCTTTCAGGTCAGTTCTCAAAACTGAACCACATTCCAAGCGTAGATACTTGGTAATTCAGATGCATCCTGGCACTACCTTACAAAGGCCAGTACAGAACATTAGAGTATGTTTCAAACTCATCCACAGTGCATGGATCCTGTTTGCCATTGTGATTTTTCTGGTCCATGAACTGTGTCTGCAGTTCCTCAAACCCTGTAATTCTCGTGAGCTCAGAGCAGTGCAGCGACAGGAAAGGAACGCAGAATGTGGTTCCGTCTGCTCAGTCGGCAAATCACGTTTGAATCTGATTTTATTTTTTCCCACGTCGATTCGCTTGTCTGATCAGCTAACTTATTACGTCACCAAGAAAACCCAATCTTGTGAGCCACAAGGGTCTAACAAGTTGTCCTGCTGTGTCCCCAATTCCAGAACATCCTTGACTTGGCAGTGCTACTCAGGAAGTCTGATCAGCCAGTTTGCATTGCCTGAATACTTGACATAAACACTATAACAACAAAACATCTAAGTAGTTTTACTAAAAACATTATTCTATAAATAGGAACTGAGGGACATTCTAGATGTTTATTGTTTCTAGCATCATGTCATGTGGTGAACCTGACTTAGAAGGGTCACAGCAGAAAGTCTCCTGACAAAAAGCATAGTGGGGATGGGGCACACCAACCTTCACTATTGACCAGAATCAACTCAGAACTTCACTGCATTTTATCACAGGTGCCCTGTTAGTAGCAAGTGAACTCAGTGTTTTCATATTTACAGTAAAACTCTTAATTTTCTTACTCAAAATGGTTGTTTTAATTCATTAAGTAATTAATAAAGGATATTATTTGTTACAAGTCCCAAATAGACCACACCAAGTTAATTTGGCTGCTTTGGGCCCACAGGTTGCATAATGGATAACCGTACTCAAGAAGGATGCAACCCAAAAATGACACTGGCTTTTGTCCTTTGACGTCCCTGTGCCTATAAAGGAAGTGCCTTTAGAGGTTTCCCCCGGCTTCATAGGGACTTATAAGAACATTTTGGTCCTCCTATTAGATGACAGATTTCAGCGGCCAGCCAGATCTTTCCTGAGGTTCTTTGATCATCAGAGTGTACAATTCAGTTCAAAACACCTTTATATGATTTTTTTTCCCAGCTACCAGACTTAGGGGTGGGGACAAGGCTGGGAAGGGCCACTGCTGCAGTTTGAGCTTATGGCGGCCTCCAGTTCCAGAGAGTACTGGGCATAGGCTAGGAGTGGACACTAGAACATCAATATCCAATCTCGTATGTGGAGCGTAGTCTCAGGATCCATCATGTCATTTAAACAGTGTATGCCGTGAAACAGGAGAATAAATAAATTGCCCCCCAGCAAACTGCAGATTTTTAAAACTCTGGAGACCTCAATTGAGAAGGTGCTTCTAAGGCCTCAGAACCTGCAACTTAGTTTTGGTATATGAAAGAAGTGGTGTTAGTTGGGGTGGAGAAAGGAGATTTTTGTTGTGTTTTGGTGTTGCTTAGTTTTAAGGAACATTCATTCATTGGAAAGAGGACCTTTTTTGGTGATCCTGGAAACTGCACACTCTGTTAGCTTATTAATTTGTACAGAATATGGATGAGAAGCTGAGCTCTGGACCAGAGTGTTGGATTCTGGGAACTCTATTGATTGCTGGGGTTCCTGCACAATTAGGGCTTCACTGACAGAGGAAGTGTTTGGGTTGGTAATCGATTCTGTGCTAATGACAAAAGTCCAGGAATTCCAACTCTGTCTGATGTGAAGCTTGACATTTGAAAGTCATCGGGGTATAAAAATCCATATATCCAAATCTAACCTATTTCCCTGTCAGTAATATCAATTTAAAAAAAAAATAGACACAGGATTATTTCCAAAAGCAAAGAATCTGTTTTTTAAAAAATTCTAGAATATTTTAACTTACGATAACTTGTTGTTTTTGTGAGTCCACAAAGTATTTTTTATTTCAAAAGCTGGACTGAACTACCCAATATGTTTCTATCTATTGAGTCTGTTTGTCCTTCCCACCTCATCCCATTATTCATACCCCTGTTATACCCCACGCTTTTTCATCCCTTACAAAATAAATGGGAAAGGTTCACACCGTGGACACTGTGACACACAGGCGTCATTCTCTCCTATGCACTTCCACGGTCCACACCCCACTGTGTGCTAAGGGGCCTTCCTTACTGCCACTTGAGTCTGCCTGTCGGATCCCATCCTCCCTCCTACTTGTGCCTATTTTGACGGCAGTACTTCTGCCTGAGCTTCTCATTTCCTCATAGAAACTGTGTTCTTTCCTCTCTTCTCTTTTAGCCCAAATTCTCTTTCAGAATTCATAGAACACAAGCCTGAATAGAGCTCAGTTGGGTGATTTGTCCCATTTTAGTAATATCCTATTGATACTTGTTTGACATAATTAACTTAGTAAATATTCTGAGTTATATATATATTTTAAATAACTTTATTTATTTATTTATGTCTGTATTGGGTCTTTGTTGCTGCACACGGGCTTCCTCTAGTTGCGGCGAGCGGGGGCTACTCTTCGTTGCAGTGCGTGGGCTTCTCATTGCAGTGGCTTCTCATGCTGCAGAGCACGGGCTCTAGGCGTGAGGGCTTCAGTAGTTGTGGCACATGGGCTCAGTAGTTGTGGCTCGCGGGCTCTAGAGCACAGGCTCAGTAGTTGTGGCGCACGGGCTTGGTTGTGCCGTGGCATGTGGGATCTTCCCAGACCAGGGCTCGAACCCATGTCCCCTTCATTGGCAGGTGGATTCTTAACCACTGTGCCACCAGGGAAGCCCTGGTCATTTGTTTTAGAAAACTTAACACATTCTGATTTCATCCCCATAGCATTTAAAAAAAAAATTCCTCTTTTCCTTAAATTTCTTGAAACTGGTGGTTAGATCAAGAATCTGGATAAGATTTTGGATCATTTAAAGCCAAGAACAAAAGTGGTCCGTCTTACATTCTACCTAATACCTGAGCAGTATTCTCAAAACTGTCAAGATCATCAGAAACAAAGTCAGCAAAAGTGTCACAATGTAGAGTAGCCTCAGGGAGATATAATGACTGAATGTAATGTAGGATCCTGGATTGGATCCTGGCATAGAAAAATAAAGTACATTAAGAAAAACTAAGGAAATCAGAATAAAGAATGAACTTAATAATAATGTATCAATATTGGCTCATTAACTTGGAATATTTGGAAGTATTCCAAACTAATGTAAGATGTTAGCAGTATGGGAAATTGTGTTTGGGATACATGGGAACTCTACTATGTTCATATTTTTCCTGTAGATACAAAATTATTCTAAAATTAAAGTTTATTTTTAAAAAGTCACTTATTCTCTCACTTACCCCTTCCCCAGTTGTGGAGAGCCAGGCATTTGTGGTTGCCATAGAAATGAACCATAAAAAAACTGTTCTTATTAACAGACTGCACTCCTGCTCAGAGAAGCCAGGGGTATGTTTGACTGAAGACTCAAATTTTGGATTATCTTACCCATTAAAAGGAAATAGAGAATCTAAAGCATCTATTATAAATAAAGCTTCAAACAGAGCAAGCGTCAGTTTCGGGAGAATGTTCCCCTCCCTCGTATTTTTCAAATAATCTGTAATTGTACTGTCCACCCCAGCCACACACTTCAGAAGCCTCTTCGTGCAACTGCAAGAAATAAAAACACAATCTCTTCTTTTATGAACTGTAAAAAAAAAAAAAAAAAAAAAGTCCATCTTTTCCCTCACTGATTTGAGATGGTACTGTCACTAAACTTCCATATTAATGCCACCATTTTAAATTCTGATGAAATAAAGAAAGTCACTGTAGTGTAGTTCGTTCCTAATGAGCTAAATGTTTGAATCCCAATTTTTTGAACGATGATTTTGCTTCATTTTAAACTTTTTTTTTCCCTTTCAGATCTGGCAAGAAAAAAAACATACATTTGCTCTTTGTTTTTATAGTCCCTGAGAACTTTAAAGGTATGTGCCTGTTGGATATATTATCTGCTTTTTCCCCAAATAGAAATCATGAGGTCAATATTTAATACAAAGATTCTTAGGTTGTCTTTCAGGTCACGGAGCTGATATTACTTTAACTGAACCACTGACAATGGAAAAAATGAGTGTTGTGATAAAATACTGGAAAACATATTTCTCAAATACTGGTGAGTGAAAAGCAGGTTTCCAAGGGTTAGAAAAATTCTAACTAAGATTCTACAAAAATTGTATTTATACATTTTTATGTTGGTTTTCCACTTATGCCTTTTATTTGTTAAGGATTAACTGTATGCTATATACCATAAGGAATGAACATGTAATCCTTGTTAAACATAGTATGAAGAAAACAAGTGTGAATAAAATAAAGGGAAACATGCGTTCTATACCTGTGAAGAAAAAGCTTGTCCTCAAAGGTTTAAAATGTGCACAAGGGACAAATGCAGTGTTGTGGTTAAGCACAGGTCTTTTTTGGTTTTGGGGTGGTTTTTTTTTTTGGTAGCCTAACTTCTTAGTCATTTGAATGGAATTATTCATGCTTTGTGCTGTATGATTGTCTAAAAGCCAGAGCCATTAACCTTGAGTCTTTGTGCTTTGCAAAACACTTGCATATAAATTATTTCACTTCTTTAAGTTAACAGAGTGGTTATCCTTTCTATTTTAGATTTTTAGACACAGATAATTAGTGTCAGTGCTTCAATGAGACCTCACATTTCTAAACTCTTCACCTGTATTGTATTATGTGTATTGCCAGCATCTAAACACTTAAGACAATTAAATTGCTTTAATTTGTCTTGTAAAAGGACAGACTCCAATTTCTGAAATTAAATTCTACTGGAATCATTGTTTGTCAATGACTACTTATGATTTTTCTAGACCCAGGTTACTAGTAGGAAATCTTGTAAAATTGAGGTATTTTTCTTAAAATGGACCTGAAAGACACTTTCAGGATTATCATGGATAAGCTCATACTCCAGAAGATACAAGATCAGTGCACCCCTCCTTTTTTTTTTAATGTCCTTCTTCAGTATGTAGGCAAGATGAGTGAGTCTGTTTTGTAACATCCCAATGGCCTCCCATCCCCTGCAGGTGTCAGAGTTCTTCCTGGAAATGAAATGTGTAACTGTCTGGTACCAGAGTTCTTTTGCAGCCTCTTCTCATTTTGGTTCTCAGTGGAAATAGAGCAGCTGCTCCTCACCACCTGTCTAGCACCCTTCTTATTGGTCCTAACCATGTCTCATCCAGTCATCTCAGCTCTGCTCTTAGGATGAGCAGCTGCAAAACAAACAAACAAAAACAACAGCAACAACAAAAAGCAAAAAAACCCGAAAAAACCCCACACCAAAAAACAACACAACCATCAGATGCTTTGACAATGCAGCTACTTACTGAAGACTCATACGCATTTTCTGTCTCTGACATTTACCTGTAAATAATAAGCAAACTCAGTTGAATGCATTTGTAAGCACACCTATCACAAAGTTAGTAGAATCTGGTTGAAAGAGGATGCTGTGGAGTAACTTGTATGTAGTGTTTTAATTTTGCTTTCTCACCTGGGTAGTTCCGTGCTTCACAGATTGAAATCTATAAAAATTGCTTTTTATTTAAAAAATGCTGCTTTGTAAAATGTATTGAGTGAAACATGACAGCTATTTTTGATTAGGGTTTATATGTGTGATTAACATCATCCCCACCAGTGATTTAATAATTGAAATGGTTCCTCTTTTAAAACTTGCAGTTAAGAATGAAATTTCTGTGAAGCCTGAAGAACCTGAACTGCCCCTGCAGAAGTCCTGCAGTGAACACCTGAGATATTTTTCTACTGATCTATTTGCTCGGTTAGTTTTTTTCACTTTTTCGTAGTAGCAATTTTTACTGTGTACATTTCATTAAAAAACATTTCTGGAGGACTTACTGATTGTGCAACAGCAGCTCAAGTGCTGGGGGTGATGCAAAAGAAAGTAGCTGTTTTGTGGAAGAGGGATGCAACCTGTACTATATTTCAGAATCCTGAGCTGGCACTGTGGGGACACATGACAGGAGTATCCAGGTAAATACAAGGAAGCACTTCATGACCACAGGGGAGCAGGTTGAATCGTAAGGTAGTAAGTGACCCATCACTGGGCACGTTAAAGTAGAGACTGGGTTAAATAAAAGCAGTGATGTTTCAGACTTTTAAAACAATGGAATCCTAAGCTGTTATCCGTCTGCCAATAAGCTTCTCCCTAATGTCTTTTCTGAACTCGTGAACCTACCCCACCAATTACTGAAAATAACCCTTAAAGATGGTCTCTTTGTCTCTGTCTCTTTGAGATATTAGAACTAGCATTTAAACCTGCATTGAACCGGGGGTCATTCAAACCCCTTCAATTCTAACACTGTATGCTTATAAAAATTCTATTTTAGTGAATTTCTTTGTTTCACTTGAAGCTGATTTCCAAGGAGATTTTAAATAGAGCATAGGGCTATAAAGAATGGACACAAGTGTTGAGAACATGGATGATGATGGTGAGAATTTTGAGTTAGTCACTTCCAGAATTTGTAGAATGTGACCGTCAACTATTTTGAACAGGGAAGAGACTTGGCAACCAATAAGCATGGTTAAACCAAAGATGCACTTACTTAAGTAGCACAGAGATAGCAACAGCTTTCTTTATCTTATTTAGCATTTCAACCTCAAAGAAATTTACCGTATTAAACTTTTTCTGGGATGTGGGGTTGGGAAGGGTTTTGGAAGGCCTTGTGATTTTCTTGTATTACTTACAACTTATTTTTGAGCCCTACTCATCTTGTATCTTTGCTCTTCCTCAGAATCCTACTACTCTAAATAAAAGTCAATTTTCAAATCAAGTTATATCCCTTGTGATAAAGGAGATAATATTAGTTTGTAAGTTTTTTAGGGAAATTTTTTTTTAAATCAAATCAATGAAAATGCCTGGAGCAGTTCTAGAAAAATGGTCGAGCCAGAAAATGTCGATTAAATGACAAATTTTTTACATGGAGGTAACCTGCCGGTTGCTGATCAAGCTGCAGTAGTGTATCTTGGCCCTCTAATCCTTCGTGCTTTTCCTGTAATGTACCTTTAGATACAGTCATGTAATTTGGAATACTCATACTCAGTGAGGTTAGAATATTTTAGTCCTGCTTGTATCTTATTCTTTATCAGTATATTTTATTTTATTTTTTATTTATTTATTTTTGCGGTACGCAGGCCTCTCACTGTTGTGGCCTCTCCCATTGTGGAGCACAGGCTCCGGACGCGCAGGCTCGGCGGCCGTGGCTCACGGGCCCAGCCGCTCCGGGGCATGTGGGATCTTCCCGGACCGGGGCACGAACCCGGGTCCCCTGCATCGGCAGGCAGACTCTCAACCACTGCGCCACCAGGGAAGCCCTATCAGTATATTTTAGAATCTTGATCAGTCATTGAATTTATGATGACCTTGACAATAAACTCTTTTGAAATTTTGAAGTAAACTATTCTGTACCAAATACATAGGGTAAAATGGTTTGATATTTACTGCACCTTTGTATAAAGCTAGGGACTTAGAGAAGCATTCTTTGATTAGTGTATTGGTGCTTATTGTTTACTATTGCCTGACAATTTTCCTCTTTATATGGTATGATTTTCTCTTGTTTCTAGCTCTGAATCTCTAAGAAATGACATTGGGTTTGAATTAAAGGATCCGTTGTCAAATTTCGAGAAAAACAAAAAGATTTCTCTTCTTCACTCAAGCAAGGAAAAGCTGAGAAGGTGAATTTTGTTACAGCCCCCTTTTTAGCATTGTTCCTTTGTAGGAAAAAATTGCTTCCATGAATTTTGTAACTTTATAATATTGTCAAAAGTCGGTACGAAACTAGTAAATCTGGCAGCTGGGGAAGATCTGGAACTGGTCCCTGCAATACGTGCTACTCACTCATTCATTCATTTAGTCATTCAGCAAGTAGCTGTAAGTGTCTAATATGCCAGAATATGATTCGAGAACTGAGGTAAAAAATAAATTGTTGCCTTCAAGGAGGTCTTAGTCTAGCGCTTAGACAGACTCCTAAATAGGCTCTTAAATAGGAAATTATGTTTTAATAAATATCATGATAGAAAAGAACACACAGTAGGACACTAGGAAAGTTACCTAAGACAGAATGAGGAGGCAGGAAGGCTTTCTTGAGAAGACGATAGCTTCTTGAGCTTTAAACAAAAATTGGTTTAGTTTGGTTTAGAAATCAGTGAAGGATGTTTCAAATGGCAGGAGTAGCAGGTACAGAGGCCAGCAGTGTAAGAAAGTACGGTGAGTTTGTGGAACTGCAGGTATTTTCATAGAGTTGGCCATAAGGGTGCGAGTGGGAAGGGGCAAGAGATGAGAGGTAGTAGGTAAGGGCTGGGTATGTCCTGTTAAGGAATTTGAATTCATCCTGACCTGTTCATCCTGCACTAAAGGATTTTAGCAAAGGTGTGATATGATAAGATCTGTACCTTAGAATGAACGCTTGAGCGGGATGTTAGGGAGTGAATTGAATCTGGAGGCCAGGGGAGTCTGTAATAAGAAGTGATGAAATCCTGAACTATGGTGTTAGAAATGGGATAGTGAGAAGTAAGCCAGTTCTAAGTATATGAAATAGGTAGAATCAGCGTGAATGTGGCTGAAGGAGAAGTCAGGTGTAACTTCCAAGTTGATGGTGGAGCCATCGACTGACTGGGAAGTACCGTGGAATGCAGGCTGGGAGTGGGAGGTGAGTTTTGCTCTTGCTGCGTTTATATGGAGCTTCCCAGTAAGGAATTGGCCCTTAGGTTCTAGAGAAGATCCAGGCTAGAAACAGGGATTTGAGAGCTATCAGGATACAGCATCTGTTTGAAGCGGTGGATGCAGGATGGATATAATGACTTTGAAAAGCATGTAGGGAAGAGACAAGTGGGGAAGAGGCCCTTGGGGAAAACCTCAATATTTAAGGTCCAGGCAGCTGAGAAGAGATCAGGGGAAAAAGAGTTTCTAGGAAGATAAGAAGAAGACTGGGAGGGAGTGGTACTGAGGAGAACAGGGGAGGAGAGGGTTTCCTAAAGGAGTGTGTTGAGCAGTATCGCATGGCACAGAGATTAAGTAAGGGAAGAGCTGACAGTTGACTGTGTTTAGCAAAACCTAAATGTCACTGACCTTGGCAAAAATAATTCCCTTGGCATGGTTAGGGAAGAAGTGCCGTTGCAGAAAGATGGAGAATGAAAGGTGAGAATGCAGATGAAAGGAAGGAGAAGAGGAAGCTGTGTGGTCTGTAAAAGGGAATTTAGGGGAAAATGAGAAATTTTGATAAGGCCGGGCCAGACTTGAGTATGTTCGTATTTATCTTCCAAAAGAAGACAGCTGCAAGAGAGACAAAGGTCTTAAAGATACTCATGTTTTGGTTATCTGTGGCTGCTTAAAAAATGAAACTGAAGTTCATTGGCTTGAGATGTGGTTTTATGGGTTAGCAGTTTGAGCAGGACTCAGCTAGGCAATTCTTCTGCCTGTGTGACATTAACTGGGGTTCCTTGGTAGCCTTCAGCTGGAGGATGGTCCAGTCAGGAGGGTCTGGGGCCTTTGCAGGGATGGCTGGAAGGCTGAACGCAGCCGGGGCTCCGCAGCCTGCTAGTCTCAGGGTTGTCAGACTTCTTCCGTGGCAGCCCAGGGCTCCTGGAGAGGGTGTTCCAGGGGGCAGGAAGAGGAAGCTGCGCTCTCACATGGCGTGGGGCCAGAAACTGGCCCAGTGCCACTTCTACCATGTGCTCTCGGTCAGAGCAGTCACAGAGCCTACCCAGGCCTAAGGGAAGGGTATATAGACCCCACCTCTCAATGGGAGGAATGTCAAAGAACTTCAGTTCCCTTCAGGCAGTGAGGGGCACTGGCAATGGATTTACATCCCTGAAGAGGCAGAAGGCTTTGGAATCTAGAACCAGGTGGAAGAACACCTCTTCCACTGAAAATGGAGAGAAGGAGTTAAAGCTAAGTGTGGATAAAGATGAGTCTTTTTGTTTGTTTGTTTGTTTCGTGCCCTGTGTTCTCTGCCTTCCCCAGCCATCCCCTTCTGGAGTGTTTGTGTTCTCCCAGCTGGTGCCTGGCCTGGACGTTCTTCTTTTTTTTTTTAACATCTTTATTGGAGTATAATTGCTTTACAATGGTGTGTTAGTTTCTGCTGTATAACAAAGTGAATCAGCTACACTTATACATATATGACGCAAGAGGGAAAAGATGAGTCTTTTGATGGGGCCAGAAAGGAGGAGGAAGTTGATCATTTCTGCCGAATGTGCTCCATCGTCTGCTGAAGATTAGTGGGAAAATGGTGTGGTTTTGGGCTTGATGAGATGGGCTGGTAGATGGGCTAGTCTGGTTCAAAAGGCCTTCACTCATATGTCTGCTGCTTTAGCCAAGAGGAGACTTTAGGGCCTGCTGGCCAGGCTATCCTATAGAGTTCACTAATCTGCAGTGAAATGAGAAAAATACAGTGCAATGAGTATTTTTAAAGCTTTATTTTATATAACATATTCTAAGATTATGTTTTCCATACTTTATTTGATGTTGAAATCATGGTGATATTAGTAAATGGTTTACAACAAAATGTTATTGGGAGATGGTACCTTGCTTTCATTATTTTTCATGTCTGAATCGAATGTTGGCAATCCTTTATTGGTCCCCCAAAGTTCTGTGTTGTTTTTCTTTTTTAATTTTAGTCGTTGATGAAAACTAAAATCTGAGAACCACTAGTCTAGAGGACTACAAAGATGCTTTGGGGGTGTCTGCCCCTGTTGCATTATTTAAAGGGCTAGAAATCTTTGTTTCCCAGAAAGAAAAGCTGTAACCAGGAACTGACCCCTCTGCTTAGAGATTTGCTTGGGAGATACCAGAAAGTAACAATCCGTCCCTAATTACTTTATGCCATTTCCTCTTCTTAACCCTTCTGATTATGCCTGTGAATCTTAAAATAGATGCTTCCAGTCTATTTCTCTTCCTTTTTCTCCTCCTCCTCCCAATCAGCTGCTTTACTTATGGTTTTATTTTTTTTGCTTTGTTTTGCTCTTTTTTGTTTTTAAGCAGCATAGGTAACATGATATTTGCTAATGTTGAGGAAATAATGATCCCAGCTGATGGTTTTGAATACTTGCCTTTGGGAATTTCTTTTTTAAACAACTCTACCATCTCTGTTGTTTTTTATTAGAACAGATTAATAAAAATTGGCTAATTCTAATATTCTTGATGAAATCCCTTTCATTACGCATGTTTTAAATATATAAATATGTCTTTATCTTGGTAAGGTGTATACTTTGCAGTGCGATACCTTCATTTTGTTTGTGTATCTGTGAGTCCAAAATGGTGGCGGTTTAATCATTTTCAGGATGTCACTCACTTGAAGTGAAAGTAAGTTTTGCTGTAGTTTCTCACAAATGAAGACTTTTCCAGGGCTGGAAAGACTTTTCAAGTCTTAGAAATTTAAGGAAGGTAGAATAGGAAGTTCTCAGAGGGTCTTAAGTCATATGTGGCCAAGAGACCTCTCTCTGTGAGTTCTTGATTGCCTGAGACACATTTGTACAGAGGAGAGACCAAGGACGTAGTTTGGACCAAGACCTTTGGCTCTAAATGCCATTCAGCCTCTTAGAATCTCTTTTAGCTGGTTCTTTCCCTGACTTACTTGGACTGGGTCATAACCAAGCTGGCTTCTGTGCTGGATGACAAAAACAAAACACGTTTTTGCCTGTTGTTGCCTATTACTGCTTCCAAACACAAAGGAAAAAGAAAACAGCAGGACCCTATGGGGCCCCTGAGCTGGGTATCCTACTTTTTTGAGCCAACATTAACATCCTTCACAAAGGTTCTTTAACACCATATACAAAAATAAACTCAAAATGGTTTAAAGGCCTAAATGTAAGACTGGATACTACAAAACTCCTAGAGGAGAACATAGGCAGAACACTCTTTGGCATAAATCACAGTATTCGTTTTTGGGATCCGTCTCCTAGAGTAATGGAAATAAAAACAGAAATAAACAAATGGGACCTAATTAAACTTAAAAGCTTTTGCACAGCAAAGGAAACCATACACAAAATGAATAGACCACTTATGGACTGAGAGAAAATATTTGCAAATGATGTTACCGACAAGGGGTTAGTTTCCAAAATATACAAACAGCTCATACAGCTTAATATCAAAAAAACAAACAACCCAATCAAAAAATGGACAGAAGATCTAAATAGACATTTCTCCAAAGAAGACATAACAGATGGCCAGCGGGCACATGAAAAGATGCTCAACATCCCTAATCATTAGAGAAATGCAGATCAAAACTACAATGAGGTATCACCTCACACCAGTCAGAGTGGCCATCATTAAAAAGTTTACAAACAATAAATGCTGGGGAGGGCGTGGAGAGAAAAGAAACCCTCTTACACTGTTGGTGGGAATGTAAGTTGGTGCAGCCACTATGGAGAACAGTGTGGAGGTTCCAGCAATCCCATTCCTGGGCATATATCTGGAGAAAACTCTACTTTGAAAATATACATGCACCCCAGTGTTCATAGCAGCACCATATACAATAGCCAAGACATGCAAGCAACCTAAATGTCCATCAACAGGTGAATGGATAAAGAAGGTGTGGTGTGTGTGTGTGTGTGTGTGTGTGTGTGTGTATGGTGGAATATTACTCAGCTATAAAAAGTGAAATAATGCCATTTGCAGCAACATGGATGGTCCTAGAGATTATCATATTAAGTGAAGTAAATCAGCTAAAGACAGATACGATATTACTTATATGTGGACTCTAAGATAATGATACAAATGAACTTACTTACAAATCAGAAATAGACTCACAGGCTTAGGAAACAAACTTATGGTTACCAAAGGGGATAGTGGAGAGGGGGAGAGATAACTTAGGAGTTTGGGATTAACAAACTGTGTCTTCTTTTAGTCTAAAATTATATGACAATATCAGATTAAAATATCTGTAACTGTTGGTTGTTTTAACTCAAATTTTAGGTGTTTTTTTTGGGGGGGGAGTAAAACAGGCTCTTCACTGTTTACAAAGTTATTTATGAGTTGCAAAAATTCTCTATGTTTTTCTCTGTATTACCATGTTTTTCTCCTGTACTCTTTCATTCATCTTGACTGCCACAATCAGACAGAAAGTACAAGAACACTTTGCTTTTGCACCTGTAGTGAAAACCTTAGCAGCAGACATAATCATTCCAGGTCTGTCAGATAAATGCATACTTTCGGTATTTAAAATGTTCAACTTATCAGAATGATGTAATAATCACAAGTAGCAAGTGTTTATGTATTTGAAGCAAAAATTCACAAAATTAAAGGGACATATTGACAAGCATTGTTGGAGATTTCACATCCCTCTCTCAGCAATTGATACAACAGCTGGACACCAAAAATCAGTCAGATATAGAAGGTGTGAGCCCTGTTGACCAGCTTGATCTGGTAGATGTATGTAAAACACCATACCCAGCACAGCAGCGGAATACCCATTCTTTTCAAAGGCGTATGGTACATTCACTTAGATAAACCATGCTGGGGGGTATAGTACATTTCCGTACATTTAGAAAAGTTGAATTCACAAGGTGTATCTTCCTTGACTACAATTAAGTTAAATTAGAAGCCAATAAGAATTTGATATGAAGAAAAACCTCAAATATCTGGAAATTTAAGAACACACTCCTAAATAATCCATGGGTAAAAGAAAATAATCACAAGAAAAATCGGAAAATATTGCAAATTGAATGATTATGATAATAGAATATTTCAAAATTTGTGAGATTCAGTTAAAGCAAAGCTTACGGCAAACATTATGCCTTTATTTTTTTAAAGTCTTTATTGATTTTGTTACAATATTGCTTCTGTCCTATGTTTGGTTTTTCGGCTGCAAGGCATGTGGGGTCTTAGTTCCCCGAGCAGGGATTAAACCCGCACCCCCTGCTTTGGAAGTCGAAGTATTAACCACTGGATTGCCAGGGAAGTCCCAACACTAGGGCTTTAAATGCTTATATTAGAAAAGGCAAAAGATCTAAAAATCAGTGACCTAAGGGTCCATTTTAAGGGGCTAGAAAAAGTAAAATGAAGTAAATCCAAAGTAAACAGAAAGGGGAGGGAGGCGGGCAGGTGAGGAGAGAGACAAAACATTTTACCAATATCATGAATGAAAGAGGAATTACCTCTACATATCCAATAAACATATAAAAGGGTATATTTTAAATAATTTTATGCCAATAACTTCAACAACTTAGGTGAAATGGGCAAATTTTTGAAAAACACAATTTACCAAAACTGATACTAGATGAAGCAGAAGATCTGAATAGCCCTCTATATTAAAGAAATTGAACTTACTAGAAAACAAAAAAAGTACCAAAGAGAAAACGCCAAACTCAGATGGTTTTACTGATGAATTCTGTTAAAAATCTAAAGAAGAGGTAATAACCAGTCTTAGATTTTACAGAAAATGGAGGGAGAACAGTTCCTAACCCATTTCCTGATGCCAACATAACCCTAAACCTGATAAAGATATTATAAAAAAAGAAAATTACAGACCAGTATCTCTCATGAACAGAGACATAAAAATACTTGACATAATTTTAACAAATTGAATGAAGTAATAGATAAAGATATAATGTATTGTGACCACACTGGGTTTATCCTAGAAAAGCAAGGCTGATGTAACATTCAAAAATCAATCGATATAATTCACCACATTAAACACAATGAAGGAGAAAACAATAGATTAACAGATTCTGAAAACTTATTTGACAACATAAGATTAAAAGACAAAAAACCAAGCTTCCAGCAAAATAGATATGGAAGAGAATTTCCTGAATCTGTTAAAGGGCATCTATGAAAAACCTATAGCTAACATTGTACTTAACGATGAGATTTTGACCATTTGTTCCTTAAAAAGATCTGGAACGAAGTAAGGTTGCCTATTCTTAGAAAGAAAGAAACAAAACTCTCTCATTTATAGATGGCATGATTGTTTATGTATAAAGTCCTAAGATCCTACAAAATAACTACTAGAACCAAAAGATGAATATAGCAAGGTCATAGGATATAAGGTCAGTGTACAAAAATCAATTGTATTTTTCTATATTAGCAGTGAATAATTGGAAAATGAAATAATTATATGGAAAATAGGGTTAAAAAGCCTTAGAATACTTAGGAACAAAAATACATAAAAGACATAATATCTGTACAGTGGTCACTCAAAATATTGCAGTGATAAACTAAAGAAAAACTAAATCATGCATTATACATAATTATGAATTAAAAGACTTATATTGTTAAGATGTCAGTTCTTGGGAATTCCCTGGTGGCGCAGTGGTTAAGAATCTGCCTGCCAATGCATGGGACAGGTTTGATCCCCGGTCCGGGGAGATCCTGCATGCCTTGGAGCAACTAAGCCCGTGTACCACAACTACTGAGCCTGTGCTGTAGAGCCCGCGAGCCACAACTACTGAGCCCGCACGCCTAGAGCCCATGCTCCACAACGAGAGAAGCCACCACAATGGGAAGCACGTGCATGGCAACAAAGAGTAGCCCCCGCTTGCCGAAACTAGAGAAAGCCTGTGTGCAGCAAAGGCCCAATGCAGCCAAAAAATAAATAAATTTACTGAAAAAAAAGAAAAAAGATGTCAGCTCTCGCTAAATTGAAATATAACTTTATTTAAATCTAAACAATAATTCAAATAGACTTTTTTGGGTAAAAATCAACAGTCTAATTCAAAAACTGTGTGGAAAGGACTGTGAATATGAAAGGACTTAGAATAAAGTAATCCTGAAAAAGTACAACAAAGTTGGAGCACTTAAGCTATCTGACTTCAAGACTTAGCATACAGCTACATTAATCAGCATTTTACTAACATGAAGGTTGACCAGTAGATAATGAAACACAATAGCCCACACATTATGGTCACTTGATTTTCAACAAATCACCAGGACAAACAACTTGGGAAACAAAAGTCTTTTCTATAAATGGTGCTGGAACAACAGGATATCCATATGAAAAAAACAATGAAACTTGACCCCTTCCTCATACCATATAAAAATTAATTCAACATGAAGTATAGAGAGGGCTATCATATAAAGCTAAAACTATAAAGCTTCTAGAATAGGACTGTTCAGTAGAACTTTCTGCAGTGTTAGAAATGGCCTATATCTGCTTCCAGTAAGGTAGCTGCTAGTCATATTATTATTTGAAATGTGGGTATTGTGACTTAGGAAATGAATTCAAATTTTTGTTTAATTTTTAATTCATATTTAAATAGACTCATGTGGCTTATGGCTACTGTACTGAACACTACAGTTCTAGAAAAAAGCATAGGAGAATGTTTTCGCTAGCTGAGGGTAGGCGGCTGTTCCTTATGACACAGAAAGCAATAACTATAACAGAAAGAGTAGATGAATTAGGCTCATCAAAATTTACAGCTTTTTCTTTCATAAGACACCACTAAGAAAATAAATAGGCAAACTACAGACTGGGAGAAAATATTTGCAAAACAAATATATTGACAAAATACTGATATTAGGATATACAAAGAACTCTTAAAGTTCAATAATAGACCTACAGTCCAATTAAAATGGAGGTAAAGTATTCAGACAGATACTTCACAAAGGAAGGTAATACACAAGCCCAATAAGCAGCAGAAAAAATGCTTAACGTACTTTGTTGTCATGGAAATGCAAATTAAAGCATGAGATACTACCACACATACCTCTGAAAGGCCAATATTTAAAAATTAAAACTGACAGTATTAAATGCTATCCAAGATGTGGAACAACAGGAATTCTCATACATGGATGGTGGGAGGGTAAATTGGTACTGTTTGGGGGAAAGTTCTGCTAGTTTCTTCTAAATTTGTAAAATAACCCTTCAATTCAATTCCTAGACATTTACCTAAGAGAAATAAAAACATACGTTCACAAAAAGATGTACAGAAGATCTTGCAGTTTTATTCATAATGATAAAAATAAGAAACAGCCAAAGTGCTGATCAATAAAAGAATGGATAAATAAGCTGTGGCGTATTTATACTACGGAATACTGTTCCTCAATAAAAAGGAACAAAGCAGCCCCATGGATAAATCTCAAAAACATTATGCAGGTGAAAGAAACCTTACATAAAAGGACGCGTGCTGTGAGATTTGATTTATACGTAGTTTAAGGAGAGACAAAAGTAATGTGAGATAGAAAAATATCAGAAATGTGGTTGCCTCTTATGGGGGATGAGACTGACCAAGAAGGAACATAAGGAACTTTCTGGGGTTATGAGAATGTTGATTAGGTAGTTTGTGTCACATAGTTTTGTACGTTTGTCAAAACTCATAGAATAGTACCCTTAAGATTGGTGCATTTTATTTTATGTAACTTTTACCCGAAAATAAAATAATTCGAACTGTAGCTATACGTTTAGGGGTTTAGTGTACTGAAGTCTACAACTTACTTTGAAATGCTTCAGTGCAATGAAATAGGTTGATGTGTATGGCCAGTGGGATGATTCATATATGACAAAGCATAGACAGTAAGTGTTCACCATAGACTCTAGGTAGTGGGTATATAAGTGTTCCCTGTACAAATTCTTAATTCTTTCAACTTTTAAGAATTAAGAAATCTTAATTCTGTCGATCTTCCTGTATGTTTGAACATTTTCCTAATGAATGTTGGAAAAATGTTTAATACGATCTTTCATTATAAAAGTGATATATGCCCCACAAAGATATTTGGAAAACGTAGAAAATTAAAGGAAGAAATAATATTTTCTATAGCCCAACTATCCAGAAATAATGATTACTTGATGCTTTTGCTTTGTCTTTTTTTTTGCCATATTTTTTCCTTAATGGCTATGATCATATGTTATATGCTGTCCTGTATCTTATACTTGTCTCCTATAGAAATATACTATTTTTTCCCCAGTAAGCTTTTTTTTTTCTTTTTTTTTTCTGTACGCGGGCCTCTCACTGTTGTGGTGTCTCCGCTGTGGAGCACAGGCTCCAGACATGCAGGCTCAGCGGCAATGGCTCACGGGCCCAGCCGCTCCGCGGCATATGGGATCTTCCCCGACCGGGGCATGAACCCGTGTCCCCTGCATCGGCAGGCAGACCCCCAACCACTGCGCCACCAGGGGAGCCCCCCCAGTAAGCTTTATAACATATTTCCACTGCCAGATAATATTCTACTGAGCTTACTTAAGCATCCACTCATTTTGTGTGTTTAAATTGTTTTTCCTGTTTTACTGATAGACTAATGGATGTCATTTTACAGGAAGTTTGTTCTGTGTTTGAGATCCTTGTAAGTGAAAGTACCATGTGGAAGGGTATATGAAGTTTCAGAGCCCATCATACACATGTCAAATTGTTGACTTTTCCATCCCTTTTACAGAGTGATGCCTGAGACATCTCCACAGAACCCCCAGAGCTCCTCAAAGCCCAATTAAAATACCACCCACTGATCTGAAATATTTGAGTTATTCACTGGCTATATGACAAAGTGGATTTTTAAAAATCCATTTATTTTTGTCATTCTAAGGTTCAGAGAGGTTTAGTAAGTTGCCAGAGGTCCCAGCTAGTAATGGGCAGAGCCACCCTTTGATCCCGTACATGTCAAGGCAGTATTCAGTGCAAAACGTGCTTAAGAATGCTTATTAACTGAACACACGGATAACTGAAGGTCACAAAGCCTGAGATCAATTTAGAGTTACATTTCCTATGTATTTCCCTTCAGAACTGTGAAAGACTTAGGTTAGTTTCTTTCTGATATGAGCCTGGATGACGTTCTGATTTGCATATTGGTTTATTTGTTCTGTCCATCTACCTACCTCATGTAAAGGAAGCAGGCTTCTGATTTTCCTTTGGCTCAGAACACAGGTGAAGCCCATGTATTCTAAGTTGCTAATTGCGTATTGTTGGAAATGTGGTCCAGGTCAGAGTGACATGAATATCCTGAGGACTCTTTCTTTGCCTTCCAGGCTTCTAGTGTGAATCACAAAAGGATTTATGTGTATGGTGTGTGATCCTCTCCTCTGAGGGATGCGTGCCTGTAGGTTTCCATAGGCAGCAGGGGTGTTCTCTGGTGTCCTCAGTGTCTGGGCATCCTGCACACTCACGGGGAAGAGTGAGCTGGGCTGCCATCAGCACAGACACTGTACTTGGCAGCAGTGTGAGCCGTGCTCCAGAAAGCTGTGATTCCAGGGGCTGTGGAGACTTCTGGCTTGTGGGGACATGGCCCTCCTCTAAAACAGAGACTAGAAAGGCAGGGGCCGGTTCCTTTATAAACAAACCCAGAGGAGGGATCGGTCGTCCTTGTGCACAAGGAAGAAAACAGGCTAATTATTCCTTATTTATTACATTTCTCTGCTCAGAGAGCGAATCAAGTATTGCTGTGAGCAGCTGCGTACCCTGTTGCCGTATGTGAAGGAGAGAAAGAATGATGCAGCTTCGATTCTCGAGGCAACAGTTGACTACATGAAGTATGTCCGGGAGAAAATCCCTCCAGCCATCTTGGGCCAGGTAGTCAACTCTAAGCCCTTGAATTTTATTCCCGCAGACAGTGCTTTAATGCTACAGTTTTATTTCTTTTATTTTTTATAGTTAGAAATGTGTGTGTGTGTGTGTGTGTGTGTGTGTATGAAAAAAATCTATAGCTATAGCTATCTAAGTAGATCTCAATCTCTTTCTCTCTTCATTTCTTAGATTACAGAAGTACTTCAGATCAATAGGAGGTTTTGTAAGAAACAACGAATGCCCATCCAGCTCTCCACCCCAGGCACGATTATGGCACCAAGGTATGATCATCTGAATCTTGTGAATCTGAGGTCGCCTTGTTATTTTCCTCTGGTACTAATGCTGGAAATGAGACAGGCACTGAACCCACCCGTAATGAGAACTAAATGGTACTGATGAACCTAGCTGCAGGGCAGGAATAAAGAGGTAGACATAGAGAATGGACTTGATGACGTGGGCTGGGAGGGTGAAGCTGGGGCCAAGTGAGAGTAGCATCAACTTATATGCACTACCGAATGTAAAATAGTTGGCTGGTGGGAAGCAGCCGCATAGCACAGGGAGATCAGCTCGGTGCTTTGTGATGACCTAGAGGGGTGGGATAGGGAGGGTGGGAGGGAGGCTCAAGAGGGAGGGGATATGGGGACATGTGTTTGCACATGGCTGATTCGCTTTGTTGTGCAACAGAAACTAACACGGTATTGTGAAGCGATTATGCTCCAATAAAGGTCTATTAAAAAAAAAGAATCAGTAAACTTTTCCCATTGCTGATGTGTATCATTTAATTACAGTGATAAAATATGTAATATTCTCAGGCCCACGATGCTTTTATCATTTGACTCTTTCTTCTTTTGTTGTTTCTTAAAATGGGGCTTTACGAGTAGTGCCTGTGGTGATTGACAATGCAGTCAGGATGCGATAGATTCTAGCATTCCTCTGTCACCAGGGCAGTCCAGCCCCATTTTCAGGTGGGAGTCCTTAAAGACATTTCTAGTATAACAGGTGACGTGCCAGATGAACGCTTCCTTGTTTAAATTGATTAGAATGTGTACACCAAGAAAAACTCTAAAGGAGAAGTAAACCATTCCTCCGTATCCTAAAGAACCATCGAGTCCTCTTCTACAGTTTGTTCTTATATTTAATCCAGAGCATAGGCTCTGTCTGTGCTTTTTAGAAATTGAATGTAAGAAGAGCAGTTCAACTCAGCAATGTTCATATCATCTTCCTTGAGAAATGCCTAAAGAATGTTTTGTTTTTTTAAGAGAAAACAGTGTGTTGACAAGCACTTATTCACCTGTGAGAGGGATCAGATTCCTGGCTAATAAGCGCTTGAACGTGTACTCTGTTCCTGCCTCCGAGGCTCCCTTGGATGAAGCTGTGAGAGGTGAGCTCCGCCCACCGCCCTGTGCGGCCGTAGTGTGCATGGGCGCACGTGTGTGTCCTGCTCACCCTGGGCCTTCTGTGCAGGCACTGCCGTAACCAGGGGATGGAGCGTAGCTGGAAGATTACACCCTGAGTCCTTCGGTGCTGTCTGCTTGAAAGACACGGCTGGCCATTGGCATTTAAATAATGTTACCCCAGAAAGTGGGCTGAAAATTGACTCTCATTACCAGAAATCTCATCTTAATGATAGATGATGAGCACACTGATGACTATGTGTATTACTGAATAGAATCTAAAGGGAGGGAAGTATTCATATTAATTCAGTGCTAACAGTGTGCAGGCAGACCTCAGAAATACCATGAGTCCTGTTCCAGACCACTGCAATAAAGCGAATATCGCAATAGGGTCACACGTGTTTTGGTTTCTCAGTGCATATAAAAGTTATGTTTACACACTATCGTAGTCTATTAAGTATGTAATACATATGTCTCAAATATTACTGTACATGCCTTAATTTTAAAATATGTCATTGCTTTAAAATGCTAGCCATCGTCTGAGCCTCCAGCAAGTGGTAGTTGTAACATCAAAGATCATTGATCACCAGCTGGTGCTTTGTGACCGCCTGGAGTGGTGGGATGGGGAGGGTGGGAAGGAGGGAGACGCAAGAGGGAAGAGATATGGGAACATGTGTATATGTGTGGCTGATTCACTTTGTTATAAAGCAGAGACTAACACACCATTGTAAAGCAATTATACTCCAATAAAGATTAAAAAAAAAATTCTAACATCATCTGACAATGCAAGGTTGCCACAAACCTTCAATTTGTTTTAAAAAAAAAAAAAAACAACTCTTCAAAACACAATGGAAGTACAATAAAGCAAAGCACAGTAAAGTGAGATATGCCTGTATAAAAATATTAAACATATTTTTAGTAAGGAACATGGATTCACATCACACCTAGGAAGGTTGAAGCATACCTTTGAAAATCCTGAAACAACCGAAATAATAAAGCGATTCCCTTACAACCTGAAATCAAAAAAAAAAAAAATCACTGACCACAGATCACTGTAACAAATATGCTAGTAATGAAAAGGTTTAAGATACTGTGGGAATTAGCAACATGTGACACAGAGACATAAAGGGAGCAAATGCTGTTGGGAAAACGGCACCAATAGACTCACTTGAGGTAGGGTTGCCACACACCTTCAATTTGTAAAAAAAACAGAGTGTCTGCGAAGTGCAATAAAACAAGGTCTGCCTGTACTGAGCATTTACCATTATTAATTGATTTACCTCCTTTGTGTCTTTGCTCAGTTGTCACCTTCTCAGTGAGTCTTTCTCAACCACCCAATTAAAACCGCACGCTCCTTCCCAGCATCACGTAATACGTGGGACTCCTTATCCACTCCCTCTGCTGTATTTGTCTTCACAGCACTGCTCTCCTTCTAATATTCTTTTCTTGCCTACTTTTTTATTGCCTGTCTTCTGCCACTAGAATATCAACTCCACAAGGACAGGGATTTTTTTTTTTTTTTTTTTTTTTTTTCTTTTTTTTTTTCTTTTTTTTTT